>NW_023339785.1:237039-239919 GCF_004916995.1 Morone saxatilis
AATCGGGAACAACCTTCTCATGCTACATACCAATAGCCCTTTGTTTAACTTGCTAGTTATTTGGTAATTTTAGGGCTGAAAAAGTGGTATTTCGTTTAACTTATAGCCTCTGGTTTAGTTTTCAGGGTTTGTTAAACCACCCTTCCCTAGGACAGGCCCAATCAGAACAGGAAATGACTAGGCCGATCGCCTGGTGACAATGTCACCTGAAAAGGCAAGGTGTGGAAAATAACAAGTCTGTGTGAACTGAAGTCAGTTCGAGAACCGAGTGGCATAGAGGACTTCCTAACCAGAACAGCGCGAGAGCGAGCGCCCAGCAGTCATGGAGTTGTAGGCGGTTCCAAGTGTTCGGATCAGAACTACAAAATCGTTTCACTGTTGCTTCCTGTCGGTGGAAAATGGATACAGAGCCACTGGTAACTCGCGCCCCTGGTACTTGTATACCGCGCCCTTTCCTAGTCCTTCCAACCACTCAAAGCGCTTTTACACTACGTGCCACATTCAACCCTTTCACACACATTCACACAGCGATGGGCAAGTGTCCATCGAAAAAGAAACTAACTCATTCAATCCCACACATTCACACACCGATTGCTGTGCATCAGGAAGCCCAATTCGGGGTTGCCCAGTATCCTTGGCTCAAGGCATATCTTCGAACCAGTGTGGCGGCAGGAGCCGGGGGATCGAACCAACAACCCATTCCGATTAGAGGAAGACCCGCTCTGCCTCTGAGCCACAGCCACCCAGCACAGTATATACAAAACTAACTGTATCTCTCTATTCCAATACTCTGTATAAGATATTTAATAGTAAGGGCTCCAGCATGCTCCTGTGGCGACCTGCGGCCGTCTTTGGGTGTGTGCACCATCCATAACAATTTATGTGCACATACTGCCGCGAGCCCTAGTTCTCATCCATTGATCTCTCACACTGTAGAGGGTGCTATGGACCAGTCTACAGAGAGCACACAGCAAGGCTGCTGTAGAAGACGAAAGCAGGAAAAGCTGAATGTGACTGTTTTTAGTTAAACTTTTATAGTGGTTGTATGTCTCCACTGTACAGCATATGCGCTGCTTTCTACTTGCTTTTATGTTCCCCTGGCCATTATAAATAGGTTAGTTATCTGATTAACATTTTAGAAGAGAGTGGAAAAAGAAGGGACTGGGTTGGGGTTCCCACAGACCTATGAGCCAATCATCAGCAAGGAGCAGCCAAAGACCCAGTGATAACTCAAATATCGAGAGGCATGGGCACGTATTTGCAAAACCCATTGCAAGAAGCATGCTGCCAGCTTTACTATAGCTGTCAATAAATGTATTGGAGTAAAAACTACAACATTTCTCTTTTGAAATGTATAAAGTCGCATTAAATGGAAATTCCACGTCTAAGTATCTCAAAATTGTATTTGAGTACAGGAGTATAGAGTGCTTTTACGATACACAGTTTACTGAATCTAATGGACAAAACAGGAAGTGACCTGTGTAATGAAGAGGTCCATCCAGGCCAGCAAGTTGATCAGAACCAGACTGAGGACAAACAGGTCATTGACCTCTGGCTGGACAGAACGCAGGAAAGTATCCATGGCAGCCAGGGACAAAAACTCCCCGGTACTAAAAAGAGGAGAGGAGAGAAGAGGAGAGGAGAGGAGGAATTTAAAAAAAAGAAGAGGAGGAGAGAAGATGAGGAAGAAGAGTGGAAGAGGAGAGGAGTTAAGGAAATGAGGAGAAGATGAGAAGAGGTAGGATGGAGGACAGGAAGAAAAGATCAGGAGAAGTGGAGTGGAAAGAAAAAAGAGAGACAATTAAAAGTGATCTGTATTTGTATGATAATGGATAACATTATCATTTCCATGTTCAAACATTACCTGTTGCCATAGCGATAAATGCCCTCGGGCATCTTGAGGATGTAAGCGGGGCTATGTGTCACACCGATCTCTGATAGGCTGCTGCGGTTGTCCCAGTGACGTACATCCACATAGATGAACTCGATCCTGCCAGTGAACTTGATGGACAGCGAGGAGAAGAAGGCAGGTGGCTGGGACAGACGGGCGAACAGAAACATCTTTACTGGGTGGGCTGGATCAGAGCGCCACTCCTCCACTAGCTGCACAGAACGATGCAGGGTTTTGATTCGATGAGCAACATGTGAGGTCATCCAGCGGAAGATGTGTTCGGTTTCAATGCGATGGCCGTTGTATTCCTTGAGCATGACTTTGCCCTTTGACGCTGAAGTCTGAGGAACAGACATGATGAGAGTGGAGTGCTGCCAGCCACGCTTGATACATGACCTGGTAGAGAGACCGCACAGAGCAGTTTTACAGACTTATTCTAGTGACACACATGGCATATGAAAACAGACAACTGGATGTTCTTTATCAGTCTCACTGGACCACCAGCGTTCTGTCCCCCGTTTACTGCCCACATTTAATCTGACGAGAATCACCATATACATAGTTTTTCACAAAATGAGCTCTCCTTCTTGGTTGTGACTCTTCCTTGCCTGCTTTTATGGAGATTAAACAAAGTTTAACTATGACAGGGTTAGTTCATTTATCCACAGACAGCGGTGTTACCACTGAAAAATTTAATGGGTTCCTTGAAAATGGTGTCCAGAGCAATATTATTTGGTACAACAATTTTTACAAGCACACACCTCGACAAGTCCTCTGCCCTAAATACTTTGGATTGGTACTGCAATGCAGGTTTATATACTGAGAAAGTCTGCAGTCTCTATTGAACAAAGCGCTTAGAGACTGGCTAGTGAGACTAATATCCGTGCCAATTCATAACAAAAGTTATCTCAGGACAGTTTTCAAATACAGCAGGTCCAGACCTTACTCCTTATAAAATTATTTACAGAGACAGTTCCCACCATGAGCAA
>NW_023339785.1:239956-245229 GCF_004916995.1 Morone saxatilis
GGCAGAAACCTAGGACAGACCCCGCCTTAAGTGGGTGGCCGTTTGCCTCGACCTATCCATAGGTAAAAGTTGGTTGATGATTAAAGTGGAACTTCAGCGCCTCCAGTGGTCAATTTATCCCTGAGTGGGAGCTGTGCTTTCACACTGTTGCATATACTCAAAATATTTGGTGCTGATACACAATTGCTGTGTCAAATTACTGCTGATTGGCTGGCTGTCATGGTTTTTCCTCAATCCAAGTACAGCAGATTTATAGCACCACCTATAGATGAAATCTCAATGCAACTGCACTATTCAGGATTTCTGGCAGTGTGAGTGAAATTTGCTGAGCTCGTTTCACCTTTAGCAGTAAGTAATGGAAAAAATAATCTCACACTTCTAAACACTGCCTGACATCTAAATTTTGCTTCAAGCTCAAATACCTTATTAGCTATTTATTGACAAATACACACATTTTTTTTCTGTACACAAGTACAGAAAACTATTTGTCTGGTGTCAGTGAGCCCTGGAGTGAATAAAAAGTGTTGGTGCATTTGAGGAAGGCCTTGCTGCCTACCTGTAGTCATTAGAGCAATTGAAGGTTCCAGTTCTGATCCCAAACTGAGACACTTTCTGCACCATTTTCTCCCAGTTGGACTGACTGAGCAGAGCTTCCCGGCCTTGAGCAATGACCTGCAGGTTCACACAGGGACAGGACAGGGTCAGACAGGTAATACTGAACAAATCTGTCAAGGGACACTGCAACTATAAAGTACTAAGGTAGCAGAAGAATCATTATCAGTTCTGCCAGACACTCAAAATAGTGAGTACAGACACACATGCCAACAACAGCAGAGATTCATTTTGTTCTATCATCAAGTTGCTCACAGAATTAACATTAAACAGTGACAACTGATATGACCTGACATATATCATTTTAATGGGTGAAAGTGACAGTCGGCTAAAAATAAGTAGCTGCTTCCTGAATATTTTGTGGCTTTGCTACTTTAAAGTGAGGAGAGACAATTCAAAGTTAATTTTACTAGTGCACCAAAATAACTTTTGACATGCAGACACTCTCATATGCAGTAGAGTTGTTTAGATACCGATACCAATACTGGAAATTCCTTTAATATTGCCTAAAATCCTGTATCGGCAAGTACGCGTGTCTATACACCAATCAGATACCACGTAATTTATTAACCCTGGGGCGGCTGTGGCTCAGGAGGTAGAGAAGGTCATCCACTAATCAGAATGTTGGTTGCGGTTCAATCCCCGGCTCCTCTACTGAACCCCAAATTGCTCCCAATGCTGGGCATTGTATGAATGTGTGTGAATGGGTGGATGTGGCATGCAGTGTAAAAGTGCTTTGAGTGATTGGAAGATTGAAAAGGCTTCCCCAGCAGCGTCCTGTTCACCATTTTGTTTCCCCAGAAGTCATGACCCACCCTACTCTGAAAGTGTACTACTAAGCCGGTATACAGCCTTTTACCCAAGTACTGATACTTATGGTGAACTCAGGACATCTCTACTCCATTTCTGATCTGCGTGTGAAAGCAGAGTCACAACTAGCTTTTGTGCCCCTGGCTGACATCCAATCCCAATGTTATTTGGTATTGCTTCCATAAATCTTGGGGACACAATTAAAATAAAAATGGAAAAAAATGTGTATTTGAGTATTTTAAGAGTATTTGATGATAGAGATTTTCCTAGTGTTTCAATTTACCATTATTGCATGTTTTTACCTGAATCAGCCAGATCCCATCTTTAGTGTCCTCCACTAATTCATAGAAGTGCATCTCTCCACTGAAGTGTGTAGTGCTCGCATCTCCTGCCTCTGTCTGCTCCTTCTCTTTCTTGATGGCTGAGTACAGCTCCCCCTGTGTCAGCTCTCCTGTAGGGGAATAAAAAAGTGCCATGATCTGAAAAGGGCTCAGGATGTATTTATCCAAACCCAATCCTAAATTTAGGTTTGGGTCGTCTCCCAGCCACAATTGTTGCACTAAAATGCATTCCACTTCCAGGGTGTATGGGGCACTTTGGGTGTGTGTTCACGGCTAAATGCTACGGCGGTGTCATCAAGCATTGCTTTGTAAGCCAAACTCTACGGGGCAATGTTTAATGACATTGCCTGGCTTCTTCACGGTCTCACATCTCTAACTTGTGCTGTCATACCTCAGGGATATGACGTCTGGTTGTATGTCTCACTCTGTGCTTGGTACGTCTGTGGGGGAACCATCCATCACACTTCGGCCAGTTTGGTCATGTTCAGCTTGAAGGCGTGTGGTGACCAGTTAGGTCTAAGCTGCTGTATGAAAGTATGTGTGAAATAGAAATAGTAGTTTCAGGATGTAACTCCAGTTCTATGAGCAGGTGTATAGGCCTGTAACTACAGCCTCGGGTTCCTCCTGTTCTAGTCACCATATTTCTTACTGCATACTGCATATAGTGTATATATTTTCATTATAGTCTTAATATTTTTATTTTATTATTCTGTATTGTGTTTTTACACTTCTGTACTTTTTGCAATACATTTCCCCTGTGTCAACTTGAATTTCTCCCACAGGTGATCAATAAAGGAACATCTTATCTTATCTTATCTTATCTTATCTTATCTTGAGTTCGGAAGGGAGATGAACAGCAGGTGCATTGTTGTTTTATTGTGTGTGGTTACTACTTCCTGATTGGGTAGCGAGTGCAAATACCTGTCTCTGGGTGAGAAGGCGGAACCTCAATGGGGTTAACCAATAGTGAAACTTGTTAAAGGTCTACGCACATACTCATAGGGTTGTGGTTAGGTTCCTGTGCCTCTTCTGTTGAGCAGTGCAAGGTTTTCTTTGTTTATTCTGTGTTGTATTGATGTAGCCAATGAGTGTAAGAGGAGAGAGGATGCTTTATCAGAAGAACTGCTGTTTTACTACTGTGTGTGGGAACTTCTGGAGGTGTAAAATAACACAACAAATAACATTCATTAACATTAGATCGTGTCGACGATTTAAATAATCAATAAAGATGCTGTGCCTCGTGCGTAAATGCGTATGCCGTCTCTCTTAATGGGGAGAAACTCATTGAGAAACCTCAATCCAACCGCTTTTAACGACAATGTTATCCTAATTTTAATAACTCAGCCCGTCAGATCAATCTCAATGCTGCAGTTTTTACTGCGATCACTATAAAGCAGGTAGTTTATTCATTAACAGGTGTTTGTAAACAGGTAACTCTCGCACTGATGTATCATTATCATTAATCATGTGTGCAGACAGAAACTCCATCAAAAGTCTCTACAGCTGTTAAAGCCGACTGACAGCTGATCCAGCTGTGATCAGCTGTCGCCGTCATCAGAAATGGACATTGCTTCATGTGATGCTTCAGAGGAAAGGACATCTCAATTCACTAAAAACATATTTCCTTGTTCCTTCTTCTCATTTCCTTGCATCTCTCCATGCATCCCTGGAGGGAGGGACTAATATGCAAGGAAAAGATGCAAGTGAGGGAAATGTGGATACAGCGACATGAGACAGACTCATACCTACTATTTTTGTTTTGCAACAGATTTGTTACGGTCAGAGCTTATAGTGGATCCATGGAGTCAGAGAGGAGTTAATTTTTTTCACAAGTAAAAAGAAGGGCAGTGCTGCAACACTAGCAAGCTGAGGTCAACAAAACACAGGAGGGTACAGCAAATAAATGAGAGTTCAGTAAAGAAAGGATCAGGTTTTTGATCAGCTTTAAAATTGCCAATACCGGATCAGCCTTAAAATCGATAATTAGCATCCTCGCTTACACCCTTACATACTAAATCCACAGGGTCTTAATGAGGAATAGTTTTAACTTGTCTTTGTAATGACTAAGTTATATATACTCTATAACAAAGTTAATTTATCTACATATCTTGAGAAAGCAGAAGGCCTACTGGTTTGTTGAGACCACAGGATAATTACGGAAAGCTGGAAAATGTCTTGTTCATTTGATCACACCTGATTTCATCCTTCTTACATCAGGTCGGAGAATTCATAACTGAACTGAAAAGTTCTTGACCAAATGTACATCTGAGAGTTTATTTAAGACATAATTTATTACAATACTGACTAAATATATCAGGGAAATATTGAGATTTATTAAATGAGCCCTGCAATGTGTTTTCATTCACTTTTTCTTGGCTGCTGGCTCATTTTGGTCAGTATGAAAATGAATATTAACTGGCATGATGCATGTCATTTCTCCATGCATTTAGCAACAGGTTTGATATCTCGTTATTTCAAGATAACAAAATAATCGTAATCAAAACATAACAGCATTTTAAAAAATTTAATGGCTTTGCTTCTGTAGAAGCCAGCCCATCCTACTGTTACTTTTGAAGCTGCAGTAGGTAACTTTTATAACTAATAACTTTTTATTTAACAACTTTTTGTCATATTTGCTGAAACTTTCACTGTGTCCTGACAGTTGTACATAATCTAATCCGATAATCTGTGAAAAAATCTGGTTCCTCTGGAATACGACTCAACTATCTTTCTAGACTCTGATTGGTTGTTTTTGTTAGACTTGAGGGGAATCTATCTTAAGGAATCCAATCAGAGAAATATTAAAATTTTCACTTTTAAAGATAATAAAGTCTTCATACTAAATTAATCATCAAACTAGGATCATCATCATCCTCATCTTCATCCCCTTATCTGGAGTCAGGTCGCAGGGGTAGCAGGTCCAGCAGGTCCAGCAAAGGACCCCAAACTTCCCTTTCCCTGGCCACATCGGCCAACTCTGACTGGGGGATCCTGAGGCGTTCCCAGGCCATTGTGGAGATATAATCTCTCCACCTGGTAGTCGGTCTATCCTGGAGGCATCCTCACCAGATGCTCCTTTCTACGTGAAGGAGCAGTGGCTCCACCCCAAGTCCCTTGAGGATGACCGAGCTTCTTATCCTATCCCTAAGGGAGACCACCCTTCGGAAAAAAAAACAAAAAAACTTGAGAACCCTGAGGTACTTGAACTCCTTCACTTGGGGTAAGGACTCACTCCCTACCCGGAGTAGACAATCCACCGGTTTCCTGCTGAGAACCATGGCCTCCGATTTAGAGGTGCTGATCCTCATCCCAGCTGCTTGACACTCAGCTGCGAACCGATCCAGTGAGTGCCACAGGCCGATGATGCCATCAGGACCACATCATCGTCGAGGCAGACGACCACCCACCTAGAGCCGAAGGGTCTGCCCTAGGTTTCTGCCATTTAAAAGGCAGTTTTTCCTTGCCCCTGTCGCCAAGTGCTTCCTGCCAGTCACGCCCCTCCAAGTGTCT
>NW_023339785.1:245299-248751 GCF_004916995.1 Morone saxatilis
ACTGGAGCCCTATACAGGACTTCATTCAGGGTCTCCAAGAAGGCCGAATATTCTGCACTGCTGTTTGGTGCAACAGTCAGAGTCCCCCCCCCCCCCCACAGATCGTAGGCGTAGGGAGGCGACCCTCTCGTCCACCGGGGTGAACTCCAACGTAGCGGCGCTCAGCCGGGGGCTTGTTAGTATCCCCACACCAGCCCGGCGCCTCACACCTTGAGCAACTCCAGAGAAGAATAAAGTCCAACCCCTATCCAGGAGTAAGGATCCAGAGCCTCACCTGTGCATAGACTTAAGCCCACCAATCTAATCGATACCTCCACCTCCCGCACAGGTTCCTGGCAACCGAACCCTCCTTTCCAACACCACTTTCCAGAGTACACTTTCCCAGGGAGGCAGAGTAGTGTGATGCCTCTGTAGTTTGCACACACCCTCCGACCTATATCTGAGCATTTCCTTTGTTTCTGTGATTAAATGAAATTGTTTTTAAATTAAAAAAATTTATATTCACAGAGCCTTCAGTCTCTGATAAACAGCCTCGCCCTGCATTAGAATTTTTTTTTAAAACAAACCAAAGAACAAATAAAACAATGAGAAGAAATTTTAAAAAGCATATTAAGTATGTATAATTGTTAAAAAATTAAAAATACATACAGACAGAATTGTATGAAATGTTCCTACAAACTAGGAAAACCCATCTGATAAATATTTATCTGCTAAAAATCTATCCAAATGACTAATTTTACACAAACTTCCTGCAGATATTTTGTTCACTGTTTGGGTTTATTGTACAGTTTATCAGTTCTTCTCTAATGGTATTGTTATACATTGAATATAATAATCCATAAAATATGTCACTTCTATCAGTTTACTCAAAGATAGAAAATGGGTCTCTTAAGGAAAAAGTCTACGTAGACAAATTAATTTGTATATTTTTGTGTACAGGGGCAAACTGATTCCCCTGATATTTGTGGAATCTCCTCCTCTTCTCCAGCAGTCTTCAGCTTTGTTCAACCAGGAGGGAGCCCTTGCCAGGTTCCAAGGGTTTTTACTGAGCTGGGAAAAAAAGCTTTCTCCTACTTTGCTCACTGGACTTGAACTTAAAAACTGAGAAATGCAACTGCCTTGAGCTGCCTTTAGTCCTCTGCTTGTATGTGATGTTTGTTTTCCCTGTCGACTGTGTTTTATTTCTATTTAAATTGTAGTTGTGCGGTCTTGGCTATGGGAAAAGATTTCCATCTCACATGATTTCCTGGTTAAATAAAAGTTATTATAAGTAATTAAATAACATTAAAAGAAAATTGGATTTTCCTTAATAATATAAAAATTGAGAAAATACTGCTGAGATGTCATACTCCATGTTTTCTAACAACAAAACCCTTGACCTTGGAGAAAGTACAAATTCCACAGACAGACAGGGAATAATCCAGCATTCCCTGTAGCAGGGAGAAGGAGAGATGGATAGAGGTGGAGTGGGAAAGAATATCATCACTTGTCCTTAATTACAGCTGACTGGCTTTACTTTCCTGACCCCCACTGATGATCACATTTAACAGCTGTAATCCTGGCTGTGACAGACCGCCATCCTAATTGCAACCTTTCTGTTAGAAATGCCTCCTCCTCCCCCTACTCACAATGCTTCTGAAATAGGTACAGATATTTAAACTGATTGTTTTAATCAGCCGAGGGCATGAGTGGCTGTTTTTTTAGTCATTTTTTCTTTAACATATTATGCGAATCCTTGTTTGACTTTGCATAATTTCATTTTGTGAGGGAAGATTGAAGCTGTTCTCTACCGTGCTTGACAATGTTAATTCTTATCACAGTTTTTTTTTTTTTTTTTAAAAGGAAGAAAGTAGCAGTGAAAACCTTTTGCAAGACCTTGGCCGGGAAAAGGGCCGAAAATTCAGTCCATCCATCAAAAACATGGCATGACTCCATTCAGTGCAACAGTCGGAATGAAAACAGTCATATTCATTACATTTAAACTGTTGGGTCCACTCGCCCGCATTGCCAGGTGAAAGGCAAAAACCCTTTGCTTGAGCAGCTAATAATGTGCTTCCAGGATGGCTACTTGCTTACTTTAACTTAATCCAGAGAAAAAAGCATTATGTAGTAATTATTGTTTATTTGAAAAGCTGTAGGACGGCAGCCCATCTGACTACACTGTGGCAACGAGTCCCGGTTTTCCTGAATCTACCAACAGAGGTGACGAATTGTACGACAAGAACATGATACTTGCAAAAATACAGTCAAAAATCAATTGAACCCGGCCCTCCCTGCCACAAGCCAAAAATACCGGAGCAAAAACGAACCGCAAAAAATGCCCCGAAGCTGTGCATTGTGTGCAATGGTAATTGAATGCCTGAGCTCGGAGAGGCTTCCATCCCCACTGGGGGAGGAAATGGCAGAGGTAAAACACTGGGAGGTTCAGAAAAAGACAAAAAACGGGCCGACAAATAACAGGCCATACAATTTACACAGCATTCCATAGTGTTCCTCGGCGGAGGGGCATGACACCATCTCACTGATCCATGTTCAGCCGCTTATCCGGACGGTCCCGCAAGGACAATCCTGGCAAGACCCAAACCTTCCCTTCCCAGGCCAACATCGGCCTACGTCTCTGACCTTGGGGACCCTAGGCCGTCAGGCCACCCTGGTCCCGTTGGCCCGGCCCTAGCGAGAGTGCCAGTTCACCCTCCTGCACCGGCGAAGTCCCGGGAGGCAAAGGCAACCTAACCCCCAAGCCGGGGCCATGGTTCGGGTTAAACGTGCACCCAATCCACTCTCTCCGTGCATGTCCACAATGCATGAAATGAATTCAGCCGTTGGTTGATGTGTGTAAAAAAAAAAAAGTGAAAACACAAGTCCCCTTGGGGGAGAATCTCCTCTTCTCATCTTTCTTTTCTTCTTCTTCTCTCTAAAGGACCGCAATACTGGGGGCCGCTGCTGCACCCAATTCCCGGCCAACTCCCCGGCTCCATTTCAGGCTCGCCCGGAACAAAAACCCTCGACGGTCACTGAACTCCTCAACTTGGGAAGGAACCACTCCCCCAAGGCACGGAGTACGACAATCCACTGGTTTCCTGCCTGAGAACCATGGCCCCCGGTTAAGAGAGCGAACCTAAATCCCAGCCTCCTGACACTCCCCAGGCTGCGGAACCCATCCAGTGAGTGCGAAGCCACAGGCGACGATGCCCATCCAGGCCAACACGCATTCGCAAAAACAGATTCATCCCCCAAGCCCCACCGAACTGCAAACTCCTGGCCCCCCCCCATGGACTACGCCCGTCCGATATCTCTGTCCAATGAAAATCACCAAACCAGGATGTGACTAAAGGCAGCTCCCCCTGCGGAGACGCAAACACCCACTGGGGAATGAGTCCAACTACACCAAGAACCGAACAACCTCTCACCTTTGGAAGTGCGGATGGATGGCCCTGAGAATCATCCCTCCA
>NW_023339785.1:248776-252396 GCF_004916995.1 Morone saxatilis
AAAACTGTCTTTTAAGAGGCAGAAACCTAGGACAGACCCTTTGGCTCTAGGTGGGTGGTCGTCTCCCTCGACCTTTTTTTTTTATAATATCATGCAGCCCTAATATGCATTATTTTGGACAGCTTATACCCTACCTCAGAAATAAAAAGGACTCTTTTGTTTCATAAAGAAAATATAAGAGAAAATATGTTGCGTGTGTATAAAAATAAATATTTTTTTCAGTTATAATTGGTCTTCAGTCTTACATTGTTAAAATCAAAATCAAATTTTGAACCCAAATTGAACTATAAGTTGAGCATCGTTTCATCCTTGATTAGCACAAGATAAACCTGAAAAGAGGTGAGATGCAGTAATATACTAATAACTAATGATTATTTGAATTGCTGATTAATCTATTTATTATTTTTCAATCCATTAATCCACTCAATCTATAAAATGAGAGAAAATAGTGAATAGTGAGTCCCATAGGTGACACATATCTTGTTTTGTCTGATTAACAGACAGATGATTATTTTACAATGACATCAAGAGAGAGAAAAGCTGCAAATCTTCACACAAAAAACAGCCAGTCAATGTTTGGAACTTAATAATTAAACTATTAATAGACTACAAAATTGTTGCTTCTTAATTCTCTGTAATTAATAAACTGATTATTTATTTCAGCTGTAATTTCAAAACAGATATATCATAGATATTTCATAGGTAAAATAGTGACACTCCATACATTCACCTTAGGTGACTGGACCTGGGGCGTCGTGTGATCGTGACACTGGGAGGTCTGGGAGGCTCTAGGGACTGAGAGAGCTGCACTCTGGCCTGACTGAGGGGGATCCAGGGAGAAGGCCTGCTGGCTGGGTGAGTGGCTATGGCTGCTGCTGGTAGACGTTGACAGAGGGAAAGTGGAGCGGAGGCCCAGTTTGAGTCTGTTGGACAGAGGCTGGGAGATGGCCGTGGGCCAGTGGGAGATCTCTGGGTTAGAAAATGGAGAGGCAGGTAACTGGGACGGTTTAGAAGTGATGGCAGGCACATTAATCCCAATTCTCATGTCTAAGGCACCACTCTGAGCTGGAGCTACGTTGCGTTCTGGCAGTCCTGACAGAATCCCTGCAGTGCTGGCCATCGCCTCCTGTGACATCATCAGCTGCCTCTGTAATGGAGCCAACCTGCTGACACTACAAGCCTCTGTCTCATCCACAGAGTCCACATCAGACATGTCCGCTGGGTAGGTTTTCATCCTCTCAGGCTCAGGGTCGCTGAAAAGCCTCTTAGGCTCCCGGGACTTCCTCTTGAACTTCTTGTTAGTGCCTGGTGCAGTGATCAGTACTGGGTCTTTGTTCATGGATCTATTCCAGGTATTAGTCAGTGGATGAGGGTTCTTCATTTTCCAACAATTAGTGTAACTAACAAGCTGAAGTGAAACAACAAATCTTATTTTCAATATGCAAAATGTAAATTAAACTGAACTAAAGCCTGTCCAACAAAATATTTCACTCACTGAGTGTCATCTTTCTGAACTTTCTCTTGCTGGAAGCATTTGCTTCATTACTGTAAGAAAGTCAATGGGGACTTTGACACAACTTTTGGTCCCAGTCTATGTGAGACTTTAATTTAGAATGTACTCATACTCAACTAGTGTGAGTTTGGTTCAATAAGACAAACTTTCAGCTGTGTAACACTAACTGCACTAACAGAAGCTGCACAGTTGTGTGTGTTACTTTAACTTCACCAGCAGGTTTTCTGTGGCTCCACTCTGTCTGCATAGCAGCATCCTGAATAATCTTGCTACATTAGGACACAAAGCTGTGTAACATCTGCTATTCCGCACGAGTCGTCCCTCTGGATCAACACTTGCAGGGAGTTTTTCCTCAGCTGTAAAGGTTCCTTTCTGTGCAAGCAGTCCAGGCCTGTGCCCCAGAATTGGGGTTACAGTCGAGCTGTCTGAGCGTGGCTCCAGTCAGTCTGCATAGCAGCACTGTGAATAACCCACACTGATACACACACTGAGCACAGATAGGCTGCAGTGGAGCTGCAGCTGCTGGACACAATAATGGGAATGGCACATGAACAGGATGACAAAATCACAGCTCCACATGCAGTCACACTGAGCAGACAGGCTCTACAGGACAGCTCAACCACAGGTCACAGAATCTTATTATTTTATATTATTTACAGAATGAAACAAAAACACCTTCCAAACTTGATCTGCCACAGAGTTCAACCACCACACCTTTGTCAAAATGTCACAGCAGCAGGTCTCTACTGTTCCAAAATGATCCTGTCCCCTACATGCTTCCCTGGCACGGATCCATCCCTCACTGAAGCTCAGGGTTCCTTCTTGAAGAAAGCTCCGGCATCGGTACTATGTACAGTGTGTAACAGTGTGCAACACAGTGTACAGTCCACTGGACTACAATAAGCTCCTTATTTGCAGTAATTAATGCTTAACCAGTCCACTGGTGTGTCTTCTGAGCTGATCTGGCCCTGGTCCGGTCGTCCGGGTATCTCGGGGTCCTGCTTCCCTGCCTGTCCTGAAACACAACAGCGAGTGCAGCGTTCAGAGTGGTGCTGAGTGGTTACAGAGCAGAGGCGGCTCGCACTCCTCTTAACTGCTGGCGTCTGACTGGCTGGATCTGTCTCGAGCCTCACTCACTCACTTACACACACAGAGGGAGAGAGAGAGTATTAGCAGCCGCTGTAGCAAACAAGAGACTCGAATGAAAGAAAAGAAAGATGATCTTCTATTCAGTTACAGAAATAGCGCCTCTTGCTGGCGTGAAGCAGGACCCCCTACGCTTTACTGAATTTGCCCAATCCAAATTACACCATAGGACATTAAAAATAAAGCTGTTCGAGGGAAGGATTAGGGCCACGTGATACAAATTGATTTCACTTCTGAGTTGAAATTAAAAAGAAAACCAAGAAAGTTATCTTCATACTTGATCTTAACATCAGAATCCTAACATTAAAGCTGCAGAAGGTAACTTTTTATAATAATATTGTTTGTCATATTTTCTGAAACTTTCACTAGATCCTTACAGTAGACATGAGATAGATAATCTGTGAAAAAATAATGTTCCTCTGGTTCATTCTAGTGCTCCCAATGGCAATTACAAGAATCCACTGGGCCCAATGAACACAACCAATCAGAACTAAGAAAGATAGTAGATTTTCAGATGGTCTGTCTCAAAATGTCAAAATTTTGTGAAAGGAATCAGCAAATATGACAACGTTATTTTCTATAAAAGTTACCTACTGCATTAATACAATTATTAATACTCAAATACATTTTTCACATGCGGCCATAATCCTCTTAATAAAGGTAAAAATCGTAATGTCCATTTTATGATGAATGAAAGAACAATGTACTAGAGAAAACTTTTGCAATTTCAGTCAGGATTTCGAGTTCTCTCAGCATAGAGAAAGCACTGGTTAAAGTAATAATGACCTTTTAATTGCTTCCGACAATGGACTTGTCTCTGTACTTGTATTATTAGATCTTAGTGCCGCATTTGACACCATTGACCATAATATTCTTTTACAGAGACTTGAGCATATTGGCATTAAAGGAACCGCACTGAGCTGGTTTAAGTCATACTTATCAGATCGTTCTCAGTTTGTAC
>NW_023339785.1:252421-254839 GCF_004916995.1 Morone saxatilis
AAGAACAGAACCAAAACTTTCGTTTTTTTTTTTTTTCTGAGTTTAGCATCGAAGCATTGCAGCTTCATTCATGTCCCTTAAGAACACTGTTGACTTATGTTTAGCTTAGATACACTGATTAATTTCATCGGGTTGATTGACAGGTATAACTGGGTTGATCATCTGCATAAACAGTGAATAGTTAATTGGAGAGTTATTCAAAAAAATAAAAGATAAAACTAATAATGTTGCCTAAAGGGAATAGCATATATAAAGTAATAGAATTGGTTCCAAATGTAGCAGAACCTTGTGGACTTCCATGACCAACTTTAGTATTTATGGAGGACTTCATCATGCTAACATGTACACGTAGTGTAAAAAGCGCTTTGAGTGGTCGGAAGACTAGAAAGGCGCTATACAAGTACAGGTCCATTTACCATTTAATATGTCATCAAGGTCATCAAAGTTTTCCTTGCTGTGTTTTGCACTGGCAAAATACTTGCAATGCTTACTCACTGTGCCAGTCTAGCTTTTCACAGTATGGCTTGCTACAATCCCCTCAGTGAAAGTTGAAAGTGCTTTGATAAAAAAAAAAACTCAAGATGTTGAAAGTGCTTGGATTTAGCCAGACACTCATGCGCTGTGTCATTTCAAAATTCACCTATGATAAAAATTTTAAACATCTGGAGCACTGGGCCAAGCTTGATCTGCTTTCTTCCTATCTGTTAGTCTCTGCATAGGCCGCAAGCATACAGTGTTTTGCTCTTTGCTGTTCTGTGTGGTAAAAACAAACAAAAAATTCTTGTATTTGTATTTCATCCTGATGTAATAAAAGGACCTCCCCCCGATTCTACTGCCAACTATTTAAGGTAAACCATTCAAGTGTGTGCTGTGAAGGGTGATTGATATATGTGAACATGTAGGTGAGTTATTGGTCCTATAATTTGTCCTTGAAACGTGTTTGAAAAGTCCTTGAAATGTATCATTACAAAAGAGTGGCATCCCTGCCCCCCCACAATGCAAAACTCCTATGTGGGTGAAAACATCTTTTCTAGAGAACTAGAAGTTGCCACCTAGAAGTTGGATACTAGTGTGCTGTTGTTCAGTTCAGTTTTGAGCAGTTCTATTATCTCTCTTATCTTCTGCTCTCAGGAGTCTCCCAGAAAGCGGGTCGTGGGGTGTGATGAGGGCCCTGGGCGTCTTCCAGAGGTCAAAGCCATCCAGCAGACCAGGAGGCTACTAGCCAACGCCCGAGAGAGGACCCGTGTCCACACCATCAGTGCTGCGTTTGAGGCCCTAAGAAAGCAGGTCATACTCACTGTCCACACTGAAAACACATAAACAACAGTGTATAACAGCATGTGTAAGCTCAAGCACATACAATCTGTACACAGAATCACATACAAGGTGTTTTTGGTAACAATATATGTGTAGATGATGGTCTCAATGTGCAGAGATCCGAGTTTGTCATTTGAAGCACTGTATAATCACACCACAACCAGTGCAGCAGTGTGGACCAGTGCAAAAGAGAGATTATGTTAAGATCAGATTTAAAACGTAACTGTTGTGTTATGATTGCACCATTTTATCTGTGAACAATAGGCTGCTGAATTACAGAAGCTAGTGAACCAGGCTATGGAGAAAAATATATGAGATACAGTCAGTCAGGCTCAGGGTTGGGATAAGGCTGGAATTTGTGTAGCTCTTAATTTTCATTTAGCAGTCTTGCTTAAGAAGGCAAAACGCCTTATGAATCTCCCATAAAGCTCCACTGTGATCCACAACTGACAGAACCATGAAGGAACCATGTGAAGAGTGTAAACAGAGAACTGGGCATGTTCATTAACTTCTGACACTGAGCTACTGTTGAAGAATATACACTTGTACTGTATACATGCGTTTGTATGTATATCTCCCCTGGAATAAGATGCCCCGAAAAAAATTAAATGTGCTTTTTTGTGGATTTTCTACAGGTCTCCTAGTGTCCTTCTCTTTGTTTCCATTCTAATTAATTGACAATGTGCCAATCAAACATGTAAAAAACATTATCTGCCCATCTGCCTCCATTTCCTCCTCTCTCCAGGTGCCATGCTATTCCTATGGGCAGAAGCTATCCAAGCTGGCGATTCTACGTATAGCCTGTAACTACATCCTGTCTCTAGCTCAGTTGGCTGAGCTGGACTACAGTTCAGACCACAGCAGTTTGAGCTTCTCTCAGTGTGTGGAACAGTGCACCAGGACCCTGCAGGCCGAGGGCAGGAGCAAGAAGAGGAAGGTGAGGCTGCGCTCTTTCATTATTCTAAAATAGTGGCTACAAAAAGCAGTGAACAAGGCCTTTATTTCTCATTTCATCTGCTTTATAATTATATATTGATTATATTTTAGTAAGAAGCCTCCTTGTTGATAGGCTCCCTTTCCCACTATAACCAGTCCACTCAA
>NW_023339785.1:254949-265717 GCF_004916995.1 Morone saxatilis
CACACTGTCCCACTATAACCAGTCTACCCAACCTCTCTGTCCCACTATTATTTCGCCAGGCTTCCAACAGGCTGTATAAAAGAGCTTATGGTGCTTGTTGTTGAAATATAGTCACAGCTGATGGACAAGGTTTCCCACATGTCAGAATTTAAAATTTTAAGATGCCAGCTGTATTATCTGCCTGGAGATTTCACCAGTTGTTGTTTTTGTTGCTGCTTGTTTAATTCTCAGACAGGACTTGTATTTTTATTAAAAGACTCAGACATGTTTACCTAAATTCCACCAGCATGTCCCATCCCACCAGGCAGACATTATCACAGACCACTTTCCCAGGGGCTGGACCGCTTCGCCAGTTGGCCTCAGAACAACAATCCCCACAAGAGGATGCACATTCTCACTATTTCAGCTCAGGTCAACATCTTCCCCGTAATGATTGGTAACCAGCACCTCTGGCCTGGGTATTACCTTTGGGATACTGCAACTGATATGTTGGATTCCTCACAAAGACCAGATCGTTCGGATTGGTGGTCACACGCAATCACTCTAGTGCTCACACTGGACCCTCAAGGCTGTTGCCGCTCCCTGCCTGTTCATGTGACTTTTTGTTTGCATCTTCTAACAATCACTTGGAATGTAGCCAATTATAATAATGTTATATAAAAAGTAACAAAAAATACTTTGTTACGGTAATGATATTGTACTTTCCCTTAATTCTTCAGTACCACCAACAATACACTGTCTGCCAGAAGGCTACAGTGCAAGTATGTTTACTTTGTCTCTGGTGCCCCCCCCCCTACAGTGGACAAGGTAGTGTTTCTATATAGTTTTCTATATATAGTGTTTCTATAGAAATAGACTTTTTTTTCTTCCTTCTAAAAATAAAAAAAATATAAACATTTTAAAACTATTACATTATTTGTTCTCTAAAAGGGGATGAACTAATGAGATTTCAGTTGACTTTGTTACAAAGCGATACAGGAAATGACCCGAAAGGACCAATATAACACATTCACACCTTGAGGTTAAAATAAATTATTTCAAGTGGGTGTACAGTTCTCCTCAGCCTCTGCGCGGTTGAGCCATGTGCTCTTAGATGCTACACGAGCTGAGGAAGTTGGGTTTCCCTGATTTGCTTTGCTGTTTCTCTGTGCGCATTCTACGTTTGTGTGTGTGTGTGTGTTGGTGTGTGTGTTGTGGTTGTGTGTTTAAAATCCAGACCAAGATGTTTAGAGTGGAGGGAAGTGGCTTGGCGCCATGAGGCAGAGGAGGAGATAGGCAGCGAACTGAAACCACAAACACACACACAACACACACACACACACAACACACACACACACTTGGAACATTCCCAGCAGTCTCTCAAACAATTCCCGCCCATCTGCCTCTCCAGGCCATCTGCTCCAACTACTTTGAAACGGAGGGAAAACAGTATCTCCAGCTTGTAGACAGCAGCCATCTGGTGAAGAGAGAAGAGGGTTGGGGTGGAATGGTGTGTGTACGTTGGTGGGGGGGGGGATTTAAATGCTTTTTTTTTTCGTTCTCAACCCTGAGTTTGTTGTATTTTTTGCTTATTGTTTTGCCCCCGCATAGGCCTGAGGTCACAGAAACAGCAGGAAATCTCAGACCTGAGCCTTGACTGAGGAAAACTTTGTGACTATACTGAGTAATATCTGCTCTATAGAATATAAGTATATATTTTATTTTACTTAAAGAGCTTCCACTGAAATCCATGGGGGTGGGGGGGGGGGGGGGGGCATGGTAGCAGCTGCAGCTGCAAGTATAAATAGTGCTGGCTGATTGTAGCCATAGCCCCAGTCTGTGTCTCTCACTCATAGCTGCCAGTAGTGTTTGCATGCTGTCGTACATGAAAGAGAGATTTATTCCTCTTCATCCTCTTCGTCTTAGTGTATTGTATTGTTTGATACATTTCCTTTCAAATGGTTTCCATTATCAAGTGGAATGATTAGGTTTTCTTTTCTGCTACAGAGTTGGTAATTGTCTTCTTTCTACCCAAAATTCAGATTTACAAAATCCAGTTTTGTTTAAAATCCAAAAGGTTAATCGGAGTATTTCCAGCTGCTGAATTTAAGTTTCCATCTTCCAAACTAGGTTCCTCCACGATTACAAAAATGAATCCAAGGATGTGATTGGATTTCAAATTAGTAGGGGTTGACAACAAGGTTGTAACTATTTTTTATTTTTTATTTTTAGTTGGTTGGGGGATTTATTAGTAATTAGTTACACTGCTAGTTACTGGGGAAAGTAATATTATTAATACTAGTAATGATTTTTGTCATATAGCATACAGTAGTATGCAGTTATACTACGAACACTGTGTAAGGATGTCCTCACTGTGTGGGATGTAAAGATTTCCGATTTCCATAAAAACTTCACCAGTAGATGTTTAAACCAGGAGCAGTCAGAGCTGATGAGAGTGGCCTGTTTTAATGGACTCTTTCTTCTGTGTTTCAGGAGTGAAGCTGACAGCAGTGGACAGGTCCAACACATACCCCTTTGACAAAACTATATAGATGCAGGACACTGGGAGGACGAGATGAGGATCCGATTGAGGAAATGGACAAACGGACAGGATGATTTATACATATGTTGTTATGAGTTGCTCTCACCACACATTGCCAGATTAACTAACATATCTGAGATGAAAAGTTCTGTATGTCGAGGCCATGACAGCTAACTGATTAAAAAGATTCAGCATACAGAATCGTTCAGCAATAATCTTCACTCAACTATGCATACAGCTACATATATTGCATTACTGTGCTCCAATTCTGCATTTTCCACTGCCACCCTTTCAATTCCATGTTTGAGTCTGTATTTCCTGGCAAACCTCATTTCTGTGCTGAAATCATCAGAGCATGCAGCTGGTCTGGTGGCAGGTGTGTAAAAAGCTCCAGTTTAATGAGCAGAAAATATTTGAAATCAAACTGCAGTTCAAGAAGCTCATTCATTCATTGGTTTTTATATTAGACGTTTGCTTTATAGTTTATATGCCTGTTACATTTCAAAATATTATCAAATTATGTTTATTCAATACAAATAAAAAGAAAAAGTAATGCATCTTTTCATTAAAGCCTGCCTGTATGATAATTGCCCATATTCCATAGCTGTAATATCCTGATACCGTCAGACACATCAACAGGGTGTTTTTCTCAGACCTGACAAACAGCTCCTCCAGAGCCACAGAAGCCGTGTTGGGAGGTAACTCAATAAAACTAGTAATATTACTTTCCCCAGTAACTAGTAGTGTAACTACATTGATTTGAAATCCAATAATCTGACCACATCCTTGGATACATTTTTGTAATCAAGGAGGAAACTAGAGTAAATTAAGGTAATACAACAAGTAGTGTAACAGAGTAATACGTTTTCAATTACTTTTGAAAAGACTAATGAGTAATACATTACATGTTTTAAGTAACTAGCCCAACACTGCACAGAACACATTATACAAGTGGCTGGTACACTGATAATTAATTAGTTAATATTAACATATGGTGCTGTTGATGCAGGAGGATGATGCGTGATGATGAGTGCATGAGTGACAACACTGATAGAAAAGCAGAAAGGACCACACAGCAGCAGACTCAGGCGCTTCGAGGGGCAGGGGTGAAAAAATAAAAAGGGCATCAGTATGCAGAAAGGTGATGCATTCATGGTGAAACAGTTTAGTCAGGGTTTAGGATTTCAGCAGCCTAGAATGAAATAGTTCACCACATTTATCCACTGGAAGGGCACCTTAAAGCAATTTTGTATCATGTTTTATCTACCTAAGGGGCATCCATGTTTTTTCAGACATAAATGTGAATATTATGCCTGCTTCATAGATTAATAAATGTTTTATTAAAATACAAATTCTCCAAAAGCTCCAACGTTTGGGGCTCCATTTTCCTAGAACAAGGCACTGATGCAAAAAGCATTAGATGAAGAGATGCTCATCTCGATGAAGCACCTGAAGTTTATACACTGAACAAAATTATAAGAAATGCAACCTTTGTTTTGCCCCCATTCATCATGAGCTTAACTTCAAAGATCTAGACTTTCTCCATGTAACACACAAAGGCTATTTCTCTCCAAAAAAAAAAAAAAAATAATTGGTTTTCACGAAATCTGTTCCAAAATGCTGTGTTAGTGAGGCACTCCCCTCCTTTGTCGATGATTAATCCATCACCTCACAGGCTGTGGCATATCAAAATGCTGATCAACAGCATGGGTAATTGCACAGGTGTGCCTTTAGGCTGGCCCACATAAAAGGCACTCGAAAATGTGCAGTTCCATCACACAGCACAAATGCCCAAGATGCTTCCGCAAGTTGTAAAGGCGTGCAAGTTGGCCATGCTGAACTGCAAGGAATGGTCCACCAGAGCTGGTTGCCCATGAATTGTGTTCATTTCTCTACCATAAGCCCCGTCTTCCAAGGGCGTTTCATAGAGTTTTGGCAGTAACATCTTCACCTCCAATTAATCGTCTCCGACCGAGCCACTTCGGACAGCTGCTGCACAATCGGTTTTTTTGCCATAACCAAAGAATTTCTGCACAAACTGTCAGGACATCTCAGGACTCATCTTTGCATGCTCGTCCTAATGCGGGGTTCTCGACCCTGACTGGCAAGTTCGTCGTCATAAATCCGACTTGAGGGGCAAATGCTTACATTCGATGGCGTCTGGACACTTTGAGAGGTGTTTTCTTCACGGATTAATGTTACAGGTGCAGATGGCAGACGGCGTGTAATAAGGCGTCGTGTGGGTGAGGGGTTTGCCTGATGTCAATGTTTGTAGATCAAAGTGGCCCATGGTGGCGGCGGGGTTAATGGTATGGGCCAGGCGTGTGTTTGAAACAACGAACACAGGTGCACTTTATTGATGGCATTTTGATATGCACATAAATACCGTGACAAAGATCCTGAGGCCCATTCATCCCACCGACCATCACCTCATGTGCCAAAGAATGATAAGCACGGCCCCATGTTTGCCAGGATCTGTACACAAATTCCTGGAATGTTGAAAAGAACATCCCGTTTCTTGCCATGGCCGCATACTCACCGGGACATGTCACCCATTGAGCAATTGTTTGGGATACTCTGGATCGGCCGTATACGACAGCGTGTTCCAGGTCCTGCCTTATTATCCAGCAACTTCGCAGCAGACCATTGAAGAAGGAGTGGACCAAACCCATCTAAACAACCTGATCATCTTTCAATTATACACTTCACCCTTGTTTGTAATAATAATATGTGTGTATATATAATATATATACTAATATATGTGGTTGTGTGTGTGTGTGTGTGTGTGTTGTGTATATATATATATGTTCTTAATAATTAATTATATGCTGTATTTAAAATATGTTGTGATTTTAGATTTGGAGTTGTAACGAAAGTAATTTTCCCTGGGATTATTAAAAGTAAATTTCTGAATTCTGATTGTTTATGCGAAGGAGATGTGTTCACTTGTGTGAGGCAATGGTGGTCACACCAGATACTTAACGGGTTCCTGGACCCGCCTCAGAACTCCCCCAAATACGTGAAACTGCAATTTTTCGAGTGGCCTTTTATTTGTTGGCCAGCCCTAAAGGACACCTTGGTGGCAATACCCAGGCTGTCTGATGCAGCATCTTTGAATATGCCACCTTGTGAGGTGGATGGATTATCTCGGCAAAGGAGAAGTGCTCACTAACACAGATTTTGACAGATTTGTGAACAATATTTGAGAGAAATAGGCCTTTTGTGTACATATAGAATGTCTTAGATCTTTGAGTTCAGCTCATGATGAATGGGGACAAAAACAAAAGGGTTGGTTTATAATTTTGTTCAGTGTAAATAAAATAAATTCACCCCAACCTAAACAATATACATCACATCTAACAGGCTGTCAGTGGCAGGATGAACAGAAAAGTATGTTAGTGCCTCAGCTGCAGGAATTTTGGTGGTGTTGGTTACATCGATCATAAAAGCCAATTAATACATTTAAAGTGAGCGCCTCTTCTCTCATTTATATATGAAGTCCAATAAATATAAATACGTCTATATAATGTTCTCCAAAATTAGGGGCATGCTGGTGACTGTGTGCTGTAGCTCAGGGGTTCCCAACTTTTTTTCTGCAGTCAATAACTGCAGGAAGTTTGTGTAAACGAGCAATTTGGATGGATTTTGAGCACATTATTTCCTGTGAATGTTACATCACAGATGAGTTTTCCTGATAATTTTTTTATACAATTGTCTGTATTATGGATTATTTATTGCTTAACAATCATGACAAATACTGTTTTTTTTCTCATTGTTCTATTAGATTATTTTTTTCAACATTTAGGAGAATCTGGAACACCACATTCATGTGTATGTTTTCATTGGTGTATAGTCACCTAAAATTGGCATTGTTGTGTTTTTGTTACCTTAGAATGAGGTCACCTTGTATGGAGTTCGCCATGTTGAACCACTATGTTTCTATCATAGTTTCTCTTACATGCTTTACAGCCTGTTCTCATTTCCAGGTCGTTAGGTACAGACACCACTGGTGTTCAGTTAGTTGAGAATTGACCACTAGACGCCACTAAAAATGGAAATACTACTAAATACGTACATAAAAAAACAAACATGTATATCGTTTGCAAATATCAGTTACCTTTATTACTAATAATCGTTACCTGTATCGTCCATGATCTTCAGCCCTTAATGGAGGGTCAAAGTAACAAATGACATATTGAATAGATTAAAGGTGAAAGAGAGCACAATCTCAGAATGTAAATGCTTACTTTATCTGCTTTTTTTTTTTACATTTAACTTAGTTTTAAAAAGGAACTCCCTGACTTTCAGGGAAATGTGCGTTTTTGCAGTCTTACGTGGTTACAGACGAGAAGTATCAGATTCATCTGTGGAGGCTTCAGATGTGTTTACATAGCTAAGCACGGAGGATAGATGAGCTGCTGGCATATAACACAACAGTTAGAGGCCGTGCACACCCATGACAAACCCACACAGGTGATTGAAATTATTTTGGGCACGTACAGACTGTACTTGATTGACATTACCCTTGCTCTCCTGCTTTGTTGCACCTATTGGGGCAGGACAAATTAGTCCCAGCACACACAGCAGACAGGTCTCCAACACATTCACATCTACAGGCAATTTAAAGTATCCAATTCACCTCACCTGCATGTCCTAGCACTGTGGGAGGGAACTGAAGCTACTGGCCTGTATTTATCAATCTGATAATAGTATAATTTTCAGTTTTCAGTTTTTTGTTTAACCACTTCAAGTTGCCGTGGACTCAACCCTCCTTGGATAACCATGACCTGGATGACTGAGAATCTTCAGACATTAGGGATGTCTCCAACACTGAGGCTGATATGATCTTGATGCATTAAAGATACATATGAAGAAACTACCAATGACTCAGCTCTATTGCAATGCAATTTGACATGGTTTGAGTCAACATAATGCAATGAAAAAGAATATGATGCTATGCAACTCAATGTGGTACAAGTAGTTTGACTTTATTATTTTAGTTCTTCTTCAGCAGCTTGAGGAACAGTTTGAAGAGGAGATATCAATGTACAAATAAAATTACTGGTCACATTTCTATATAATAAAGGCTTAGGATGTCAACAAATAATTATATACAAATAGTTTTTTACCAATGCAAAGATGTTAGAAACGATGCATCATACCAACAATGGGATCTGTGAACAACAACAAATTTGTCAACAAATGTCCTATTATTTAAACCACAACTGAAATGATTGAAGGATGCTGATAGCAGTATTTGAAATCCCTCCGATACTGCCTAAAATGCAGGATTGTGTATCAAGTATGCCATCCAATACCACATCATTTATTAGCCACCTACGCTGAGGATTGGCTTACCCTGACATTGTCAGGTTAAAAAAAAAGTACAATTTCCACATTAAAACCCTTGGAGTCATCTACTCCTTCTATCTCATTAAAAAACTATGAATATACAAATTTGGGTCAATTTTGGGTTTTCTTGCTAGACGCACGATATCTAAGTCCATTCTCAGTGTATGTGCACTGGTGGCTTCAAGTTTCTACATCATATTTTTTCCCTTTGATTTTCGGGATCAAACACCAAACAAGCAAAATGTCACACTGATCATGCCACTTTACACTATGTTGAGGTTCAAACCAAATGTTTTTGAAAGTGTTACATCATTACTCTAAATGATCTCTCCTTATTGAAAGCACAGAATAGGCAGGTACATAACCAAGTTCAGTCCAGTGTCCTGTCCACTCCTCCTCCAGAGGATTTTTGCTGTATGTTGCTTAAAAACGCACCTAACTTCAGATCTGTATGTGGGTCTTGTCAGCGCACCACACAGACGTCCAGTATACAGAATCTGGCTCTACAGGTAGGGCAGGGGACCCTGCTGGACAACCAGGTCTCAGGTCTTTGCTGGTCTTGGCGGCTCGCAAACCATCGACCCAGACAGGAAAGACACCACATGGGTCTACAGAAACACTGCTGGCACTCTGACTCATTCTGAGCCCCTGTAACACACATCAGTCACAGTCAGAGGCACAGTCACAGTTATACAGAGACACACACACACACACACAGAGACACACAGAGAGAGAGAGACACACAGAGAGAGAGAGAGAGACACACAGAGAGAGAGAGAGACACACACAGACAGACAGACAGACAGACAGACAGACACACAGACACACACACCTTCTGTGTGGCAGAGACTGACGAGCTTGGTGTTTGCCGGAACCTGCATACAGCCAATACAGGGCTCCATCTCCTGAAGAGAGGTTTTCATTGTGATCACACAGACAGGACTATTAAACACAGCAGTTACAGAAACACACATACAGTAGTGTACCTGTCCACTGGGGAGTGTGTATGGCTGGTTGAGGTCCACCTGAGCTCTGAATGTTTCCAGGAAGAGTTCACTGATGGTTTGGTGGATCACTACATTGGCTGAGTTTCTGATGGGAGCATGGAGCTTCTCTCTGAGCTCTGCATACTCTGTAGAGTTAAGCCTGGAAACACAGCAAAACTTACTCGGCTTTTTGAGACATGGCATTTGCTGTTTTGTCGTGACAGCTCAAGATCCAAACTGGTATAAAACACACCTGATATCAAAGGATCTGACAGCCGGGTTGATGCTTTCCACTCTCAGAGTCAAGATCTGTGCAGGGGAGACCGAGTCTGGACTAAGCTGGTGCTGTCTAGACTCTGTCACCGTCACATGACAATCACTCTGTAAGGCCATGTAGACGTGATATGTGGTCACCTAGAGAGTGTAAACATGTGGATGAATGTAAATAGTTTTTGATTTGTTGATTTGGAATACTTTCAAAATGAAAACGGTAAACAAGACACAACAACCCTGATGAAAGCAAGATAATCGGAAATGTTGAATAATGGACTTTTAAACTGGTGTAAGCTGTTAACATGGGCACCAAAAAAAGGCAAGACGTTCTGCAATATGAGCAATTATCTCTACATATCTGTATATATATAGAAAGTGTATATATAACTCTAATTTTATATTTGTATTATTATTACGTCTTCTATTTTTATATTGGATTTTTATTTTATATGTTTTTACTTGTCTGTCACTCTTTTTTGTATTGTGCTATTTCTGGAATTTGCTCTAACAAGCAAATTTCCACATTGTGAGTGTCTTCTTATAAATTTCTCAGCATAGACTACAAATGTTGAGATATTATTAATGAGCCATACTGCCCAGCCTTACAGTTGCTTATTTACACATACAGCAGACAGAGATCAACATTTGCATTTATTTAGTCCTGGTGAATCCAAGTCCAATATTCACTCTCCTCACAGATTATACACATAAGCAACAAGAGGACCTGCAGTGTTATATAGTGATAATTGTCTGCAGGTTCATGAGTCAGTCACTTCTACACCATCACACAGTAATTTGAACTTTCTGAAGTATTGCTGATTAATTGATGATTAAGGCAGCTTTAACTGGACTTTCTTACATTTTGCTTGCTGGAGGCCAGAACCTTTCCCCTTACATACGGAGAGAGTGGGATGAGAGTGGACTGTGCTGTCTCAACAAATATATATATATATTTATATATATATATATTAAAAAAAAACTGCAAGCAGTGATGATCGGGCCCTCGCACTCCACGCAACTTGGGGTGTGCTGCCGCGGACCACAACATGAAAATTTCACATATCAGATCAAAAATCGCCAACGAGCGCTTTACTTTCTGTTGCCCAGTAGGAGTGCGCTATCACTATATCTGATAACTGTCATTGGTAAAAACCGTGTTCAGGGCGGGGACTCTTATTAGACGTGAAAGTTTGTTGAGATTGGATCATGTAACACTGAAGTAATTGACAACTTCCTTTTTTTGTGGCGAATCGTCAAATTGGAGATGGCCAGGCGTGAGACGGCAAGCTCACCAGGAACCCGGGATAAAAAACAGGCCAGACGGTCCATTAGATGACGTTCAACCCCAACGTGAAGTTTACGAAGCCAGCAGCCATAGTTAAAATGTATCCCTGCGGCCCAGATGCGGGCGATGTTTGAATCTTATTTAAAAACTTGCTGGCTAAAGATAAGCGTAAAATACAATAAGATTTGTTATTCACGTCGGCCGGTAATGACAACCCGATTACGCCAAATCGGAGTCAATAAGATTAATGTGGAGTCGGCTGTGTATTTATCGCCCAACAAACAAAATGTCGGACACCGTTGTTTTTCTCTGGACCCCAAGCCCAATGTGACCAGTTGATGACATGTTAAT
>NW_023339785.1:265817-267913 GCF_004916995.1 Morone saxatilis
GCTGTCAGGAAGCTAAATTCTCTCCCCTCTGTCCCCCCAGTCACATCCTCCAGGCTATCAAAATGCTGCCATTACCAACTGCCTTATTTGCACTACCATAAGTATTGTATATTGTATATTTTATATTATTGTATATTTTATTGTCCATCTTTTCTTTATCTTTTTAGCATTAGTAAATGTCTTATCTGCTGTGAAATTGAATGTTTACTTTTAATATTAGAAATGTCTTGTCGTATCTGTTGTGCCTGTGCACTTTATCTGTTTCACTGTGGGAGAGTGAGAAACGTCCTCTCGATTCCTTTGTATTTGTATGTCTGGTGCATGTGAAGTAATTGACAATAAAGCTGACTTTGACTTTGACTACTACACCAGGGCTTTCTACATGTTTGAAGTACTCAGGATATAAAGTAAAGTATCAGTATCGGCTCCATGATGTTTTTTAGTTCTTAGAGCATGATCAATTCAAATCCCAATTCCCCAAAACACATTTACAGCCAGAAAAATTGTTATACCAGTAACGTTGACTTCATTCAGTGGCAGAAATTAAATATTGTACAATTAAAACACCAAGTATTTTTGTGCAGCTCCACAATAAATCTCATCAGTCACATCATTACAAACTTTACATAATCTGAATTATGGGAAATTAAACAGAGCAGAGTGTGATCATAAGTCTGCAGACAGAAAGGCTGACCTGGTGAATGTATCCCAGGTTTTTTTCTGGAGCAGCGATACACATCCCCATGTAGTAACCTAGAGAGATGAACACCAACATGGACACAATCAATAGCACCAAATGACCCATCGCCTAACCCTAACCCTAACCCTAACACACACACACACACTGGACATTGTTGGTGTCCAATCAACTGCGGATTCATTGCATATACTGTTAATTCACTATTTATTTGTCTTTGTTCTTGTTCTCTCTTGACTTAGTCTTATGTATGTATGTATGTATAGACAATACATCTTATGCTTTTGCATAAGCATAAGCTTTTGCTCTTCATCTTTTCTCTGTGATTTTCCCTAATACTCCATGTAATGTTATTTGCAGTGTTAATATTGGTGGTAATATTACTATACTGTTAATAAAGAATGCAGAAGAACAAAAAAACAAACAAAAAAGTATTGCCCATTTGACAGGAGCCATGTGTAGTTTCACATTAAGCCATATCATTTTGAAAATATAATATTAGTGAAGAAGTTAATTAAGTTAATTATGTAAATGTAATCTGCAGAGATGTTTGGATTGTTATTAATGAGATTTATATCAATCTTTGGTAGTATATTTTTTATCAATTTCTTCTGAAAGGTTCTTCTGTAAATCAAACCAAAACATGAAAAACAATCTACAAATACGTGTTCCATGGTTGGCTTAAAAGATTGCCCCCCTTGTATACGTTTGTAGATACTGATTTTAAAACGAATTTAACAACTATTGAAAACTTAAAACTCAAAGACTATAAATTGGCAAAAACTATTAGATTATTTAGACATTTCACATTTACTCCAATTGTTTAGCAAACGCCTAAGGTTTAAGTTAAGTTAAGTTAAGTTAAATTGTCATATTTAACGAAAGTTAAGGTGAACTTCCTCAGTATTTGAATGTGTCTATGATACACATTAGTTCTGTCCCGGTCTGTCTGTCTGTCTGTCTCTCTGTTTGTTTGTTTGTTTGGATGTTAGTTGTTACCTAAAGGAAGTGCGGAATGGACCAGTACGGTAATGCTGGTCCTCCTGATGTGGTACTGGGTGAAGCCCACATCCTCACTCCCCAGCCAGGACGAGAACAGGTTCTGGATGGTTAAACCGGCCGTTCGGAACTCATTGGGCGTAAACACGAAGCAGAGAGAGAACACTATGTAGGCCAAAGTAAAATTTAACTCTGGACTCTCCATACTTCATCTACGTTCACTACTGCCGTCTACTTCCTCATATGTTTCTTCCTCTACGCGTCACTATCTTAAGACAAATGTAAAAGTGCTGCCACCTGTTGCTCCGAAAGGGAACTAACGTTACTAAGCACTGTAGCCAGGCTGACAGAGAGTCACAGCTCTATTGAGCCACATATCCCCATAACTTTAAGTAGGAAC
>NW_023339785.1:268013-281851 GCF_004916995.1 Morone saxatilis
CCGTACAGTTGACAGGTAAACTAACGTATTGATAATTTCGTCGTTAAACAGTTTTGCTGGCTGAGCCAACAGGCTGACAGTTCTCATAAAATTACTACTTTATTCTCGTAATATTATATTATTATATTATTATATTATATTATTTTTTTTCTCGTAATTTCCAAAAAAAATAAAATTATTTTTGGCCCTAATACTCCGTCGTAGTGATGTTATGGTAGGGGGATGACTGATAATAATCTGGTCACAGTCACAGGGTCAGATCAAAGGACCATTTGTGACCTCAAGACCTCAACCTTTCATGTGTGATTTACAGCAGTATGTAAATAGGATAACAGATGTGTTTTTGTTTGGATGATGTACTGAAAGGCATATAAGGGAGAGCATTCTGGAAGTCGAGAAAGAACATCAATGCCGTGGTCTTCTCTCCATGCTGCATGAGTAGATCCTTAATGCATAATTGCTGTACAATGATAATTTGCTGGCTTCTTTGTGTGTGAGCCTGCTGATGATTTGTTCTAATGTAGAGGGTACTACCCTACTGTCTACTGGCACTGTCTACCTCTCCCACTTGGCACTCCCCTTGTGTCTGTACTGCTTTGTGTATGTCTCTTTTGTGCCTATATGTGTTAAGTATTGTTTCTGGCATCAATTAAAAAATAAATAAAATGAATGAATAAAAATCCAACATGAACATTTTGACCATTTATTTCTGTCTACATTTTTGATCAGACTGTAGTCTGGCAAAGACAGATAAGCAGAAGCATCTGTCTTGTTTAAGTCTGTGTAAATAAATACACTAACATCTGGAATATACATGTGGGCCCTTGCTTGAGTAGTGGTGAGCCATAGGGCCCCACTTGCCAAATGTGATAAGGGTACTGAGTTGCAGCCACACAGGAGGTGGTGAATGAGAAAATCTAGTAATAAATTTCACGAAAAGCTGTCTGGGAACCCAGATTATAAGGATTTTCTAGACCACAATTTCTCTCACATGGCTTGGGGGAAACTCTGTCGACAGGGTCTGATGTCAGAGAAAATGCTGATAAACTGTTACCCACGTCACAACTACTATGGGGATTTCTCCCGGTGAGGGGACTAGTCCTTTGCATGTGTACACACATGATCTATTATTGCCTCTGTCTCTCCTCTCTTTCTGAGCCCTGCAAAGAGCCCTCCATGAGCAGTGCTCTGACGCACCACATGTCACATGATATCAACCCTCCGCTGCTGCTGGATTATGTGCAGACCAGATAAGCTGCCATTTGTTGGTATGAATCACATTGTTTGCAATGTGTCTTTATGCTTGAACTACTTGTATGCTTCCCAGCAGCAGCAGCAGCAGCAGCAGCAGCAGCAGCGGAACTAACATAGAGGAGTAAGGGCTTTCTGACTGTAGGAAACAGTGTATCATGAATAAAATATAAATGATAAAAAACTGTGCTCCATTGAAATAACAATATTCTAAAATGTTCCTTATTCCAAAATACCCTGTGCTATTTATTACAATATAACTTGTTCTCTTCTAGGCGTCAAAAGCAGCCTCAGATATCTACTTTCAACGCCCATAAATCTAAATATGCCTTCATTACACTGCTGCATTGTATGCTTCCCAGGCCATTAAAATACCAAATAATAATAATAAATGGGCAGAGCAGGGAAATACCAACATGTAGCTGGATGTACCAGACTTTGAGCTGAATCTTTTAGTAGTGTATGAAAGCAGCAGACAACTAAAGAAGCTGTAGTAACACTGTGCCTAAATTGACTGGATTTATACACCACCTTTCAAGAGCCATGCCATGCAAGGTGCCAACTGCTCATCAGAAATGGAAACTAATCCCAATCCCACATGGCACAGCATCAGGAGCAATTTGGGGTTCAGTATCTTGGACACTGGAGTGGAAGGTTGAACTGCCAACCTTCTGATTAATGGCTCTATCTGCTGAGCCGTAGCACAGTAAAGAAATCCACTAAAACGTTTTTTTGTCTTTTCTATCTTTTATTCTAAGACACTGTTTTATTGCTTCTCCACAAAGTAATTCTAAAATCACACAGATGTCTTACAAGCAAAACAATAGCAAAACTTAGCTGAAGTGAGCTGAAAATGTTGAATACCATTGCTAATACAGTAACCAAGAATGGGCACCAATACCAAAACATTACTTCTTTGATACCTTATTTCAGAGACATGTTTTATGACATGTTTCTGCAAACTTAAACTTTTTTCCAGTTAACAAAAAAAAAGACAAAACAAAAAACATCTCAACAAAACCAAAACAAAGCAATAACCATAAGAGAGCGTATAGCACCTCAAAGATTAATGCGAAGAAAATGTAAATGGTTAACTTTCTTGAATGGCATTATCAGCAATCACTGTGAAATACTCGGTGGCTGGGCAGTGAGGAGTGCAGCACTGGGCACCTCTTCAACTGTGAACTGTTACGACTAACAGGTGAACCCAATTGCAGAACACAAGACTCAGTGAAGAGATGACCAATACAGGACTTCAATGCAAAGTATGGGAAATAGAGGATGAGAGGAAGAGACATGGTGGAGGGTTAGGGGAAAATAGAGGATGGCTGAACTGAGGAGGGTAGAGAGTGAAGGCTGAGTGGCAGGCATAAATTAATTAATGGTAACTAATAAATAATTCTGCTTTACCTACGACCCAAAGGTAGTTTTAAATCAGTACCTATCAAGTTATAGTTAATGCTAAGAATACCCAGTGTTACATTGTGAACAGGCTGGCAGGAGTGCAGATAATGATCTTGAAGCATAGGAAAACAACCTTTAGTTTTAAACAAAAAACATGAGATACGAGATGAGATACACTAATGTGGCAAATGAAAGCTGCTCGAGTCACTGGTGAGGCTGGAATTGGCAAGGTGGAGGAGATTAAAGCGGAGAGAAGATGTGAAAAGAAAATGACCACATGCAAGGGCGAACAATTTACCCAGTTAAAAGAAACTGGGAAGCAGTAACAAGAAATTATTTAAGTTGATAGATAGAGTTACTAAAAGAAAACAACACAAAAATGTTGAACAATATAAGTCTGTCTTTGCTCATACATCTCATTAAGAAACTTGGTTCTCATTCACACTGCCTCTGGGGTCCACTGATACACTGAAATCTTCTGCTGATTTTTCCTGAGCTTCTACTTGGAGGCACAGCTGCAGTCTTTGATATCCAGTTTAGAGCCTTATCTAATATTACAAAGTAGTAGTATTTCATTTCCACGATAAACTTGGCATTTGACCCGAGGTGCCTGACATCACCCTGTTCCAATACTGCACACCAGCAGAAAAAAACGTGTAAATAAAAGAGGAAGTGTGAAGGTGTATCCTATGTTTAATTGTGGGCATAGATCATATCTCTATAATGAGATGAATCTTGGTTGCTTGGCTGTGGTGTGTCAGGATCATCAATGTCTGAGTTTAATGGCAAATGGACCTGTACTTGTATAGCGCCTTTCTAGTCTTTCAACCACTCAAAGAGCTTTTACACTACATGCCACATTCACATAGTGATGGCAAAGCCCATCACAAACAAAACTAACTCATTCACATCACAGCATCGGGGGCAATTTGGGGTACAGTATCTTGCTCAAGGACACTTTGACATGCAGCGGGAAGAGGCAGGGATCGCATTGCCAAACTTCTGATTAGTTGATGCCCCACTCCACCTCCTGAGCCACAGCCTATTCTATATAAATTATGTGAAGAATGCAACAAGCTGTGACTGTTGCACTGATACCGTGCCTCCTGAACTTGAATTTCAGGATGCCAGAAGCAAGCTCAATGGCCACATAAGCTGAATAGAGCTTTTAGTTAAAGCACCTCTGTCTGGTAGTTATGTGGCCATTATCCCTCTAGGGCTTCATCAGTTGTCGCAACAGAGGATAAGCTGATCTTCCAGTAGCTGTGCAAAATCTGTGTTGCAAAATGCTCTGGAATCAAGCCAACTACCAGGGTGACCTCAAGGAGGATGGGTCATTATATCATAACACCAAGGTTCTAATGCTGTTTGGTGGCAGACTTTGGTGCCAGTTCTATTGAATTGTATGGAAGATGCATGTAGACAGTGCTAATTTTGTCTGCAGTCTGTTCATGTAGAATGGTCCCAATGTGTTCATAAGGTTTGGTTAGCAAAGAATAGAAACGATCAAACTGACATGCAAATATCAGTGATAATCAGAATCAGCAATACTTTATTGATTATATATTAATACTTTGACCTTAAAATGTTTTAGATAAGCCTACCTCTACTTGTCCTCATGATGGTCTGAAATTCCATAACAAAATACAGAACCAACCTAGGAGAAGAATAATGAAGCTGATCTTATACAGAATTCCGAAAAACTCAATGGGGTTTGTAGGGAGCAGCTATTGAATTAATATCACTGCTGACCAACAAAAAACGTGTGTCTCCACAATATAACCGCTATATTTTAATTCAATTCAATTCAGTTTTATTTGTATAGCACCAGTTCATAACAGAAGTTATCTGGTAGTTATATGAAATAATAAAACTACAACCTTGTTTTAAGCTTTGTGACAATAAAAGATTATTCAGTTGTTCATCAAGTCCATCTTCCTGAAAAAGTAGGGAGATTTCTTCTGCTTCAACATCATCAGGGATCACTGCATACACTATTTCTTAGGCTATAGCTCAGACTGTGGTCTAAAAACTACAAGTAGCCTACAGATGGATCTAACAAAATATAAAGATTTCTGTTACTTCCAGTACTGTATATTCTTTCAAGGCTGCTGGAAATATTAAAAGTTTCATTACACATTTTTCTAAGTTTCATTTAAACATTTAATATACACACATACAATGAAACTTGAATATATGGAATGGAAGTTAGTGTATATATATTGTATAATATTATTCTGTGTGTCACTATGAGTGAGTTAGTACGCAATCTATTAGCAGTCCTTGTAAGTAATGAAGATATAATTAACACCCAGTTTGAAATGGTCGGTGAATGATACTTCTAGAGCAAAGGTGCTCTATGTCTTTCTATCAAATCTTTTAAATAAAGCCAGTTAATTACTCACTACTCTGTATTTATGTGTACTTGCGTGTTCCTCTTTGTTTTCTGTCACTATGTGTTTTATGTATTTCTCAGTTTGTGTGCTTCTACAGCATCTGTGACTCACAGACAAACAAGACAGCAGGTGGTGTGTGATGTAATATGGGGCACATATAAGTCTGCTGTCTGTCTGCTGGATCTACCTGAGGAGGAAGCAAAACTGGGGAACAAGAGACCAATCATTGGCAAACGGGACCCCTAATGGGTTCACTTTTTAGAGATGTTTAAATATGCATACTGACATTTTTGTCTGGGCTTTAAAAACAAAAGTTGAGGCATTTTCTTCATGTTATTTCTCTAGAGAGACTGAAGCTGGTATTTTTTTAATGACCATTTCTGTTCCTACTAAGTGAACATTCCATTGGCCTTATAAATTCACAATAGTTGTGTACCTCTTTGATTCCTGGGATTGGCGGGCATAGGATGTCATCGTCAAGGTCCAGGCTCCCTCTGCTTCTGTATGGGGTCCTCCTGTGCAGCTTCTTTGCTCCTCTCCCAGTCATCAGCAATAAGAGACAACCCATACGTAACGCAGTGGTTTGGGCCAGTGGCAGCTCCTGGGACAAGAGGGAGGTGATGGCTAAAGATGGAGAATACCTGCTGGGGATAAAGAGACTAAGAAGGCTTTACTGTAATGTGGGCATCGGCTTCCACATTCAGGTCTTACCAAATGGGAAGATCACAGGTGTGCATAATGAAAACAGATACAGTAAGTATTTTGCAAATTCCTGTTCAACTGCATGTAAAGTGTCCATATTGATAGTTTCTCGAAAAAACTCTGTTTGCTTAAACTGCTAGAAATCCAAAGTCCCTTTCTGTCAGTAGACTAGGCTGATGTAAATGATATGCATTTATCTTCCTGATGTAGTTTATCATGATGCCTTGCAGTTTGTAACTTGTATGAGCGCCTGTACACATCAGTGTAACTTATATGGAATGGTTCAATGTTTTTTACTGTGTTTGAAGAGAAAAACCCATATGTTAAATTTTGTTATTGCAAAAGCGCTACTGAGTAAATTACAGCAGTACATATCCATTGTCTTAAAATATATTACTCCAGTAGCCATAACATTAGATCATTGGAGAAAATTCTCATGGTCCCAACCACCCAAACAGAGCTGGGTAAACCTGCAATCATTCTTTGGCCGCCGATCTTGTATGTTTTCTCTTTGAGCTAACATTTTATAATAATGGTATAAATCATATACTTAAGTAACACTTATGAATGAATTTGTACATTAATTGATTCCAGTTACACAAAAGTTTATTTCAGGACAATGCATTTCAGCCTATCTGATGAACTGAGAGAACAATAAAGTGTGACCATGCATGAAAATAGACAAAGAATTTCATGAGCATAAAATGAAAATGAGAATTCTACAGGTTGAGTTGGATATGGATTTGGAAGAGAAAGCTATATTAAAAAAGATAAAGTAATGACACAATGAATAGTATCCATGGTGAACATGATATGTTTATCATGTGTAAAAAGTAATTGTTTTGTAATTTAGAAATTTTAATTTTAATCACCACAAACTATATTTTAAATCATGTTGTTTGTGTGAAAATATGTTTAACTTCGCCACCGCAGTAATGATTGCTTGAGAGTGCAGCACATAAATCAACTGCCAGATTTGTCTATAGACAATGTCCATTTAAATGTCTTTGTACGTGGGGCTGCAGAAAGCACGCAACCTTCGACAAGAAGGCATCAGGAGAACAGGTCAGGTTCCAACCATAAAAAAAACTTTCTGTGTACTTCCCAAAATTATCAGAGAAATAGTGCAATGTTTACACTTTCTTCTGCAAATTTTTCTGTATGTGTGAGCAACAGTTTAAATGGCTGACAAATAAATATCCTTTAAAGACAAATATAAATATGCATAGATTCACACAGGAAGTGCATCACCTATGCAATCTGAGACTAATGACTATATTTAGTATGTGCAAGAAAAGCCTCACAGACTCTGTTAGAGTTGTTAACTCAAAATCTGCTGTGGAAACTCTTGAGACATGTGGCTACACATCACAGAATCAAATGTTTTGATTCTAAATATATACAATTTATTTAAAAAATTACAAAAATAACACTCATTTGACATGTAAACTATCAGATTTAGACTGAATCAAACTGTACCAAACATCTGATAGAACTCCTTATAGTTTTTGAGATACAGGAATTTCTGTATCATATTATATTTAGTCATTAGTCTCCAGTGGTTACTCATTTTATCCCATAGCAATACATTATAAAATGTCACTTGCACAATGGAAATACTGGACCAAGGAAAAAACAGCAGATAATTATTTTCTTTTTAAATCTATAATGTAACAGTACATAATATGTGTGTATCAAAAAATATTAAGGTCTGAAATTCCTAACCTGTTGTTCTAGAGCCCTTTTCCTGAAAAATAAAAAAGCAATCCCTTCGGATGACAACGACTAAAAAAGGATATTGAGATATCCTTGTGCTGTAGCCTCTTACTTTGACTGATTTGAAAGTTTTTAATGGATTTGTGCTTAGCTCAGCTGGTACTTTAAGTGCTGTAAAGTAAATTATAATATTCTGTAGTGGAAATAAATTATTCAGGTGCTTTCCCACTTTTCCTGTTCGAATATTTTTGGGACTATAAAGCACTTCAGGTGATTATAGTAAAGCGGTATTGGCGTTCCCTTTATAATTTTCCGTTTTTAATTGTATTCTATTTATTGCTGATCATTCTCATGTTTTATCGCAGGTCTTCTAGAAATTTCCCCAGTGGAGAGAGGAGTGGTGACTCTGTTTGGGGTGAGAAGTGGTCTTTTTATTGCCATGAGCGACAAAGGGAAACTCTATGGTTCGGTAAGAACTGATCAGGGCTTGCCAATTTGATGAAGATGTGTGAATTTTTGCACAGTTGTTTGTCCAGAAAAAAACACAACCAGTATATTGATAATGGTGTGAGGTCATCTCCATGCTGGAATGTATCAGGTGAGGGTCACTGGTTTCTACACAATTATTTTGATAAACCCTCATTGTTTTCAAGTGGGTAATTAAAAAATGAAAGGAAGTTAACCGATAAAGTCCATTAATTAACTCCACCGACAACCCCCAAAAAATCTTTTTCTATATGCACACTGCTGGCGCTAATCCAGTTTTATGATCCTGAACTCATAATTATGAGATATTTCCTTGTAATTATGATGACATGATCCAAGAACTGAAATATACTATTAGAAGTAAACAATAAACAATTTATAACCATTCATTTAATTTAACAATTAACTTAGAAACAACCTATAATTAAATCATTTAGAACAATCAGTAAACTTACATACAGAAACTTGAAAATGTGATTTTAACACAACTACTGATATCCAGATGAGGTGAATACACTCTGTCTGCTGCTTCTGTCTGATTTAATTAATTAATGTCACAGTTAATTGTAGGTCTTTTACTTTTGGCCATAAGCCATAGGTATAATGTTGGATTTGGTGATCAGCTCTAGTTAGAGTCGTTTGAATACTGAGGCCAACTCTGCCATAAGCTAAGCACCAGTTAGTCATCCAACAGTTAGTCATCATCTAACAGCAGTCCTGCATGTACAAAGGTAGGTGGTTCAGTTGGGTGGGGGGAGTTAGGTTGACCTTAGGCTGGAGCTCCTCCCATATCTCTGTGGGGGAGTCCGCCATGCCACTGAGTTTCCCTCCTATATTGGCATACAATATAGTATTATGAGGTCAGCTCCTGAGCCTGATGACGTACAGCTAGGATGTCTATGCCAAGCCATTCTTTGAAACTAGAGATTATTTTACAGCTCGGTAAATAAAATATTCTGCCTCTCCCAAGCTTTGCAAATAAAATTCACAAAAAAAGAGGATCCCATCCTGAAGTACATCTCAAGTTTTCAAAATCATACAGCCAACAGAAATCAAAATAAATACATACCAAATGATTTAGTTTTAACAAAAAAACTAAACAAAAACTGTGAGACAAGGAAGGAAGTTTTTGTCATGGTGGCAGCAAAACAGATCACAAAAATATCTACTATATACTGATATTTGTACATGTGTAAAATAATCTGCAAATATATGCACTCAAAACAACTGAACTGAGTAACCTTTTTTAATGCATAAAAACGTATATATATAGATAGATATAGGCCTAACACGTAAAGTTTTCTGCCTTTAAATGTGAAGCTTTGGCGACCCCTAGTGTGGGTCCTGACTGCCCTAAAGAGTAGACCGCGCTGTTTTATCTACCACAGGGATATACACGAGGCCACTTTTGTGGCAATTTGGGGGCGACATGATCAGTACCTGAATGAACAAGAACGGCATCCGGCATTTTGTTGCTTTGCACACCTTAAAGATCATGTCTAACTATTTTAAACCTCTAGTGTGAATTAGGACTCTTGTCTGTCACGAGCAAAAGTGGAAGTAGCTTGACACATTTTACAAACACCCACAAAATCCAAATAGTGGAAAACAGGCATTTCTCACATTTAAGAGAAGAGAAAGAATGATTAGTAGTGACTTGATAAATTACTGTTTTCTGTTCACCCTTTCCTATCCACAGGGCCACTACAATGACGAATGCAAGTTCAAGGAGAATCTCCTGGCCAACAACTACAATGCCTATGAATCAGCTGCCTACCCTGGCATGTACATTGGCCTCAGCAAGACTGGAAAAACTAAGAGAGGCAACCGGGTCACACCCACCATGACCATGACACACTTTCTTCCCAGGATATGACGTTTAGGAACAAAACTCTCAGTACTACAGAACAAAGCTTCTGTTCGGTCAGATTCTACTGTTGGACTACTCACGTTCTTCTTCTACAGCTATCACAATGGACCAAAGAAACTCGGAAACCATTGGAAATGTTCTTGCCCAATTACAAGCTAACCAGCACTGGAGAAGCAATGTTTGCATAAACTGTTTACTATGCACTAACCAGAACGAACATTAATGTATGATCAGAATGGCTGTGAATGAAGACTCCAATAAACAAACTTGCAAAATACATAGCAGTATCAGTGTTAACACACAGTAAAACACATCAGTAAAGTCGGAAAATGTCTTCTTCCACAAGCACAGGCTCTCATTTATTTTGTCTTTGATTCATTCACTCATTTCATGAGTCACATGTGGGGTCGTGGAGGGGAGATGCAGCACATGCACAAATAAACTGAAGTTGCGTCTGAATTCAATCAGTGGCACACATTTTCTCCGTTTCTCATTGTGTGTGCATGTGTGTGTGTGTAGGTGTGAGGCAGGCACCAAAAAGAAAAGAGAAGGAAGAAAGCATGAATGCAAGAAAGGTAGTCAACTTTAGATATTAGTGCGACTCTTTCTGTTGATACCTTGATGGATAGATGGATGAATAAGAGCCCCACCTAAAACATTAAACCTTGCTTCGTTTGGTGGTGGTGTAAGTTTCCAGCCATGTGCCAAATAATGATGTTGAGTATTGCTCATTAGCCATCACACTAGTATCACTATAGCAGATTCCTGCAATGTACAGATTTTCTTAACAGTGAACATGCAGACCCTTGGACCCCATCCAGAGTTTGGCAACACAATATCAAGATACAGGGGTTACGATTCAATATACTGGGAATTAAAAAATAACCACAACTTATTTTTTTTTTTTAACATCTGTCTTTGTCCTTCTGTCGTTACCTCTGTCCTGTCATTACCTTGCCACCCACCTAGAGGGGTCTGTCCAAGGTTTCTGCCTCTTAAAAGAGGCATATTTTGTTATTTACCTACTTATAACAGATGTGAGGGAGGAATGAAGAAATCCAACAGACAACATTCTTATTCATGATTTATTGTAACGTGCAGTATTGACAAAAATAAAATGCAGCATGACAAATTCTTTTATCAATGTTAGTACTGATTTCCCATAACACTTGGGAAAATAGGAATAAATACCTAAAACAAATTTGTGGGGCTGAATTGACAAGACTAGATCAAGTGGGTGCATCAATCATATTTTACAAATAATTGTCCGCAGTGACTTTAAGGAAAATTAATTTATGTTGCGTCTTAACATCCATCACTTGATTAACTTCACTTAACTTAATGGAATATGACACTGAAAAGTGGGTATCTGAGTATTGAACACTCCGCCCTAGTTGTTGTGAATCCAAACTGACTACAGCTGCCTTCCCACAAAGATGTAAGCTACAGCTTCTACAGTGGGAGACTACTGGATACTCTAGATTTTCAGTGTATTGTTCCTTTAAGGACTGCCAGGGTAAATGAGAGTGGCAGCCTATGGAGCCTGGGTGGTTCCTAACCCCACAGCATTAGCATATGCAGACAGCAAACTGACTACCTGCCTGGTTTCCAGTGTGAGTCTGGCTTCAGTCAGCCAGTCCTCCACCACTCTCCTGGCCTCTCCTCTCAACTGGTTCACCAGTTTAGCTGCTAACTCCAGATCCCCATGCTCTAAGCAGTAGCTTGCATATGACAGAAGCTTGAATGGGTCTAAATCCTCACTGCACAGCTGGGCAGGTGGTGCTTCCTGTTTCTCCTCAAACAGCAGGGCAGCTTGAAGGTAGGACAAGAAATACTGGTACAAGGAGTTGTGAGATTCGTCAATAAGGGCGACCCGGCGTGCGAGTGATCGTAGGGAGTTGAAGCGAGCACGGAGAGAGGCCTCGCTGTACACACCGCGTTGCAGGGATTCCTCTGGAAGAGCTGATGATAGAGCCAAGGCAAAGTCGCTGTCATGGCAGCTGTCTCGCACGGCCTGAGCAGCACCCTCTAGAGGCACGGTGGGGATGTCAGCGTTAGCCGTCTTTAAAGTGTAGTTGAGAGCCTCCACAGAGAGCCAGAGCTGGTGAGCTTTACGGGCCTCCTCCTCCGCTACCACATGGCCTGCATTCAAGAGACAAGAAGGTGTTTAAGTGATGTGGTTTAATGAAACACGAAGAACATCAAAATGTTTTCAAAGCTCCTATTATACCTTTAGATACTTCAACATTTTAACCCAAAGAACAACAAAGCCATAGAAGGTAAATGGACTGTACTTGTATAGCGCTTCTGACCACTCAAAGCACTTTTACACTACATGCCACATTCGCCTTTACTCACACATTCACACAGCGATGGCTCTACCTCAGAGCCACAGCTGCCCTCTAGACAGCATGCACACAGTGTATTTAAAGTCGGGATATGGTGCATTATATTTGTGACAACACTAAGGTTGGGCACTCAGACATGCATATCATAGCTATCTGCATTTCGTCCATCGCCAGTTAGTTCTTTTTTTTGGCTGTTTTGTCATTTAATTTTCCCTCTCTTCCCACTCTTTTTAATAAACAATTTTAGCTTTCCAGAACATTTTCCAAGACTTTTTCTAGACAATACAGGACAGTACTTGCTCACAGACAGTCATATAATTTACCAGTAGGTGTAGTATTGACACATTTAACCCTAGTTTTACGTCTCCTTGTTTAATGATGCAGCGTTTCATTCAGGTGGGTACTTATGAGACACTCACATTGGTGGCATGTTTGGCTGTTCTCACCCAAGCCAGCTGCAGTCTCAGTGGAGTGGTCTCCAGCAAACTGACTGCACTTTACTACAGTTTGTAAAACTTGAGATTGTAAAATATGATGCACTGTTGAACATTAAACCACAAAACAGCACAGGAGAGAGCACATGTTGTCACCAGAAGTCAGATTGGCTGCAGTTACGTTTTCAACATGTATGGGTCTGACAATATCAAATGGTCTCAGTATTTCTAGCCTTTTTTCAGAAAGTGGTGTGTATATGTGTATGTCTATGTGTATCTTACTGTCTATGGCCTCCTCCATTCCCTTCAGTCTTGCGTAGGCAGTGTTCATATCCAGAGTGAAGTTATCCAGTTGTTCCTGGCTCAGCTGACGGTAGCGGGTGTCCTGTTCCAGCATCTTACTGCTCAGGACCTGAACACAACACACAGCAGAACTTTGAAAGGATTGCTTGCAGCTAGAGAGTCAGAGACATGCACCACGAAAAGCGAGTAGAGTGGATGTGTGGATGTTGCAGACACCAAGGCCCTGTTTAGACCAGGCATTAATAAATGCATCTTGACTGATCAGCTGAATGTCCATTACGACTGTCCACTTGGCTGTTCAATAAAAACATTGAAAAATGTGTTACTTGTTTTTTTCAGTTTAGCTTCTAAATCAATCTAAGTCGCACGTTTACCTGCACTGTCAGCAGTTAGGATTTCATTACTATATAAGCAGGACACACACTTTTACTTTCTCAATCACAGGTGATGAAGAAAGTAATTAATGACAGAGAGAGTAAAAGTGTGCTTCCTACTCGCACCACAGTGCGTCTCCCCTGCTGGGCCTTGTGAGCCACTCACAGTGCAGGGCAGTAGAGGAGGTTGTACCACAGTCACTTGTGATCCAATCTCACTCCCCTGCTCTACATGCAAATAAACACATACATCATTGCTGTTTGAAAAGATGAAATGTGTGGTTTTTAACCAATAGATTGAGAAAGAAAAAACTTGTTTTTCAGCGTTTCGTAAGGTTTCTTCTCCCTCACCAACTCTCAAGATTGTGTGATTTTTCAGTTCTTTTGAGATAATAGTCATCAGCTGATGTCTGCACTCACAAGGCCAATAAACAAAAAATGCCTTCAGACATGTAGGGGTATTCTTCCATAATCTGGAGAGTTGCTAGTTCTCTGAAGAATTACAAACCCAGTGTGATGAATCAAATTCCTTTACTCATGCAGCATGGAGGGAA
>NW_023339785.1:281951-285896 GCF_004916995.1 Morone saxatilis
TGAATTGAATTGAATTGAACTTTCTGGAGTTTGATGGATTGAGGATTGAATGAGTTTTAGGCTGACTTGTGTTGTTCAGCTGACAAAAGCTGAAATTCCCCACGAGAAAAGCATCCACTGTCGACCAGCATAATCATTACTACCTGACGTAATCTGTATTTTAGCAATTTTTCTATTTTGGAAGTGAATGATAGAGTCAAAGGATTTATTACTTAACTTAAGAAAGGGAGAACCTGAGCACTCAGATAAAATAAATGGCACCTGGCAGAAACATTTTGTAATAGGAATGTGAAGATGATGCAAATATGTGAGATGTAAGATCCAAATAAAAAAAAGTTTCACTTTGGTCCTTCGATGTCTGATGTCTGCTATCACAGGGGTGATAAACATAAAATGTTTTCAGACACATCTGCTGACAGGGCTGTCAGTATGGCTGCTAAACTACAGGTTATGAACTCAAAATGTAAAGAGCAGGTAATTATCGGTAATGGTGTCCGTAAAAAAAAAATCCATAACGTGCATCCCCAATCATCATATTAATAGTTGTTTTTCACTAAAAACTAAATTTGTGATGCAAAGAGGATAATCCCCACACTAATTGTGAGTCATATCGCAATATATGTCAGTCTGAACAATCGCAATGTGATGTTTTTACCATATCTGCCAGCGCCTTATAAACAACATACAGTATGCCATGTAATAAACATCAATTCAATTCAAATTCATGTTTATTTGTATGCCCGCAACATTCATAACAGCAAGTTATCTCAGGACACTTTTCAAATAGAGCAGGTCTAGACGCAACTCCTTATAACATTTACAGAGACCCAACAGTAACCCCATGAGCAAACATGAGAAAAAAAATATGAATTAACCTTACATTATACACAACAACGTGTAGTGCTGTGTGCTCTGTTACAGATAGCTTATTACAAGCACTATGGCCCGGAAGAAGCCCGTGTGCTGGAGCCTCTGGGTGAGACCTGAGACCTGAGCCGGTGGACAGTGCTGGTTCCTGGCTCCCGGCTCTCTGCTCTCTGCTGGTGGATTGTAGTGGGGACTTTCTCAAACATAGAGCCGATACGAAAAAAGACATTTGTGGGAGTGAAGGACAGGTCTGCGGGGCGCTTTCGATGACATTACGTAGCTGAAATGGGCTTATACTAACCAGATATAAACTATGTCACGTTATTTCTTACAAGATGGCAGATCAGCGGAAATGTTGTCATATTTAACAATGTTGGTTGTTATATTACATGCTTTCTATCAAGCGTTTACTCTTCTACCGACATGAAAATGAAAACTAAAATTATGTCTGTTCACTTTAGGTTGACGGTAGGGACTTTTTGTAGACGGCTGTTTGACCTCCCCAGTCAACTCGTTAGCTTGCTTATGGTTGAAATGGTATTAGCCTTCTGTCACTGCAAGCTAGCCAACCAGCTAGCTATGCTGTTATGCGTTGTTGACATCGGTTCTACCTGATAACAACGTCAATAAAGTGTCGTGTTCATTCTGAACTTTAACATTAGGCAGCATTTAGCGTAAAGAAGCCAAGCTTATTTACAGTAAAATCCGCTATGGCACCTTGAGCCAGGCTGTGGGTCACTGAATGACAGCACGCTAATGCCAACATGGTAGCTAGCTGACTGTAGCTAAGTAAAGGAAGACTTACCCGGGCTGTGGCATTAGCTCCTTTCAGACAAGCTCTCAGCATGGTCCTCAATCACTGTCTTCAAATACTTGTCAATTTCAACACTAACTAACCCAGCTCTTTGCTTCTTTCCTCCTTCGCGTTTTCTTTTTCCTTCTACTTCTTCGGCTTTGTAATTGAGGTAGTTGAAACGCTTGTGTGCGAAATACTGCCTCCCTTAGTCAAAACTAGAAATGAACGCACAGTTCTCTCAAGCTATCTAAATATATTGTGTCAGAAGTATGTTCCATCTCAAAACCCATCATTGATTTCATTTCTGTTACTACCTCTAGCCAATAGGATTGGATTACTGGACAATTCCAAAATATGCAGAAGTAATTTTTACATTGTCTCCAGCATTGCCCAAAATCTGCTCTACCATTCTGTAACTATTTTCTTCTTGGAACATTAAAAAAGCTGATAATATTCTTCCATGAAAAATTCTCTCCACTGGCCAAAACTGGATGTGGTGGATTGTATTTTACATACAGTATATCTAGCCACTCCTCTTCAGTCAGTGTTATGTTTGCTAACTTCTCCCATTTTGCTTTAATATATAAAGTGGAGTGGTTCTTGGAGGATTGTATGCAGTAGTAAGTATCTATAATCCTGTCTATCTACATCGTGAATGTCAGTAAGATACTAAAGGCTTTCCAAGCCTGTATTGGTTGAGATTAAGCAATATGAAATAATGCCTTTCCAAATCCATTGTTTGAACCTCAAATCCAGTAGTGTAGGTTTAACATTCTTTGAATCAGATATTAAGAGGAACCATTGTCCAATAACTTAATTTATGTGAATGCATTCTTTTAGAATGTTTAGCACCCATAATTGATTGCAGGGCAATATCCAATTGGCTTATTTGTAGTTCTTTCCATTCTGCATTATAATCATCATTGCACCAGCAGACTAAATATTTCAACTGTGCTGCTTTGTAGTTATTCTACCTTTCATTCTACCTTATCTTTTGGTAGCTGTAAGTGTTTTGAGAATTTGATCATACATATTGAGCATTATGGGTACCCATCTATCCAGATCCATTTTTATTTCTTTCGTGATTGGATTATAATTTATACCATAAATGTTGGCCACATTATTTGGTATATTAACGAAGAGGTATTAAAAAGTGTAGGGTTTCCATTTGAAGGTATACTTTATACATATGGTCTTGTGGGGTGAATAGTTATAGCTACAGGTTTCGGTTTTATGTATATTTAATTTATACCCTGAATAAAAAACTGTTCAATGATAGGACATGAGTTGGCTAGAGCATAGCATTGTTCAAAATGTCTTGGTATGCTGAAGCATTAACACAGCCCTTCACTGGAGATAAGGGGCTAGCCCAAACCCTGAAAAAACCAATCCCCATACCATTATCCCTCTTCCACCAAAAACTTCACAATTTGGCACAATGCAGTCAGCAGGGAAAGTTCTCCCGGCATCAGCCAAACCCAGACCCGACCACCTTGACAGCCAAACCCAGAAAGCGTTATTTCATCACTCCACAGAACACGTTCTCCACTCTCCACAGAAAACACGTTTCCACTGCTCCACCAGTCCAGTGACGATGCGCTCACACCACTCCATCCGACGCTTTGGCATTGGACTTGGTGATGTGAGGTTTTGCATGTAGCTGCATCGGCCAGGGAAACCCATTCCCATGAACAGTTTTTGTGCTTACATAATGCAAGTGCAAGTTCGGAAACTCTTTCGCTAGGAGTCAGCAGACATGGCGACTTTTTCGCACCATGCGCCATTAGCAAGTCGTTGACCCAGCTCTGTGATTTAACGTGGTCTTCCACTTCGGCTGAGTTGCTGTTGTTTCGCAAACGCTTCAACTTTTCTAATAATTACCACTTTACAGTGACCGAGGAATATCCAGCAGGGATGAAATTTTCCGAACAGTCTTATTGCAAAGGTGGCATCCTATCACAGTACCACGCTTGAAGTCACTGAGCTCTTCATGAACGACCCATGTTGGCATCACAAATTGTTTTGCAAAAGGAGACTGCATGGTAGTGCTTGACTTTATACACCTGTGGCAAGGGGTCTGATCGTGAAATCACTCTGAATCTATAAGATTATATATCAACAGGTGTGGCCATAATTATCTAACTTTTTATCTTCATCTAAATTGATAAGTGAATTTATAGTTTGTGTCTCTTGATTTCTTAACTAGTAGACTCCTGGTTGTATTCAATCTTAATAAGATTGCTGTAGTCAAGTTCTATATATCACTTTTTTTGTTATTTTTT
>NW_023339785.1:285996-293005 GCF_004916995.1 Morone saxatilis
TATATATATTTTTTTTAAGTTATTTTTTTGGCCTTTTATTGCCTTTTTTCGATAGAGACAGCTGAAGATAGACAGGAAAGGTGGGTAGAGAGGGGGGGGTGACACGCAGCAAAGGGCCGCAGGTCGGATTCGAATCCTGGGCCAGTGCAGCAACTCGGTACATGGGTGAGCTAACCGGGCGCCTGTTAAGCATATTTTTTATCATATCTTGTTTTTTCTATTTTTTATTTAATGTGTACTTTTCTTACTGGTTGTGTTGTATGTTGTTGTAGTAATGTAGCTGTGATATGAACAGTGTACATTGTTATGGTTATCATTTCTTACTATAATTTGATACTTAAGGTGTACAACATTTTTTCAGTTTTTTTGATGGGGCACTGAACATAAGACAAAGGCAGTTGAGGAGTATTGGTAAAAATATGCCAATATGATATGTCACAATACGGAGAATTCAATATATTGCAATATATCGCGATACTGTAAGCCGATTATGATTCCAGTTATTTATTAATTCATCATTGTCATTAGAATTGGAAATAACAATCCAGTGTAGTAACACTTTTTTCTAACGTTAACCAAATTTGTCAGTGCATAGCACACATGCACTATTTTTTTAGGGGTGACAGGGATGACTGTGCTCAGCTCTGCACATTTGAATTTCAATTATACTTTGTAGTATGGTGCACCGACAGAGCTCTCCACATAGATCCTAACTGATGCTTTTTTCCTTTAGTAAAAGCTAGGATCTTAAGGTCAGCATTGTACAGACCAAAATTCTGCTACATGAAAACCTGTATCAGCCAGTATGACATCACCTGGGCTGAGCTGATCCAAAAATCCACTTCTTTCAGTCAAGTGTTGGTTGGATTTTCTTGTGGTTTTCATGCAAGTTTGAGATTCCTGCTTAATAGGCATCTTGGTATAATCTTTTACATTCATTTGCTTTGGTAAAACCCAAGTTGATAGTAGTTTTAGTACAAACGGATAATAGCAGCTAAATATGCAGGCCTACTAATCATAAACTTAACATATACACTTAACAGTATTGGAGCAATGGTGTCACACAGGGATGACATGATGAGTAATAATCCAAAAAAAATTAGACATTCAAGTTTGTTTGTTTTTATTTGAAAGTCTTCACCATGAAGGAAACAGCAATAAGAAACACAGTAACATTAGTATTAAAAAACAACCAATGTAAAAACAAATCACAGCCCAATATAACTGAAGCAATGCTCTTCAGTACTTCAAATTGTACTTGGAAAAGAATCCGGTCAATATTATTAAAAAGGAAAATACTTTGGTTTGCCCATTTCCTTTAAACTCTTTAGAGAACCATTTGAGTTCAGCCAGTTTTTGTATATTCTTGCATTAAGCAAGTATAAGCAGGATGATTCAACATTTGCACATAATGTACAAACAAAAAGGCCACAGATCAGTGCTACTAGTGTTTCTGTGATCCTAAACCATTTAACTGACTGAAGCTTGATGCAACTGTAAAATCCTGCCATTAAGAAGACTCCCTGAGTAGATTAGTCATTTGTAAAATGCCCCAACCTAAGAGTTAAGAAGCACTAGTGTGAATGGAGAAACAATACCTAATATGTTGTGGGGGTGGGGTGAACATGGTGTATTTTCTTGCAGAGGGGACCAATGATGAGCTATGCCATGTCAGGCTCTGCTGTGGTTTCTGTCTTCTGCACTTTAACTGGAGTACCCAAACAATCTTCACCCTGAGCAAGAGAACACAAGCAATCAAGTTCAATTAAAAACAAACAAACAAACAAACAGATCTTCATTCAAGTATTACAAGTATTATTACAATCTCTGCTTCAAGTTTTGCATTTAATGACCCACATCACAGATTTACAACACCATATAAAAAGAGACAATAGAGGAAAAGAAAAGACTGAACATTGTATGTCTGTTGTTTTTTCTTCCATCTGTTTACAAGTCGCCTTCATTATTCTCATCAAGCCTGGAACTGGTTCTCCCTCCTACTGCCATGCTAAGTTTTGTCAATGCAATGATAAGAAGAATAAAATAATAATATATACAAACAACAAAAAAGACAAACATCATAGGGGACTATATTAAATCCTATTCAGAAAGACGTTTTCTGGCAAGGGGATTTTGGATCTTCCTTATACATTTAATGCAGTGACAAGTATGCATGTTATATTTGTTTATAACCAGAAATTACATTTGTTTATTGTTCAAATGTACTCCAATTTAAACAGATAGAAGGGAAAATAAATTTACATTATTACAATCATGCAAGGCTCTTTATCAAGGCTTTGGATGGTGTCAATGGAAGTTTAAAACATAAGAGTTCTTCTCGTTAAATTATTATTTAAAATGTAAGTATTTATCAGAAATTGCCTCAAACTGTGTTATTGTAAATTGTGTTGTAAAACAAAATCAACAGAGCAATATTAATATTTTTTGTTTAGGTACTGGTATGTTATTTACATTGTTTTTGAGTAAGGGAACACATTTATATAAAAAGGTAATCCGGATCTGGACCCAGTTGCCTTCCTATCCCAACCCGGACCTACAACTAATGACAATTTTAACAGAGCATTTCTATTTTAACCAGCACAGCTTTTATAGCCTTCGTGGTACTGGTTGAGCAGACCAGGACCCTCACAGACCAACTGCATGTGGAAATCATCTCACACAATGCTACTCAACCAATCAACCTGTGCCTTCCGATAAGATCTTTTGGTCCTTCAGTTTTTTTTTTTTTTCACAAAACAGGTTTTAAAGGAACTGAGAGGTTATCTCTAACAAAATACAAAATCAGAAAAAAAAAAAGTGTCTTACGTTAACTAGTGGTTGCATAACAGCAATGATTTCTCACGTTATATCACACATCATGATTCAGTCAAGTTTTATTTGATGATTTCACATTCAACAAGTCCTCATTTGATAAAACCGTTTCCATAATAGAAAATTAGAGGTTAGGTCAGTTCAAATTACATTCAAACTTAACTTCGCTAGATTTTTATGGCTTTTTAATGCCATTAAACCTCAATACTATGTCTACAGTGTTATGTGTGTTTGAGCTTTAGATGTGCTACAACTCACCTCAAGTGATAGGCTGTGTGTGGTGAGAGAGGCTGGGACATTCTGAGAGTCTGACAAGATAGGAAAGTCCAGCTCAATGTCCATTACATCATCAAGACCCAGCTCGTCACTGCAGGAACAGGCGAAAAACAACACTTGAGCAACACTGAGACTGTACAATGTAAATGGTAAATGGACCTGTACTTGTATAGTGCCTTTCTAGTCTTCCGACAGCTCAAAGTGCTTTTACATTACATGCCACCCTTTCACACACATTCACTCAGTGATGGCAAATCCCATCGAACAGAGACTAACTCATTCATACACATTCACAGCAATTTTGGGTTCAGTATCTTGCTCAAGGATACTTCGACATGTGAACTATCGAACCAACAACTTTCCGATTAGTGTACGACCCACTCTTCCTCTGAGCCACAGCCGCCCCATAGTGTATAATGTGTGTATAGGGTCTGTGCTTTGTGGGCCAAATATCTTCTTACATGTTATCGAGGACTTTGTCTTGGCTGCCCTCAGTTGGGGGGTCCCAGGCGTGCAGTTTGACCTTCCACAGTTTGATCTGCTGGTCCCAGGAGCGACGGCTGTACTTCCTAAACTTATTGGGAGTCTTTGGGTGAACACCCGGCTGACGCATGTGTCTGGAAACAAAAAGAGAAACCAATAGGATCATGCTTTTTATTTTTTTATTATTATTATTAATTGTATTGACACGTGACCCTTTAGAGCAACATGTGATAATGCCACTACGTAGCCCTTAAAGTCCCCATGAAAGATTTGATTACTCATGTTTACGTGTTTCCTATGAAAAAACAGGCAGCTGGTGGGGACTTACATATACTTATAGACTGGTTTACCAGAAGCCAATAGCACTAAGTGTGCGTTACATTGGATGTAAAATTTGCATACACTCCAGAGTGCAGGGCGAATCATCAACAGCTGTTACTGTTTGCCAGAAATTACAAAGTCTGAAATAGCATTAACAACACCTGAAAGTACCTTAAAAAAAGAGTCATTGTTGGAACAGATACTGGAGTATAGGTGACGTATCGCACAAGACGTGATAAAAACACTTAAATCAATGTTGACTTCATTTCTTTCTCATACAGTAACCCTTCTCGGTCTCTGCACAACAGTTACTCTAGTATAACGTTTGATGTTGCACATATGGGCTCATGATAATTTAGGAGCTATACGGGTTGAAGGGTGGGTTTGTGTAGACCTACTTTGGGACTTCTTTGATGTATCGGTCGTAGGCCAGTGTGTTCTTGCCATAATTTATCTGCTTCTGACGCCGTAGCAACACTGCCTCGTCTGTCTCCATGTTTTCCCCCTCTCTGGAATCACAGCTGCAACAGATACCACCCATTCAGAGATTTGGACTCAAACAATAAAAGGCATGACAGGTTGCTATTAATTTGTCAATGGAAGCAAATAGCAGCTGTAATGTAAAACAGCTAATACTTTACACAATTATTTTACTGACTAGAGGTTATTGGAATGAGAGAATGCCTAAGAATGACAATGCTGTTGCCTGCCTGATGAGGTTGAGAACCACTGATCTATAGCATGTTTTATCAACAAATGAGTATTCTCAGTTGAATGGTCATAAAGAGACAATATGAGAGATGGTGACATACCTTCCAGAAGAGCCAGAGGAGGTCTTTCTCTCCCTCTGGGTGACCTCTCCACCCAGTATCCTCCTCCTGTAACTGAACACACAATGACTCATTAAAGAGGGTGCTTTTAATGAATTGGGCATAAAACCACTCAAATTGAAGTAGGGTTTGGTTACCGCTGCATGTCTCTGTGGACATCCCGCCTCATCTCATCATCCTCCACCTGGCTGCCCCAGTCAGCCTGTCTGTCCCAGCGAGACACTGGGCCTGCACTCTCTGGAGTGGTGAAACTAAGGAGGAAACGCAAAGTGTTGGAGATTGCACGGTTATATTGGTGGAAGTTATTGCTCAGTGTTGGCTGTTCCTTCAACACTGCAAATTTAATGACCCATCTCACGTCCATATATGAATGTAAATCTATGTCTGTTGTAGGTATATACTCTTACCTGGTATGTCTGTTGTCAGAGTTGCCACCATTTTCCCTCTCACCGCCATCTGGGTCTCTTTTGGTCCGCAGGCTTCCATCGATCCCTCTTTTCCTGCAGTGGGACCACCGAGATGGCCCATAACTCCAACGTAGGGAAGACACAATAAAGAATGTAAGCATATGTTCGACAAAATTTTTTTTTTTGACAAAAAGTCACAAAACAATGTTTCTACTGGGGTCAGACAAACCACTAAACCAATAGAGCACAAAATGAAGCAATACACAGTCAAAATGGTAATAATGATAATCATGTTGTCACAACCACAGCACCGTGGTTAATCTAGTAGTGAGCTAGAAACCACTAAAGGAAATGTCTGAGTGTAGTCTATTACATTAGTTTTGACGTGAATCTGAGAGGACAGGAGGAAGGACTGATACTGATTGATGTCCGAGTTTGCTGTCAGTTGTATTTATTTTACTTAAATTTTAGATGTTTCCACTAGATATTATTGAGGGTATATGGTGATTTTTATTTTAATTTAGTTAGATTTATTATTTAGAGAAATTCTAATTCTTTTCTAATTCTTCTAATTATTTTGGTAGTCTGAGTAATGTCAAAAACCACAACACGTGTGGTTATTATAATTATTTTCTTTAGTCAAATAAAAAAACCCACTGACAAAAAACAATGATTTACTACTGAAGCTTGTGACATTGAACATCCATCAGTCAGCAGCTGGTAAAAGAGGCTCATTTTCCACCCTGTAAAGACGGAATATTTGTTCATTCAGATGCCTAAAGTTAGAAGAGTCCTCTGAAAACACCTTAATAAGAGTGGCGACTGGTTTTAAACGAGTTTCTGGCCTTTTCTAACTTGAACGTTATTGTTTAAAGAAAATGATGGTTAGGTTACCTCTCAAGTTAAGTTGCCTTTATTGTTTATACAACAACGCTAATTCGTCTAAGTTTCTCCCGCCACATAATGTTACTTCCTACTTCCGGTTGTCCATCCATTATCTGTCCGACCAGATGGTTTCGGGTTGAGAGGAAACGTATGCATATTAATTCAATTGTACCCAGAGTAACTATTAGTCAGCAAAACGTCTGTCATCTCCCCTGACTTTACTGTGCATGTTCCATAATGTATTCCTATCAAATAGCATTTTAGCTGTGTGTGCACAAACACACACACAATGCCTAATTATACCCCACTGTGAACCACTTTACTGTTCTTTTAACTCGATGTTAACGCCAGTTAACGTCAACAAAACATGTTAACGTTAGCCCAAAAAGAGCAACGGGTTACTAAGTTAGATAGATGTAAGCGCTAACGTTAGTTAACGTTAGTACAATAGGAGTCATGCCAACGTTAGCTAGCGCAGGAAGCACAAAAGGTTGAACTAACGTTACTTGAACACGTAACTACAACGTTCGTTCAAGTTATAATCAGCTACGCATGTTACCAGCAAACGTGTTTTGTTGCTAGCAACTCATATAGTAAAACATATTTGAGAACAAGTTTTCAGCTAACATAGCGCATCCCATAAAGTGGAAAAAGACACAATGGAAGCTCGTAAAAGGTAATTTTAAGGGGATGAAGCGACAAAATTCAAAACTTACCCATTTTCATGTTCGCTGCTTTGAGCATCGCGCCGTCTGCCTCTGGTCCAGTCAGACATTTTCTTTATAGTGAGTATTTGTGTGGTCAACCGAGAGGCTCTGCAACACAACAGCCGGCTGGCAGTTTAGATACCCGCCAACACTGAAAGACGCGCGACCCCAAACAATCCAAAAAGTCACATGACCGGAAAGGGAGGCTGTACGTCTATGGTTCCTTCCGGATCATTGTTCCGGATGAACAGCGCCTTTTTTTTTTTTT
>NW_023339785.1:293105-297844 GCF_004916995.1 Morone saxatilis
AAACACAATAAAGTGAAAGACAAATAATAATAATATATGCTTATTTAATCAACTATATGCAGCTGATATGAGTTCAGTTTAAAGATATTTAGTGTTAAAACAGCAGAATCAGCCCGTACAAGAAGGCTTACTGTTTGAAATATGATTAAAAAACACATCAGATCATGATAAAATAATTTAAAGAGGAATTATTTTGAGATACTAAGTCATCAAACTTTCTCATTATAATGACTTTCCCCTTGCTTTGGCGGAAATGGGCTTCCATAGAGTTACATCCGCTTATAGGAGTGCTTCTCTTCCCACAATGCACAGCGGCACACTGCGCTTTATAAATGTATGCGTGACTTCCGCTCTGCCTCTCTGTCTGCTAGAAGCATGCTGTACAGACGGCTGTGCGGCTCGGTGCCCCGTAAGGTCTGTACTGAAGCTGGTTTTAACTTGTGTTGGTGTAACAGCGCTCATACATACACGTTACTGAAGGACGTAAACGCCTCACTGCAGAGTGAAACAGTTGGTAGCTAACGAAGAGGTGAACGTCTGACGGTAGTTGTAGACATAATGGCGGTTAGTGTTAGTTAATGTTAACTTAACGTTGTTAAAGAGTACAGTACAATGCAGTGTAAAAGAGTTAAACAACTACTGGAGCTGATGTTACGGGTCAACGTGCGCAACACCAAGCACGTGAGAGCAACAACTGGGCTGCTGCTAGCTAAAACAGGTCGGTAGGAAACCGCACAAAGAGCACAGAAGCAGCTCCGATACTAAACCTCCGGGTGAATGAAGGGAGAGGAGCTCATTGTGGTACCGTCAGTGTTTCCCGCTCCTGCTGGGTAGAAGACGACCTCCTAATGGAGCTAGCATAACCCGAGAAATGCTAACAGTACACCCCTCGTGCGTTCTTCCAGGGGGCCCAAAGACCCTTCACTCGGTCATGTGATACTTGTTGACTAAGGATTTTATTCTCAAAATATATCTAATGAATATTAAGAGAACATTGGTGCTAAAATGCATTTTGTAGGAAAAAAAATCTAATTGACAAACTTTAATGGGCTTAATTTATCCAACAGGGCTGCAAATGCACAGGCTCTGTAGTTCTCTTTATTGCATTTATTTTGACAAATGTAATTGTGATACAATAATGGGATTTGGATATTGCACTTCAAGCACATAATTTGATTTGTTCTAAAGATGAGAACATGTATACAATTCTCTATTGATGACTCAGTGAAGTGCGATAAGACAATGTGCTCACTGTGCAGGTTTTAAAATCCCAACTAACTGAGAAGTTTCAGACTAGCTGACTCATGCATGTTGCTTCCAGCCAAAGCTGCTTAGGAAGCGAAGTAGTATTCTGAACACTTGGTCACTCGGTGAATATTGAGTGCTGTTGATATGCTATGAAGTGTCGAAGCAGGAAATCTGATGGTGTATTTATATTGTGTATGTATAAGCAGCATTCGTCTGATTTAAGCTGGTTCTGTATTCACTGTGAATGAAGTAAACTGCACAGCCACCATCAACACTGCTGATGCAACAGTAGTCTCTGCTGCAGTTTGGGGTCTTGAGAAGGCTTCCACTTGCAGCAGAGCCTGACTGTAGACTGCCGCCCTGCTAATGTTTGAGGCCTTAATCACTTGGCACTAATGTGAGGTTCATGTTGTCTTTCAGAGAGGCTGCGTCCCAGACTGAACACACTTCAAGGCAGAGCGACAGCCATGGGATAGGGCTACCAACCTCCTGCCTTGCCTTTGGGACTGAAGGTAAATGTACAGAACTTTAACAATAAGATGACCGGGGATAGATTGCTCTACTTTATTGTAGCGGAACCTTCCCATCCACCCCAGCTCTAAGTCAGCTGACAGGCGGTGTGTCTGGCTCAGTGTTACAGTGCTGGTAGAGGAAGACTCTGTACCTGGTCTCAGCTGTGTGGGCTCTGTTTTAGAGTCCGCTGCTTCTGAGCTGCTGCAGAGCGCGGCCCAACGAGAGTGGCCTGTCCTGGTCCAACAGCGGGACAGGCCTAGTGCAGGGCCGCACATTCAGTTACACCACAGGGTGCGCTTACAAACGCAGTGGTTTTGGTGGGGTTGTGCTCTACTCAAGCCTGAGCATCAGGGCTGCAATTAACTGTTTTCATAATTGCCAAATTGTTTCCACTGTCAGAAAATGCAAAAAACCTCAAAGATTGAATTAATATTTGACTAATATAATCAATTTAGATTTCTTACAATATTGTGATAAGTGTGCTTTTCTATAAATTGAACGACAGGCCTGTATTTGTGTTCGAAGTGACGCTGTTCCACACCAGTGAGGAGCAAGTTTCTAGAGCAGTCGGACTTAAACATTTGCAGCTACTGCAGCTTCTTCACACACGTGTAGCATTATGAAAGACTTGACTACAGTTGTGGCTCTGTGCATTTTAAACTTGTCTGACCTAAACGTTTGGTTGTGCTGCAGGTAGAGCCTCTGATGAGCTGCTCAGTGCAGAGCTGACGGGTCACGCTGCAGGCTGACTGAGGGTGAGTGTGGATGAACAGGCTACTCTTCTATATTCAAACAGTGGAGTTCATGCTGTGATGAATGAGAATATAACACATCATGCAGACAAACACCATGGTGAACTGTAATCCCTGAGCATAGCAGCTGACTGTCAGCAGCGGTCAGTGTGGTTCTGGTTTCACCAACGTCTCTTTATTTCTCTCCAGGTGCATGTGGAGCAACTGGCCTGCACGGGGCAAAACAAGGGACTGAGACTCACCCTCAGGTGTGTGTGATAGTCTGTCAGTATTCTGTATGTAGTGTGTAGAGACAATGAAACCCAATCCTGTACTGCCGTGGCAGAGACCACCTCCTCTCTGCTGGGGAATCTTTGTATTGGGAGAGAAATCTCAGGACTTGGCACAGGTTAAGTAAAAACCATTTACCAGAACCTGACTGAAGACCTGAAACATGCTGCTTTTAGTAGTCTTCATACTAAACTTGAGTACGAGCTATCTGCTAACTCCTGTGCTTTGTTTCCTGCCAGGCTGGTCTGAATGAGTGAAGTTCCTGTGGGCTGCTGATGGTCATGTTTCAGCCACGTGTACTCAACCTAACTGAGGTTGAGGCTGTAAATAGAACTTGTTCTGTACATTTTGTTGGATAATGTCCTGAAGGAATCACTTGACATCTACATGAAATTATGTCAGCCTTAATAGAATATAAAATCTGTGGTCTGTGAATCAAGAAGAAATGTGTATAATAAATAAAAAATGTGATCTTGCATCACCTTGATCATCCACGTTAGTGATTTGTCATCGGAGTTAAATTAAAGGCCTGGAGAAAAGATGGGTGTAATTGAATGTGTACTTTATTTACAATAAAAGCCATTATTGGACCAAAGCCATGTCTGTCAATACCTTCTAACAATAGGGGAGGTTCCTACTGAAGATGGAAAATGACTGGTTTCTGATTTCTTGGACAGCTGGGAACAGTGATTTAAGAAAACAGGAGTAAATGGTGTTAGCTAGGGATTACTTTCAGTGGTGGTTTAATCCATATTACTGAATTACAGGAGTTTTTCTGATATTTTTTGATTTTCTTAATACTATGTATTTCTCTGAAATGTGCAGATATATTAATTTTTTTTAATTTTTTTATAAACACCCTTTAAAATCAAAAAGGCACGGCTACTCCCTGTACAGCTTTGCTGATCCCGAGGTTGGGAATCACTGCTCTGGTGAATATTCGGAGCAGAAGGACCGTGTATGATGTCAAAATAAACTGATCATGGTAATGAAGGAATGTGGCGCAACAGTGTGGCTCAATGACCTGTTTTTAATAGTTTGAATAACAATGGAGCTCTAGCACAGAAAGAAGACAACAGGTTTTGAATAAATACTACTTTAAAATGTATAGAATATCTTCAGTTACATACTTGAATTACAGTTGCCATGCAGGCTGTTACTAATTTAAAAAAAAAAAAAAGGTTGATGTGATAAGTGTTAGCCAAACATTCCAGTCACTAATTTGTGACCATTAAAGCAAAGCATTCATATAAAGTCTAGTCACTGAAATCTTAATGCACACTGGCTGCTGTACAAGAGTGATATCACATGAACAGCACAAACCCCAGACTGTCCCTTCCTCACTCTATTTACTGAAATAAATCACAAGTAACAACTAGGAGGATTCATTAAAGAAAAAGATGCCTCTTGTTTGATTTTATTATTAGGCATTTTATTTTTTCACAGATTCTGTCTCATGTACTACTGTCTGGATATAGTGAGAGTTGTTTTGAGTCAATTTGTGATTGTTAACATCTTTGTGATTGTTTACATCTCCTTAGTTGTTTTGAGAAAATCTATCAGTTTCTTTCTCTTTGTCATTGTTTTGCCTGGTTATTTTATTTCTTTTTTTAGTCGTACCTATTTGTTTTTCGTAGCTGTTTGAGTCGCTGGGGTCATTTTGAGGTTTTTTTTATGATTGACTCCCCAATTAGAAATTTTAATCACTTCAAACAGAGGAACCCCCTTGTGCCCCTAGGCTTGTGCACCATAGCCTTGTTCAGTTATCCATCCATGTTTGTACCCTATATAGAAGCAGCTGCATTTATTATGTTTCTCTACTCGTTTATTTAGGTTTTTGTGTTTCCAGAGGCTGACTCGTCCTCTGACAACGGACACAGACACACTGCGGATCCAAACCTAAAGCCAAATGCAGGGTAGACGGGTTCAGTGAAGGTACAGTGGAAGGTGTGGAGG
>NW_023339785.1:297854-298087 GCF_004916995.1 Morone saxatilis
GGATCAGTGTGTCAGAAATTACTCTGAAGAAAGACAAAGTGCCAGCATGCCAGTCCAGATACACTGCTACTTTCTTTGGGAGAGTAGATGGTGGGATACAGATAGTTTTTGATCTGTCATTGTGCCAGGCAGAGAAGAGATCAACAGACGCAAACAGAGCCCAGGACTTGTCGTTCCTTCCTAACCTGCAGTCATTGTCATCTCCTTTCCTACCGATTCCTCTGTAAGTCACT
>NW_023339785.1:298187-305551 GCF_004916995.1 Morone saxatilis
AGAAGATGACTTCTATCACTCTTCAATTGATTTCCATTTCAATTTTAGAATGGTATGGCAAAATCCGCCGAGGAGGCTTGAAGCTCGATTATACCACTAGTGCATCCTGGTCTGCCTTTATTTATTTAATTTATGTTAGTGTCAAAAGATTCTGTAATGCATACTTCATCAATCTGTGTTTTAATTACCCTATTACTACATATCATCTGTAAACACTCGAAACTGAAAGCAATGTGCCAGCAGGACACACAATGAACTTTACTGACGATACTTTTTTGTCTTACGACAAGCCTGAAAATCTCTTAAGCTTGTGTTAAGACAGACTTATTTCAACTCTGACCAAACCATTAAAATCATACATTTTTCTACAATTGCTAACTTCAGTTCTGGGTTTTAGGAATCAGTTCCTTATGATTCATTCACAATGGATGTCTGTACAATACTTTTATGGTCAATGGGTTGTTGACGATATTTTTTAGTCTGGGCGCTTTGCTATCCCTAGCATCTGTACAATACCTTAACTCTGCAGACTGGTGTAAATGAAGCGGAGCTGAGGTGTGAAAAATTTTGGGTTACGAAATCACCATCAGTCATCTATATTAGTGTAGTTGTTGCTCTGTTCTCTCTCTCCTCTCTCTCCTCTCGTCGTCTCTCTCTCAGATCCCAACTTGTCTAGAGACGACCCCACCTAGGCTGAAGGTCTGTCTATGGGTTTCCTGCCTGTTAAAGGCAGTTTTTCCTTGCCCCCCCCCCGCCAAGGTCTTGCTCGTGGATTAAAAGATTAAAAGTTAATAAAAGCTAACTAACATGTTTTCTTTTTACGCTACTGGAGGTTGTCCCTGTGGAGGTAGCTTCAGTCGTCCTGCAGTCTGTAGATGGAACTCAGACGGAGCTACAGATCAGTGGAGGAGAAAACCTCAGTCCCGCTCTGCTGAACCCGGCCCTCTGTGCTAATGTGGTGCTGAAGGTGAGTCAGCCAGGCTTCAACAAATGACTTTGTGAGGGGAAGTACCTATATTTTTGTGTTTAATCAGGTTATCTGAGGAAACAGTACTAGTCTAGTACTAGTTTCCTTTGTACTGTGTTCTTGTCAAACAGAATATTGGCATTATAGTACACAGGAATGACTAGAATATAGCTGAAATTGTGGACAAAAAAGTCTGCTGGACCAATCAGACATTTTTGTCTCTTCTTAGGTTGTCTATGTGATTATGTACAACCCAGCTGGTGAGATAGTAAATGCAGCGGTGTCCCTGGTGCTGGGATTTTTCAGTGAAGCAGCGCTGGCCCTGGAACAGGAGTTCCATATCACATTCGTCCAGGTAGTGTCTCAACAAGATATTTTCTATCTGTCATGGAGGGTTTTTCCTAGAAAAGGAAATCTTAGTAGTGCTATGTTGAGCTCAGAACTATTAAGAAGAGGCAGTATTTACTTACAAAACAGTTTTGTTTTTTTAAATCAGTATGATTTAGGATGGATATTGATAGATTGATACATTTGATTTCACAGCCTCTGTTAATGTCATAGCTGACATTTGGCCATATACACATACACATACACATTAATGCCCCTACATATATACCCACATATACCTCCACATACATACACTACCACAAAAAAGTTTGGGGTCGTCTATTATTGAGTCAATGTCCCCACATTGTTGCATGATGGGAGAATAGTGCTGTCACCTTATATTTTCAATTTATTTTGCAGTCTAGAAAAGCGTAAGTGACCTTGGGCCCTCTGCAGTCTGCAGCTGGTTTAAACTGTGATTCAATTCAATTCAATTCAATTTTATTTGTATAGCGCCAATTCATAACAGAAGTTATCTCTCAATCCATCTGTCAATCCATAGTATGTTCAGCTGATATTCAATAGTGCTAACCCTAGATCAACCTTCCGTTTTAAGTTTTAAGAAAAGCATCAAGCCTGTTGGTTCCAGCTTGTTATAAATTATTGTGTACTCGACACTGAAACAGGAAGCTGTTCCTGTTTAAATCTACACAGATTTTGATACTAAGCTTCCACTTTCTTTGACCAATGACTGCTAATATCTTATATTCTTTAATAACCGTTGCCCTCTCAGCCATTTGACTACAGAATCAAGCTTGTGGCAGGCGACCCCAAACCTTTGAACGGTTGTGTATGAAAAAATGTGTGCTGTGCAAACTGTACATGTAATAAATGACAGCTTGTCATTGTTGAGACTAAATGAGAGTAAGATACGTTGTCTTGTGTCTATTGAACAGGAGAATGTGGGGGAGGTGGCTATCTACTACAGTGGAAATCCAGGTTACGTGGTTGGGCTACCCCTTGTGTCTGCATCAAGAACAGCAGAATATCCTTTACCCGCCTGATCACTGGACCTCGCTCACCCTGATTACAGTGTATGAATAGTAATGTAGTAAGGGGTTATGGTACTTTAAAGTGTTGGATGAGAAAGGGATGACGTTCTGATGTCCTACCAGGCCCAGCATTTGTCCTTAACAGTTGTCTTCACTGGGATTGTTAGAAGCATCGACCCCAGAGACACTGTGTCTCTTCTCCACAGTGCTGAGGACCAGGACTGTCTGAAAGGGCCACATCAGCGCTCACCTGTCCTGTTCGGTCTGGACTCTGTGTCTGGCTGCACATTAAGGCAGGACACCCTAACACTTGATAAATCTGATCACCATGTACAGGCACCGTGTTTCTTTATGTCTTAATACATCTGTGATCATGTCCTTGCAGACTGGAAGACGCTGCCAACTGCTCTCTGGTCTTTCAAGTGCTTTTGGACGTACTGCGAGGACCAAACTACCCGCAGTACGTGGCTTCCTTTGGAAACTCCCCGTTAGACTATCCATTGGACTGGGTGCCAATCAAGAACGACTTCAGTCCCGGGGTGAGCATTTTGAATACAGAAAGGTCTTGTCTTAAATGGCTTTAGTCAAATGCTGAATCTGATGGGAGATGTTACAGCCAGGTCAGAGCAAATCCAAGTCCAATATCTATTTCATGTCCACAGTACCGATTTCAAATCTGTATTGCTCTCTGGTATTTTTGTATATGATTTATTGCAGGTTGATGGTGCAGTTTCCATAGCACAAACACTAGTTTTTGCTTCTTTTTTGAATTTGAATTGAAAAAAAATGCTGGCTTCAGCCTTTCAAAGACATTCGATGGCAGTTGAACCTATATTTTTTTGAATATACTGTGCTACTTATTTATATCTCTAATCCATACATACATGCTTCTACAGTTGAGAACACATTAAGTAGAATGTGCTTTGTGTTTGCAGGAGAGTTGCAGCATCCCGTTGTCACTTCATTTAGAAATTGAGTGGACTAAATATGGATCCCTGGTGAACCCCCAAGCTCAGATTGTGAGCATCAAAGAAGTGATCCAAACCAACACCACCAGTTTGGTAAGACTTTTTCAGACATTCTGGCAGGACAGTAAAGTACAAAGAGGCAAAGGCCATAAAATCATTTCTGTTGTGTCTGAGCATCCCGTTTTCCCACAGGAACTGTTAATCGGAGGCAGCAGGGTCCTGTCAATCAGCAGCTCAGTGGCCTTCATACCAGTTTCTGCTGCGGCCCTTCCTGGGTACAGAGCCATGCCCACCATCGACGCCAAACTACCCTTCGACTTCTTCTTCCCTTTTGTCTGAACACTGTGGGTTCCACTCACCAGTGTACACTAACATTTACCAAACACACTGGTGCATGCCATTTCTGACAGCAAGCACTGTGTGTTACTGTACATTGTGTAAATACTGTATATAGGATTTTTGTAAGAAGACTATTGAACAAATGTTTTTGAATAAACAAAATCACTTCATTTATTTAAATGTTTTTTACACAACATACAGTTCTTTTAAATGTTACTAAGCAGATGTAAATTTCATTTTATATGCAAGTCATCAGTTTAAGGAAAATATTTACAAGCAAGCAAATGAAGGCTATGGCCTTACAGCTTTAGTGAGTGCTATTTCCATTACTATAATGACAGGAGAGCTGGATATGAATCTACTGATACAGGTAAACTGATAAACAGATGATTTCTCTGCAGGTAATGTAGTATGGTAACGGTAAGGTTCTGTAAACAAGTCGTGCTGAAAGCAAGTCTAAAATAAAAGTTTATCATGAAATTTATAGCTTGAAATGTTTAAAACAGTGCAGAAAGGTACATGATATAAATGATAGTGAACAGTAGTTCCACAGTTAGCTTGATGAGTTAGAACTCTATGTCATGCTTCTTCAAGAGGGCTTGAAGTTTCTGGTTTTCTTGTTCCTAAGACAGACAGACAGAAAATTCAGTAATACACCACACTGCCAATCTCACAAATAATGTAAACAGACAAAAGGGAAAAAAAATCAGATCTTAGCCTTTTTGTTTATTTTTTATTTTCATGACTAAGTTGATTTTTGTTTTGTTTTGTAAAAGTAGCATAAAGGGAACTTTAAGTTTCATTCTACAACCCTGCGTTGTAAATGCCAAAATAACCTTAAATCTTGAGTTAGCAAAACACTAGCTAGCTAATTTACATCAATCATTAACTAATTAGTTAGCTAGCATTTTGCTAACATTAGGATGTATTGACAGAAATGAATATAATATTCATAGGTATGTTTTCATTAGTGTATAATCACCTGAAAATAGTTTTTATTTTGTTACTTCAGAATGAGCTGTTTTAACTACAGATGCTGGGTGGCCATCAATGGAGTTGGCCATGTTGAACCACCATGTTTCTACATTAGCCCAGAAGGGCCAAACCAAACACTGGCTGTAGATAGGGGTGTCCATGTTCGCATGTTTAGCTGTTACAGTAGTTTTTATTTTGTGCTGGGAAATAGAGTGGTTGTCTTTTCAACATAGATTAGCCTAGCACATAGCATATCTGAGTACAGGAACGGAGGAAGTCGAGCGAGGTTCTGACAAAGGCTTGCTCAACTATTATTGGAGCACAGAGCAAAAAGGGGCGGGACTCAATTGCAGAAGAGTCAATTGCACTATCGCAGATCTGATGCACTTTTGCCCTATGGTGAGGTGCTGTAATATTAAAACACTAAGGGTTTGAGCCGGGAACATTTGTTGTGAACAACCTGTCTGACCATCAAAACAACAAATAACAATCTTTTCTTCACTACCTCAGTGAATATGGACCTTTAATATCTGATGTAGTGTGTAAAAATCACCAGTTTATCGTTGCGCTGCTGTAGCTCTGTGGCTCTTTGAACCAGGTGGTCATAGCTCTCCTTCAGCTTGTGGATCTGCTGGTGAGCGCGGGTCTTCACTGACACCAGGATACCTGCAACACATTCAAACACGGTTGTCTCTGTGACTAGCAACCACGCTTCTATTTTGACACGCATATTTTCACCGCAAACTCAGGGAAAGCCTCACAAATGACATCCAGTAAATGCAACTCATAAAAACTCAGCCAAATCTGACTTTAACTTATTAGATCTATTTTGCCACAAATACTTAAGGGTTTCCTGGGTGATGACAATCTTCACACTGGGTGTGTCTGCTTGTATTTGAGGCTTCGGTTCAGCAAACTGTGACAAGATGTTAGTGTTTCGTATGAGATATGTTTCGTATGTCAACTTCCCACCAAGTATGAGTTTTTGATTATAATTGCTGTGTGTAGTCATATTCCATTCTTAATTTTATTTTCAATAATCATTTGTTAAGTTCTCATTTTTTCTGTCCATGTGCTGCTGTAACACCAGTATCTTAAAAGTAGCAGAACAGTGGCTGGCGGTAGCCCCAGTTTGTTCCTCTCACACACAGCTGCTGGTAGTGTTAGACTGATAAACAACGTTTATTCCTTCTAGTTTAAGAAGACATTTAGTATTGTATATCATTACTGATGGTAACATGAACTGCGATGAAAGCGGCTATGGCTATATACTGACACGAATTTAAGATGTGTTCTACACCCTGCACACTGTTTGGCAAAAGTGTTACTGACCGTTGATAATTCTGGCCACTCTCCAGAGTCGCAGCAGGATGAGGAGACCCATCCCATCAAAGGCGTCCTCGTGGAAGATGAAGACAATGTCCAACACGAAGGAAAGTACCACCACCACACCGTCAAACATCTCAAACTTGTGCTGGAAGAACTCCAGGCGATAAGCAAACAGCTTACCAGCCAGCTCCACCATGAAGAATGTGAGAAGAGCCAAGCTCAGGTAGTGAAACACCTGCATAAAAAGACGATGTGTTAGTAAATCACATTATATAAAGGTCTCGATAATAACGGAGTAAGTGGACAAATGTGCGTCTCACCTCAGGAGCAAGATGGCCGTGTTCCAGCTTGATAACAGACAGATCTATAAGCAGCTCCGCCAGAACGAAGAAGGCATCCAGGATCACCAAACACACCACCAATATCTGGAAGCAAAGTCAGACAGTCAGTAGAAGGTGCCTCTCTTCATACAGCAACTGCAAAAAAAGCGCCTAAAGGAGAACTGAACTGATCTTACACATCAAAGTGTGTTTCATGTGTTTACATCTTTAGTGTCTCCAGAAGAAGTGTGTTAGAGCTCATCAGACCGCTGTAGCTCACTCATCATCTCTGCTACAGGTTGAAGGTTCCAGGCTACATTAGCTGCTACTAGCATAACACACCTGAATCTTCGACCAAACCAAATGTGAACCTATTGTGAAGTCTCCTGTTTGTTTGTGGTGTGCTGTTTGAAAGCCTCAAGTTTGGCATTATGGCCGTCACCAGGTCAGTTTTTTGGAGCCAGCTGAAGCTGCGCCTGGTTTCAACTCGTCCGTAACAGGATTTTGCAACCAATGGAGCTGCCCCCTGCTAGCCATTAGAAAGGCTAGAGGTTTGCGATGCAAATTCTGGTCCCAGTGTCTCATATGTGACAATTTTCTGCTTTTCAGAATCAGAACTCAGTTTATTGCCAACTGCGTTTTCACACATCTGCTTTGGTGGATTGGTGCATAACAATAAACGTAATGAGCAGAAATATATAAAGAAAGGTAAAAGCATGTACTAGTGAGTCAAGAAGCAAGTAGAAAAGGTTCTCATGTTTTACAGCTTTCATAATGATGCCTGACTGATATTGCGCTACCAACAGATTGAAAAGACCAGAGTGGCGTACCTGAAACCGGTCGGAGATGTAGAGTCTTTGCAATGACTCCCTGAAGGTTAGCGCTGTTGGAAACAGGCCAGTGGCGGGGCTCAGCTCCTCGCTGGCCACGTGCAGCTCTTCATCCTCCCCCTCGACCGGCTGCTTGTCGCCCACGGTGGTGAAATACTTCAGATAGCGAGCCATGATGGCAGGCTCTACGAAAGGAGTGGACCACGTCCCACCTCAGCTTCACCTCAGAGGGAATAAAGGAAGAGTGCACTTCAGTT
>NW_023339785.1:305651-311159 GCF_004916995.1 Morone saxatilis
ATAATAATAATTATAATCATAATAATAGAGTTAGCGCATGTAAAGCCTTTTACAAGGGTTATTATATGCTGATGAGTTGTGCTCTCCCAGCTAGTACTGGTACAACTCACTCACTAATTTTCTGTTACACTGCCACCTACTGGCTATAACACTTGGTTCCCTTTCATTAGTTGCCAGTTGATGGCTACTGAAGTTGGTATTTGAGTTGAACTGGTCTCTGTGTTTCTGGCTCTAGTGGGAGAGATGTTTGTCTCAGACAAAGCTCTTTGTTTAAAAAAAATAGGCTTGTTTTTCCTTTATTAGTGTACATGGGTTTACCAGGGCGTTCAAAAGAGCACATGCCTTCATGGGTAAGGTGTTCATTCTCTTTTATTATTATTATTATCTTATTATAATTATTATTATTATTATTATCCTAGATGAGAGACTTGACTTAAGTTAGGGCCACACACATAAAAAACAACAAAAACTAAAATGATTCCTGTACCTACAATATACAGTAAACCATAATACAACAACAACAATGCAAGATGCTAAAATTACATGTGGAGGGATAAAGTAACACTATGATGTGTTAACAGCTTGTTCTTTAGCTATAAACCAATCAGTGTAGCTTCAGCCATCCTTTTAGTCCATAGATAAAGCTATATTTTCACTCTTGTTACCATGTTTTTTCTTTTTTCTTTGGCCTTCTTTTTGATATCATATTGCAATTATTTTGACATATATCTTGGGATATGATTCACGGTTAGTGTGGGGATGATCATTGTTGCATCACAAATTTAATGTTCACTGAAAAAAGCACTACAAAAAATCACTATGGTGGCAAATTTGTTGCGCTCTGTACAAACAAACATGTTTTTTTTAATTAGATTTTTAGGCCAGCGAATCTTCATTATAACGCTGTTTGTCACATTTGACCTTTATGAAAACATACTACAGCTTCTGTGATCTGCATATTGCACTTGGCCATATTGTGATTTTGATAATATTTCGATTAATTGTACAGCCCTACAACTGGGTCATATGTGATCAAGTTCCTCTGTATGCTGTGTAGCATAATTATAATAATCATACATACATATACAGGCTTTAATTGGACAACATTATATACAGAGAGGTACCTTAATAGACTCTCAGTGAAACTGCTCCACCGCTCTACCTTGGTCACAGGTTTCTACTCGCAGGTTTAGACCAGTCAGACTGCATGCCTTGATAGCACAGTATGATAGCGTGGCAGTAGCCATACACAGCACAGGTAAAGTTAAGCAATGTCTACTCATTTCCTGACTATGGTGTGTGTAGGACTTCCTCCATACAGACTACAAGTGAGCTGCTGGAGTGACGGACGTTTACAGGAATCTCTTCAGTAAGTGTAACTAATCATTAAAGACCTGTTTACTGGTCTGTTTATATAGTATCAGCCTCACATTTAATAACTGGTGAATATTTAATCAGAGCTTTCTTCATCCATGTAAATAATTTGATCTTATTTGAGTGTATTGATTATTTAAAAGTATTCCAATATGAGAATAGAAAGTGTTACACTATAAGACCAGCAGATTATTGGTTGATTATGTGTACAGTTTAGTATGATGACACTGATCTCTGTCCCTCTTTTTTTATGTTGTTTGGGTGGCAGCAGGTTATTTCCAACATGGACAGGTACTGTAGTCAACACTTTACATTACTTACCTGTTGAATTAACTGATTTAACTGTTTATGATGCTTTGCTTAATGTGCCTGTCCACACTAACAGCGTGGCTCTGTAGGTCACTGTTGGGTGGTCAGTCGGTCGGCCACTGAAACATTGACACTCGCAAATGTTCCATGAACCAGCACTCAAGAGATTGTGCAAAACTACTGACAATCAAGGGTGTAAATCACCAGTTTCATCACGATACGATACTGTAAAGATTCTTAGGATAATATCACAGAGTCTGCTGCCATATGATGCTGATATGATTCAGGGCCTTGCGATCTAAAAAGGCAACTAAAAAAAGCAAAAGCAAAAATTATTTAGAAATTTTATTGCTGAATTCTTCCAGACATTTGTTTTATCTCATAATGCCATTGTTTGCATATGGCATGTATTTCCACACAAAATAAAGATGACGATATAAATCGATGTTTTCACTTGGTACCAATATATTGGATCGTTGAAGATTTATATCGATGTATTGATCCAGATTGATGTATGGTTACATACATACACATGTATGTCCTCCTGAAACAAAGTAAGCTTAACCCATTAATGACTATGGACTACAGTATATTAAGTATGTTAAGGAGGAGCCTCACAGAGGTGGAAACACTCAATTTGCTGTAGAAACTGTCAAAACATGTCATGCACGGGGCGCCCGCTTAGCTCAGTTGGTAGAGCTGGCGACCCATATACAGAGTTGCTGCAGCGGTCCGGGTTTGAATCCGGCCCTTTGATGCTCATCCCCCCTCTCTACCCACCTTTCCTGTCTCTCTACAGCTGTCCTATCCAATAAAGCCATGAAAAGGCCAAAAAAATAACTTAAAAAAACAACAACAAAAAAACATGTCATGCACATGAGAATATCTTAATTCATTATGCTTTAATTGGTAGACAATATAGATTTTCTTTTAAAAAAGCAAAAAAGATCACAAAAATAAGTTTGGAGCACATATTCTTGAAAATTTGGTTTGTTCTGAATCCAGTGGAAGCATTTGATATAACACCTTATAGTTTCTGAGATACAGCCACTTCTGTATCTTACAGTATTTAGTCCTTAGTCACTAGGGGTTGCTCATTTTATCCCACAGGAATGCGTTATGAAATGTTCTCCACAATAGCAATACTGGACCATGGAAAAACAAAAGAGAATATTTTTCTTAATGAATATGTATTGTAAGAATCCAGAATAGCTACTTAGCTGTGGACATTAATGGGTTAAAATAGTTTTAAGTATGCGTATAGTTTTCAGCAGGATTCTTCAGACATGTTGACTTGCCATTACAGCCAAAGCACAGTTGTAACTAATATCATCATTAATAATGGCTCCAAGCCCTCTGGAAAAGTGAAAGAAAATCATTAGACAAAGCCCTCAGCAGAACTTTGTCAGATGAGCACCTACTGTGTCCATTCTCACCTCTGTCTATATATGCAGGATCCATGAGGAGAGACCAAACACCCCTGAAACCCGCTGTGCATCCAGCGATGAAAGTTATGAAAGTGACCACTCAAGGGATCCACCTCTTATATTCAAAGATGGACACTGTCCTCCTGAAATGAAGTAAGATGTTAATAACATTAAATAAGGATGTAACGATACACTTGTCTCACACTCGTTATTCTTTCTTTTCTTTTCATGTTTTTATTTCAAAAACATTAGAACTTTTCTTAAAGTATTATGACTTAATTCTTGAAATCTTGCAGCAAGTACTGTAACAAGTCTTTATATGTAAACAAAAAAGTAGACCCTAAAAGTGGCTTCTAAAATGATCGTACAATGACTCAGATTTTCAGATTTTATTAAACTCCAAAAGTGTCATTACATTACATTACATTCACTTAGAGGATACTTTTGTCCAAAGCACCTTACACTGAATCTAACCATGAAGGGACAAGAGCTAATCATATATAGAGCCAAAATTGGGAGCATATCCCATTTAAACAAATAATTAAAGCATGTTCAGCAGTTAAGTTATTTTTTAGGAATGAGACATAAGTAATATGGCATTGTTAACTTTCTAGTTGGATATTGTCTTGGTTATCCAGCCACTCCTGTGGATGAACCATGTTAATTTCCTGTCCTGGTGATGTTCCTCTATGTCTGTCAGGATCCATGAAGAGAGACAAGAGTCCACTGAAACCAGCTGTGTGTCCATGAAGAGTGACCAGTCAAGAGAACCTCCTCTTGTATTCAAAGATGGATGCTCTTTTCCTGAAATGAAGTACGAATAATAAAACTGATACTGCATTCACTGATGTTCTCTTATCCCATTTACGGTGTGTGTAGTGTAGTGTGTAGGCTTTAGTGCCATCTAGTGGTAAAGTTGCATACTTTTATGGATACGATCAGTGGATTTGAACTTATTTTTATAAAGATCTAAAGCAGCCCCAGTGTTAGTACCCAGCCAGCATTTGTATGTGGGGCCAAAATATACATGTTGGCTAGGTAGTTTAATGCTGTGTATTATTCTGTAAGGAATGGATCATGGGTAAGATTGAGCTAGAATACATAACATACTACATGCTTTACTCCATGTGTACTCCACAGAACTGACCAGACGAGGTCTGAGGATCCCACTGATGACTCTGCCCAACCGCACAAATCTGACCTAGACTCCATATTTATGGTAGGTAAACAGATGACAGTGGATTTTACTACAGCTAAATATGAAAACAAATCTGCTTACAAGAATACCACACCCACACCAGTTAGACCAGTCAGTTGAAATTTAATCTTCCATCAATTCATTATTTTTTGAATCCTGGTTAGGGCCGTGTTGACAACTAGGTGAGGGGAGGACCTAAGTCTTTTTCCACTGAAAAACTTCCTCCAGCTATACCCTGGGCAACCCTAGTCACTCCCAGAACAGCTGGGAGACATGCTTAAAATAAAAAACCCAAAGAGATATCAGAAAGAACCTCACCCAAAAAAGAGAGAGGGCTCACTCCTGCAGTGAGGTCAGAGAATCACGTTTGCTGGGTTACCTCAGATAACCTGCACCTGGTCTCATTACCTGCGTGGTGAAGGGTAGGGGTTAGGTGCAATACAACAATGAGTGTAATGTTGTTCCCCCAGGTGCTTGAAGAGAACATTGTCACTTTTGTGAAGAATGAGCTGAAGAAGTTTAAAAGGGTTCTGAGTCCAGATGACCCAAAATGTTTGGAGAAAAAGAGGGAGGATGAGGATGTGATCGATACTGAGGAGGAGGAGGAGCACACAAGGAGGAGCAGAGAGGCTTTTCTGAAGATCACACTGAACTTCCTGAGGAGAATGAAGCAGGATGTGCTGGCCGACTGTCTGCAGAGCAGTAAGAGGCTTTCTACAAGTTTGAAATTTGACCAAAGAAAAAATGGTCATTACATTTCCAAAATGTCTTTAAATGTTTTTCAGGGGAGGTTCACATGCTATATGCCACACCCAGACAGGATTCTACAGGACGTTATCTAATCTCATCCCATTAACACATTTGTTTATCCAGTCTTATTTTTTTGATAAAAATCCCTTATCAAATCTCATTTGTAACAAAAGTTACAATAATAACTAAAACTCAAAGATTCAATCTTTTTATATCTTTTTTTTGGCTTTGTATGCCTTTAATGGATAGAGACAGCTGAGGGTAGACAGGAAAGGGGTGAGTATGTCACACAGGAAAAGGTTGAAACCTATGGCCTCTGCAGCAAGGACTCAGCCTTGGTACATAGGGCACCAGTTCTACCAGATGAGCTACTAGGGCGTCCCGACACTACAGTTTTTATTGATAGCTTGGAACTTCACTGGTAGAAGGAATGAGACATAAGTAATATGG
>NW_023339785.1:311259-311976 GCF_004916995.1 Morone saxatilis
CAGCAATGTTCTTTTTAGTAAGCAAAGCTCTTTTTGGCGATGCATGGCTCACCTAAGCGTGTTCTTCTTGTGCAGAGCAAACTCCAAAAGTTTGAGGAGTTTTTATCAATCAAAGTAGCTGTAGTCCACACCTCCAAACTTATTAGGCCCAAGCTGTTTTTTAACATTTTTATTTCTCTTTGCTATTTGGGCTTATTGGAACCTAATTAGAATAAAAACTAAGTATCATCTTTTGATATGATGTACTTTTAGAGAAAAATGATGTCCACATATATGGATTCATGGTCCGAATTTCCATAAAACACAATAAAGTCACCTTTGTGTAATAGAATAAAAAACTCTTTATTTCCACCTTGAACACAGCAGTTTTTTCCTACTGTTTTTTAATGTATTAATAACACATACACACATATTTTTTGAACATGTTTTGAATATCAGAGTAAAAACTTCATTGCCATTTTGGACAGTTAAAACAGTTGCAGGATGACATTGTATGTCTGTAACAAAATATAAAACATTCAAAGTATTTTAAATGATCACTGTATTAGGCTACTATTAGGCTACTAATGTGTTTTGAACATCATAGTGGAAAAAAAAATGAAAAAACATCATAGTATAGCTCATGTGAAATTTTGCATTGGTAATGTAAAAAAGGGAACATGTTAAAGGCTGCGATCACTGAGGACTGAAGGACCAGGCCTGCCTACAGAGGCCCAG
>NW_023339785.1:312012-313006 GCF_004916995.1 Morone saxatilis
ACACTCTCTCTCTCACACACACATACACACACACACACACATACACACAAACACACACACAAAGTAACGTCACAAAATGTACATGTACACCTAGGAACATGTACACACCTTGAGAATCACTGCCATCACTTATGTGTGAAAGGCTGCGCTCTGTAAATAAAAACATGACAAAATCAAATACAAATTAATTTCATTTATGTATGTAGGTTTGCATTATTTATTTGTTATTTATTCCAATGGGACAATATGCAGCTTTTTAGCTACACCAGAGTTAGCTGTAAGCTAATTTACATGTGCACATTTTTACTAGCATATTACATTTTTACTAACATTTTCAACCCAACTAATTTAAGTATGTATGTATATATTTAGTGATTTAATTGTTATTTATTTCATTGGGACCATGTACAGCTTTTTAGCTGCACCAGAGTTAGCTTTTGTCTTATTTTACATGTGTGCATGTTTACTAGCATATTAGCTGTTTCGAGGAGTATCAGTCCATAAGTACACTTATGTGTACTTCATGTTTAGTGACCTACAAAGTTGCTATTTTTACACTTTTTTTTCAAATTTGCATGTAATGACAAATGTAAAAGGCTTTTATAAATATCTAAATCAGAATAAGCCATGAAATATGACAGAACTTCTTACCTGGTCGACGTTTGTGTATGGAGCTACCACTTGAATCTTCCCTTGTGTTCGCCGCCATTTAGAATTTTGACCGTAGTGTGTTAGAAATTTCTGACACCACCAGATGGCAGTGTAAGTACCCCATATACGTACCATAACACCCCCAATTCAGCAGTGAACACAATTGTGGACATAAGAGCTAAAAAGTGCTTTCCACGTATGTGACCGCTAAGCCCTAGGAGGTTAACGAGACTCCAGGTGTGCTAAAACCTGACTCCAATTAGCTTTTTTGAGGTCATTAACTCAAGGGTTCACATACTTTTTCCACAAGCACTATTATTTTTTTTTGGTTGTTCTCAATAAA
>NW_023339785.1:313119-314327 GCF_004916995.1 Morone saxatilis
ACATACTTTTTCTTGCCACTGTAATTCCTGGACAAACTGGGCTATTTTCCTTGTTAGAGCATGGTCACACATACGCAAAATCAACATTGGCAAAAGAGTATGGCAAAACTTTGCCTCCTGCAGCAAAAGGAATTTGCATCTCTGCTTTGTGTGGAGTTGAACACTGGAGAACACAAACCTCACCCAGTAGTAAGGCTGACCCTCAAAACGGACTACAAACCAGCAAACTGATTTCCACACATCCTTTGTTGCCCACATTTGGCGATTGAAAAACTGGCATGGCTATTTCAAAGGGGACCTCTGACCTCAAGATATCTGAATGAAAATGGGTTCTCTGGGTATCCACAAGTCTCCGCTCTGCAGTCATACCCACTTTATGCTAATTCCATGTAGTTTGGGGCAACAACCATGCAGTTTTAGGTAAAAAAATATATATTTTCATCTAGTGTATTTGAATATTTCTACATGCAGGTCCATAAACAGTGTTGGAATTGCATAAATTGGGGATGACTGAGACACATATTTGATGCCACCCCTGCATAACTCAGTGCTCCACTTGCACCACCCCATTCCAAAAAGTCTGGACACACCCCTGGAGGCCAGTGGGGGGAGAACATCTTGCAACCACATTTGGTTTGAGATGTAGTGGGTGTTTTTAGCTGTACAGCTAGCAGTGTGGCTCTAGAAGTCTAGTCGGTCTGCCACTTTGGTCCAGACTGAAATATCTCAACCACTATTTCATGGACTGGCATATTTTGTACAGACATTTATGATCATCAGATTGTGTATCCCAATGACTGCAGGTAATTGTGGCTGTCAGTGTAATGTCTCGATAGGTATAGATGCATTATATTAGATTGTCATGAAATGTGGTACACACATTCATGGTTCCCAGAAGATGAATTGTTACAACTTTGGTGATCCTCTGACTTCTTATCCGGCATAATCATCCAGTTGAAACTCTAATTTGTCCAACACTGGTTTATAGCCAAATAACAGTACTTTGTGTGCTAATTAGCAAAGGTTAGCATGCTAATACACTAACCTATAATGGTGAACATCTTGCTGTACCTGCTAAACATGCAGATGATACGCAGTTATATCTATCGATCAAGCCCAATGAAATTAATCAATTATCTAAATTACAAACATGTCTTAAGGACATAAAATCCTGGATGAGCAGCAATTTTCTGATGTTAAAAATTCTT
>NW_023339785.1:314427-319835 GCF_004916995.1 Morone saxatilis
ACAGCAGTTAACTACCACTACAGCTTAGTAACGTTAGAGAAGAGTGTAGACCTAAGCTGGCTAGCTATGTAATATAATATTAAGACTGAATGTCACAGTGTAATGCGGTAGGTTACCGTTGGTGACAGGAGTGAGCAGGCGGCCGGAGACGGGCAGGGGCTCGGTGGGCAGGCTCGGTTCAACGGGGTCCTCTGTGCTGCTGGCGCTCGGTGTTGGGCTCGTTGAGTCAAACTCTGTGGGCGGTGTACTTGTATAATTGTCCGTAAAGTTAAACGTGACGTTCTGCTCCCCAAACCCAGTCGTATTTAAGTTGTAGCTCGTTGTATTTTCGTTGGCAGTGACGGCAGGAAACAAGAGAAATAAACTGAAGAGGCTTGAACTATGGCAGAACGCAACAGCCGAGGCCGCCATATTTGTTTAATCGTTGCTATGGCTTCTTCTTCTACTTCTTCTTCTTCTTCGTATTCCAGTAACGGGTTACTGCCTTTAATAAAACATTACCGCCACCTGCTGTCCATGCAAGGTACTAGTCAGTGTTAGTTAAGGATAAAAGGTTATTTTAACAGATAATATCCTCGGTTATTTAATTTAAGTTTGAGTTTGTTTATAAACTCCTAAAAACATCAACAACACCAAAGAACATAGAGAATATTGACTCTAACCCAATGGCTGCTGTGAAACAGGTCTATGTTGCTTATGGGTGATGCTTTAATTGTTTTACAGTTCATTTGAAAAACTTGTCTTTCCAGGATCATTGCCCCAACCGATAAGGACTACTTTTTAAGACAACTTTATTTTGGAATAGTTGTATATATACACCAAATACAGACATGTACTCAATATAATAGTATAAAAAGAAACAAGAACGTGAGTTTACATTAATAAAAAGCATAAAATAAAGATGCTGAAAACAGCAATAGGTGAATAAACGTCATTAATATAACATTATGAGAAAGAAGCTTGTTGGTTTTTTTAATATAATTTTATAATTTATAATTTAATGTTCAATAGCAATACCCAGGTATTCGCTATACCCAGGTATTGCTATACCCGGGTATTCGCTATACCCAGGTATTGCATTCAATGGAGACATGTTTGTAGTCCAATAGTCCCTTTACTTATAGCTCTGGCTTTAGCTGTTCTTGCTCATTCCTGTTATGTGTTATAATTGTCCACAAGATGGCAGCACAGGACAGTCAAACACAGGAATAGCATCAGCTCTTTCCCCCGTCCAATACTGTTGCACCTAAAAATGACCAAAAGTTGCAAAAATGATGGGGATATGATTATATACATTTATGGTGTACATGGAACAGGGTATTTAAAGGCCTTGACCTACTACACTGTAAAACCAGTTAATTCAGCTCAAATTGTTTGAGGTTTACTTGCCTTAAGCCTTTTAAATGAATTATCTCTAACAATTTAAATATGAAAAAAACATTTGTTTTTGTAACAATATAAAGTAAAGTCAAATAGTCAGTGGAACAAACTTTAAATCACCCATACTTAAAACACTGCACAAATCTAAATGCACTGAAAACAACTGAGATATTACTTCAGCAGTTAATTTATGAGTTGGGTTTAATTCATGTGAATTAGTGACTCAACATTTTTGGAGGATTAAGTTATGTCAGTTTACTTATTTTATTAAGATATATTGTTAGGATTTACAGACCAACAAGCAAATACATTCAGTAATTGTTCATTTATTCATTCATGTAATTGTTATAATTTGGAGAAAACCTAAATCATTTTACATTTAATAATTGAAAGTGAGCAGAGGTGACGAGAGGATGCGTGTGGAAATGAGGGATTAGGGAATATAAATAAAGAAAAGGAGAATGGCTGTAATCAAAAATCACTTGAAAACAGATGAATGGATGGGGCATAAGAGAAAGACTGTGGAGTAAAATGAGTGGATAAAAGGCTGCAGACTGATAATAGGTGTGTGTGAAGAGTGCTGAGGCGAGGTTCCTGGTTGAACTTCCAGTAGAGCATCATAAGTCACTCTGATTGGTCGACTGAATCCATAAATAAATTACATTTCATGTGTGCCCTACAAAGACCTTAAGATCTAAACTAATGCATCATATAAAGTGTCGCTCAGCTGGTAAAACACAGGTGTCACGTTGCAAATTGTAATCTATCAATCTCTAAGGTAAGAAAGTAGGGAAAAACTGATTAGAAATTTCCCCGAGCCCAGTGTTCCAACAAAGAGTTAAAAAACCAATGGATATTTAGTTCTCAATTATATGAAACAGAATAATACAGCAAATCCTCACATTTGAGAAGCTGGAATGAGACTTTGACATGCATTCACACTTGATACATGACTTAAAATCAGCTGATTATGAAACTTTTGGCAAATATTTTTCTGTAAATTGGCAAACCTTTAGCTCAGGTTCTTGCTTAATGCCAGAATGTTCACTTTGTGGTTTGCAGTAAATGATGCCCAACAGACCATCACAGACAGATCAATTCTAACCTCTAACCATAACCCTAACCCTGACCAAGAAAGGAGCCAGTACATTAATTCAGCACAACCCGAAACATAACATAACATAACCTTAACCCTAATTCTTTTGGCATTTTTTATACTAACTGACATTTTCAGTGCTGTTTTATCAGCGTTAAGTAAGCTATGTGCTTACACAAAGACGCAGTTATGCAGATGTTTAGGAGTTCCTCAGTACCAGTGTTGTACACAGGGTTTTAGAAACAGCGAAGTCCAAAAACAGAACTTGCTTGTTTTGGGGCATCAAACCATCAAAGTAATAATAATTAACTTAAGAATTAATAATAACTTTTATTGTATACCCCTCTGAAAAAAATACCGTTGACTTCAGTGGTGGTCACCAGAGGTACTCAATAAGACGTAAGGGTTCTCGTGGACAGAATCAAAAGTGCTGCCTCTGAGCTTTTAACTGAAAACAGTTGTCTGCTGCTACTAGAAATGGGTGAATGGAAGCTGTGAGACTAAATGAAAACAGTAAAACCAAAACAATGAGCTGAAAGACACTAAAACGTTCTGCAGATTTGAGGTTAACTGCAGAGCTGGTGAAAATTCACTCACATCACTAAGATTGACCCCTGTCCATTGTCTTATGATCTATTGTTTGGATTTCATTTCAGTTTAGTTTCAGTTAATTTCCAGAGTAGGTTTGCTCATTACAGTTTCCTTTTTATTGTTTAAAAATTTTTTTTTTGTTTTTTAGTCTTCCTTTTAGTTTCAGTGCGAGTTTTAGTTTTATTATAATATGGGGGAAGGCAAGATTTAAAAAGTTTAGACAAAAACTAAAACTAAAGACATTTTTATTTTATTCTAGTTATTTTTAGTACAAAATATAGTTTCAGTTTTTATTTTAGTTTAAGTGAACTATAACAACCTTGGCCTGATGGTAGCTTAAGTCAGACCCACACACACATCCTTTAATCGAACAATGAGTGTGACCTCAACAACAGAAGTCAAATGGGGGCGTCACCTTTCCTCGCTCTCCTGACTCTACTCTGACTCCTTGACCTCTGACCCCATCCTGTCCCACTCTCTCTTCAGCTGATGGATCCTGTAAAAGTTAAACATGTTTATTTATTATGTATTTCTTTGAATGTGCTTGAGTGGCTTACCCTACTCTCTCTTTCTCTCTCTCTCTCTCTCTCTCTCTCTCTCTCTCTCCACAGTGTCTTCCGCCCCTCGTACTCATTAATTAATTCTCAATGGCCATTAAGGTGGCGTGGGCTGGGCCACTGATGAATATATTCAATCTGAGTCTTTGTCCAACTGTCAGGGGGAGGCACACCTCACCTGTACTATGGATGGTAATGGCCGAGGTGTGTGTGTGTGTGTGTGTGTGTCTGTGTGTGTGTGTGTTTGTATGGTTTTGCATACTGTTTGAGTGCATGCTTACATGGTGCATGTGTGTGAATACTGGGGCACAGTCATTGAACGATGAACACACAGGTTATCACAAGGTCACTACCTCACTCGCATTGCATGTATGTGTGTGAGCCTGTGTGTGTGAGTGTGGTCGGTGGCAGTGACAGGAAGGAAGTCTAATTAGAGCATTAATTAAGAAGCAAACAGTTTATTGAATAAATCCTGTGGTCATTAACAGAATAGCCTCCTCCTCCCGAGTTCTCTCCCTCTGCGCTCATGTCACTGTGATGACGCTGCTGCTCTGGACAACTTAAGAGCTGGATACTGGACCAGGCCTGAAATTAAGTCCTTTTTAGGGCAAAGCCACTTTCGCCCTTTATAAATACAAATGTAACACAAAAAATTATTAAAGATTACAAACTATGTTTCTGTAACTTTCAAAACTAAGTTAGTGTCAATTACTAGTAAATGCTTTTTTATCATGAATCTTTTTTAACTTCCACAGCTGAGTTTATGTTACTTACTTACTTTCGATCTAATTTGTTTCAACAATTTTTTTGGAGTTAAAATAACTTCGCATTACAGTGTAAATAATAGTAAAACACTGACACAGACATTTTACTGCACAATTATTCCTTAGTAAAGCTAATAAAGTTAGCTATAACACTTAAATACCTTTATCTAAGTAAGGTATCGAATGCAGAGCTTTTACTTGTAGTGTAGTACTTTTACAGTGGGGTTAGTATTAATACTTTTGTTTAAATAATGGACCTGAATACTTCTTCCACCTCTGGTTAGCACACCCACAGCCTAACTGCATTTGCTGGTGAGTTGAAAAAACTATTATGTACGATGATATGTAATTAAATATATATTAACGTTATATTTAATTAACGTTTTTGTCAATGGACTGGTTGCGAGTGATAGCAAAATTTGAGCTGTTTCTGGTTAAACAAGAGCTCTATCTCTGTAGGGATCCTTTCTATAATGTTGTCAGACACTTAAAACAGAAATCTGAGCCTGTCAGTGGCAAAAACAACAACTTTTAATGAACGTAGTTTGATGGGCACAATTGTCGTTAGAGTTAGCTAATGTTTATTTTGTTTCTGTCGTGTTTTAAGTGTGTTTTAAGATGATGGTTTTGTTTATGGAGTCAGCCATTTCCTTTGGTCTTCGAAATATCTTTGTATATATGACCTCTAAAGTATACTGGAGACTTTAGTAAGTACTAAAGTGAGAATTTACAGTGTGGACAAGTATTTACTGTGAGTTGATCTGCTCTCATTGGCTGCACAGTTTCAACTTGGCCATAGCAGGAAACAATGGCGACTGGTCAAAAACGTACACTAAAATATGTTTCTTAAATTTTAAGTGAGAAATAGTCAACTCAGTAACAGAATTTTGATTCATATGTGATCAGCACTGCCTAGTTTGACAGTTTGAGTTTGGTGCGCTTTACTGGGCGGACTCACTGAGAATGACTCTGTGAGTCTATCAGAAGGTAGCCACTCCCTAAAGCGTACCCTGCTTTATG
>NW_023339785.1:319935-322001 GCF_004916995.1 Morone saxatilis
ACATACTTTTTCTTGCCACTGTGTGTTCCTGCTGGATAAATCTGCTAAGCACAATTCACATCCAATGCTGTCATTCAGTATGGTACCTCTGAAGTGTGGCAGTATGGAGGTCATGACGGTGGATCTGACTTTTGTGTCAGTTTATATCCTACAACAGACTTGTAATTGTTTTTGTTTTTTTTTACCAAAATCCCTAACCTAACCCTAACCCTAATCCAAAAGCAATTATTGACATAGTGTTCAGTTAGTAACATGGGTCTCCCAGTGCCTCCTTTCTGCCCTAAACAGAATGAATGTTCTGCTATCCCGTTCCCACTTTATCCAATCAAGAGAGAGAACTCCACGAAGAGGCAGTCCTCAAGGGAGGCAGCAGAATGTCAGTGAGGGGACTGCTAACGGCAAGAACAGACAGGAGGTTAGCCAAAATGCTGATTTTACTTACAGCACCTTTAAACAGGGGTTTTAGTTGCCCAACCTACTTTTAAACACTGTGGCATTGGATGTAATAAATGTTGTCATTGAATTTAATCCAGGTTTTTGCAGAATCATCCAATATCAATATTCTTTTCTCTTGACATGGGTTGAGAAAAAAGCCTTCAACAACTAAGTGACTGGCTTGGCAAGTGTATGTCGGATAAACTTTCCCATTTCTTATAAAGCACGTAGCCGTTAGGTAGCAGCTATATCTGCCATGCAGTGGCTGGGACAGTCCCGTAACATGGTATTTTCCAAATCTAGAGCCTTTTTAGTACAAAATATCCCTCTTTGGTTACGTCAGGTTGAAAAGGTATAAAAAAGACTGTAATGTTGGCGGAAACACAACCTCTTGAAACTAAGTTTGCATACATCCTATTGAAAAAGGTAAAAGTAATGTTTTACCATAAACCAAACAATCTTTATTACAAGACAATGGCAAAACACTGTGACCTACACACACACGCAGAGACAGACACACAGTGCAGGTATGTGTCAGTGAAGGGCATAAGGCTGGTTTTTTTTTTAAATTGGAGAGTAGATAACATGATGTTATCAGGACAGAGAGATGACAGACTGACAGAAACAGACAGACGGAGGAAGGCTGAATAAGGGATGTTGACAGACAGAAAGATATAGACAAGATGTCCAGATAATATTAATGGTTTAATTACTGCATTTTGTTTCTTTGTTTGATTTACAGCCACTGTTCTATGCAGGAAAACATTTCTATATATGTGACTCAGGCTACTACATACTACATTTACAGTACAAGTATCAAAGTGTGATTTCTTAATTCTTAAGATACAGTACAAGGCTTCTGCTAACTATTTTTGAGCTGTGCAGGTGATCTTTTGAAGGACACTGGTATCAGCAGAAGGGGGGGCGGGGGGCTGATGTTTGAAGGCAGAAACAGTAGAGACGACGACCTGATGAGAGATGGACAGATAAGTGGACAGATAGATGGAGGCAGAGACAGAGAGAGGGATAGGCTGAGAGGATTAGAGGAGCAGAGGTGGTGCTCTGTAGCACTGGGACATGATACACTACAAAACACCCACATGCATGCTTTGTGTAGTGAGTTACAGCCAGTTGAAGGCAGGCTGATGTGAGGGAACATCATGAGAAATAGAGCAGATTTACAGCTAAGGACATTGTTTCTCTTGCGGCAGTGGTACATGGTACAGAGCACAGTGAAGGGCACACAGCATGAGTGAGTCAGGTTTTATCATTTGATGGTCAGCAGTTGATAGTGTAATTGTCAAGCAACAATTACCACAGCTAAAGTTAAAGCCAGTGCACAGGTATCTGAAGCTGCAGCCTCTCTAATAGCCACTGGGTGGTGGCTCTGAGACATTGACAGTATATATAATGGACAGAGCTTTATTGGTCTGTGAAGTGAAGCCAACGTGGAAGTGTTTTAAACTTGCATTATATGTAATGGCCAGCAGGGGAAGCTCCATTGGCTGGAATAATACACCAATACCAGTTGCAGTCTTACGACTTCGCTCTTTTTACTAGCTCAGTAAACAGTTTCCTGATGAGTTTATGGTCTCAGTCTCTAGTTTTGAAGCTTTTTCCAAACAGCATGA
>NW_023339785.1:322101-324050 GCF_004916995.1 Morone saxatilis
AAAATTGCCCCGGCATTCTCTATGCCATTTCTGTGTCTGACTTCCTGCCAGTGCAATCTGGCTTTGTGCCAGAAATGCATCGTGGCTGTACCCGGTGGTATCTGCAGGTTAGCCATTAGGATTCTTACCAAGTTGCTGCAGGGTTGTTATTTTGTGCTCCATTAGTAGCACAGAAGGGGACAAAAACTGAAATGGGGGTTTTATTCCAAGGTGATCTATTGTGACGTCACCCATTGGTTTGGGGGGTGGAGGCACCGCTCTTTTGAAGCGTTGGAGCTTTTGCCATTGTCGTCTCGCTCCATGACAGTTTGTTCAGCAGAAACAATGGCTGGCTCGGGGCCTGTCACACACAATATTCAGCCTAAACAGTACACTCAAATATGTTGAAATGATTTTAGGAATGAGAAATAGTCAATGCAGAGCTAACAGAATGTAGCCTTGTATCTGATCAGGCACCTGGCCTGTCCTTGCAGCTTTGATTCTGAATTTGGTGGTGTTGAGCGGACGGTCCCCTCACTGATTCAATAATGACCCTGGTCACATAGCAGCGGCTGAGGCCCTCCGACCTTCCATTGGCCTCACTTCTGATATGATTAGTATACACTGTCAATTGGCTATCACTGGGAAGCATGACCATGAGCAGGTGCAAAACTGAAAATAGTTAGTTTTCCGTTGAGATGTCCCGATCTGCTAGATGCTGATGTGATTAGCACCTGCGCCAAAAACAAAAGACCCTGACGAGATTACAAACAGCATTCACAAACTCTCAGGCTCCGCCGGCTCAAGACAAAAACAACACTGCAAACTCAAATGCGGAGGATTCAAATGTGGCGTTCCATCCATATTATTAAATCTGTAAACAAGCAATTTGGCAACCACATAATTGTGCACCCCTTGGTCATGCTGGCTCCGATGTTGCATTGTGTGTTATACAGTAGATGGTGGACGTGCACCACCATCTCCCATAGGACCGTGAATGCCAAAAAACTTGGTCCTTCTGCTAATTGAGGAGAAGAGGGACGGAGACATAACAGAGGATGAGAAGATAGAGGGGGAGAGACAAGAGTCACAGGAGTAGGGAAAGAGGAATGAAGACAGGACCATGTGGAGACAACCCGAGAGAGAGAGAGAGAGTGGTAAAAAAGGACATACTCGCTGCTGGCGTCACTTTGGGTGGATGGGCAATGACTGACCCCAACCACACACACACACACACACCACACACACACACACACGTCCTGTCAGAGGGTTGGCAGGGCACTGCTGAAACAGGCAGGATGTTTTAGTAATCTCCACCAATCACCTGCCTGCTAGTCTGTGTAATAGAGAGAGAGTGAACGAGAGAGAGTGTGAGAGAACAAGCGAGTGAGACAAAGAGAGAGAGAGAGAGATTTGCTCTAGTTGTTTTAAATTACAGCCTGCACTCTCTAGGTGAATAACCCCTCACCTACACACTTTATTCGCTGTCACACACACACACCACCAATGGCCAATGAACGCTATATAAGCCACCTTGAAAAGGGGACACACAAGCGAGCAGCAGCTCAGCCCGGCCTCGGGCTTAGTGAGACAGGAACATGGAGGACAGCAGGGTCCTGCTGGCTGACCAACCTTGTTATTAAGTCAGGGTGGCCAAACACAAGCTAACAGTAACATGAATTAAAGTGGCCCCAGCAGCAGCAGCCAGGCTGGCTGTTTCACAGTGGGCCACACCAGGTGACACCTCAATGACGCAGGCAAACAACATATTTCCAGCAGCCCTCCGGGGATGCAGGGTTACATACATGCATGAGACCTGGGACCAGCTTTCATTACCACAGAGTTACTGGGTCTGGCTCAACGTCAGCAACTAGTCTGGAATCTGCAACCAGCAGCTCTGTTTCCTTTAGTGCTTCTCCAGACTGTGAACAACCTGGGTGATGAGAGTAATGTTGCATTCACATGGATTC
>NW_023339785.1:324068-328028 GCF_004916995.1 Morone saxatilis
ATATGTTTCTATGGTGATATTGTATTAATTAGAAATAATGTTAAATATATTATTATTATCATTATTATTATTATATTAAATAAAACTAGTTTGTTTTTATTCTTTACAACATGAGCTAGTGGTGTACTTTAGCATATTTTGGCCATAATGAGTATTATAACTATAAAAGTTTTCAAAAATTACCTGCAAAAACTTTGTTTTCACCTGTTTCACAGATGAAAATAAATCTATGACTTAGAAATCCTAAAATTTTTTTTTTTTTTTACCTGAAAACAGTTTAGATCTGACTAAGAAAATTGATCACAATTTTTTTTTTTTGCCTCTCAGGGCTTCCTTAAATTTCCTCTCACCGGAAACATGGATTCAAATAAATGCCAATTTGCTAAGCCCAATAGCCATAAGAAGGTTATAATGTGATAATATGCCACTGTTGTATTTACTCTCCAAATGCATTGTTGCCTGACCTGAAATGTAGCCCTCCAATATTGCTGCCACAGGGTGCATCACCTGAACGTCTTCTATGTTATCCCCATATATTGCCTAGCCCTGGTGGGTGTAAGGTTTTTGGATAGGAGGTGTGTGTCGGTGTGTGTCCAGGGCACTCTGTGGGTCAGTGTAATGCTGTGGGTTCAAGCGCAGCCCTCAGCCCTCAGCTGGATGTCATCCCCACTCTGCCTGCTGGGCTTCAGCACAGCTAACCTCTGCCTGCGGTGGGGCTACAGGGTCAATATGCTGTTTTACCAACAGGAAAGTGATTCTCCGCAGCTGTCAACATCTATCAGCCTCAATCACACGCACACACGCAAACACACACAGGTCAGCCACTCAGCCGTACGCACACACCCGCCAAAGCACAGACACACTGGGGTCAGCCACTCATAAAGCCGTAAACAACAGAAAATGGTATGTGGCTGAAAAAGTGTCAGCTCAATTGGATTCTGCAAACACTGCTCTGTTTTTCCACAGCTCCTTTATTTTCTCTGTCCATGTTGATATGTCTTCTATCTTCTCGGCTTGCCCAGAGGTTTTTACTCCATCTAAAGGCTATCTGAGTGGCTGATGCTTATGGCTCTGTATTTTCCCCCTTTTACTCACCAGTTGGCTACCTCAGACTAGTACCATTTTCTGTCTTATCAGTGCAGAGGATGTGAATGCTTGGGTCAGAGCGAAATTGGCAAAACATTCTCAATTATTTCTTCATTGGCTGGATAGTTACTGACTTAGATTATAGATGTGTGTCTGTAATTAAAAAAATTAGGAAGATGCATGCCATGCTTATAAATACTATTATGACTAATTCATCACTCATTTTCTCATGTTTTCTTTTCCCATTAAATATTAACTCCTATACTATAAAAGAGTCAAATGCCCTGTTAGCGACCCCTAGAGGCCACTGTGTCCCAGCCAAAGAGCATGGAGCAAATCAAACAACATACTGACAATCCTGATCCTAATGATTTATTTTTGTGAAGATTTATTTAGTCCACTTTATTTTTCTCATGTTTATTGAGAGAAGTTGCATAATTGAATTAATGGTAACTATGTATAAACAGTATAATATTCTGTTATTTAATTTAGATCAAGAACGACATATTATGGTGCAACTTGCTTGTAATGTCATGATTAACATTGACGAAAGACAGTGAGATGCTGTATCCCATTTGTTTTCAGTGTTCAGTTGTCCTACTTTTGAGGCAGACATTAAAGTGGACAACAATAGACAGAAGAAGCTGTACCCTTGCTTTACTCACGGTACTAACGATCAAGTTTATAGTTAATGCTAAGAGTAACAGCTGGTATTCCTGGTAGTTGTGAGATTAAAAATGTAAAGTTCATCCTGAGGTTGATCAAAGGGTTCATCTTCCTGTGAGAACGAATGTAGCCAGAAGATGTGTTGGCACACTTCTGGCTAAACTCACAGCCATGCTGGTACTTCCACAATACACGTTGTTTATTACCAACACATCAACCTTATCAAGCCCGGTTGTACAGCTACTAGTTTATCATACATGAACAAAACAGGCCACATGTAGTCCAAACGTTACTGTTGAGAGGCAAAAGGAAAACAGGAGCTCAGCAACAGGCATCCATTCACTGCAGGTGTACCACTCAACTAACTTAAGACAGGTTAGGCGCTGTCTGATGACACTTCTCTCGTACCTAAAGGCACATTTCACAATTTCAGCTGTTTGTTCATGTTCCCCTCAGGATCAATTGTAATTACTAAAAAACATTCTAGTTAACTGAAATAAAAATAGAAACTAGACTTTAGAAAAAAACAAAAAAAATAACTGAAATCATATTGTGTACTTACAAAACTAACTAAAATGAAATGAAAGTAAACAGGAAATATCTTTAGTTTTAGTCTTTGTCAATTCGGTCAAACAAGAAAGAGGGCTAGCATGAGGATAATTATTCTCCAACGCAATACATAGTATGTGCATTGAGACTGGGATGTCTACATGAGAAACATCAGTGTGTTTATATTGTAACACCTATTCTGAGATTCTTAAATCTTGCCCCTGACAAACATCCCCATGTTATAAAAGAACTTCTACTGAAACTAATAACAACTAAACCACTGAATTGTCTTAAACAATAAAAACTAAACTTAAATGAGCAAATCCAATCTGGAAACTAAACTGAATCAAAAACAAAACTTAAAAACTAAATAAAAGTAAAACTTACTGAAGAAAAATACAGTCTTATCCTTTAAGGGACAGTTATGTCATCAGTCAGCTCGCTGAATGGACTGAACATTAAATGATATAAACCTAAAAAAAAAAACATTGTAATGCACTACAATTATAAATAATAAATGAAAAATGTGGGTATATTTCTCTATGCTGTATATGTGAGTCAGTATAAGTCATCATACTGAGAGTTTTTTAGTTTATTTGAACTTTGAGTGTATTCCTACTCTAACATTATTATTATTATGAGATATGTATTACAGGTCTTTTACCGCTCACTATATTATCTCTTATCAGGAGTGTTTGTGTGACATATGGATCTTATTGGCACTGTATAAAGTGTGTGTGCATGTGTGTCTGTGTGTGTATCTGTATTCACAGGATTGGTTTGAGGGTTAGATCTGTGTTGTCTAATGGGAAGAATTGTACTGTGTGTGTGTGTGTGTGTGTGTGTGTACTGTGATTTAGATGTACAGCCCTATATTCTCTCTGCCATCTTCATTGTTTTATCTCCCTCACACGCATACACACACCTGACAGGCCTATCCAGCCTAATAGATAGTATTTTAAATCATATTACCTCTATTACAAACTGTTTTATTGTCCTACCACATCTGTCAACCCACTGAGTGGCTATGATGTGTGTGTGTGTGTGTGTGTGTGTGTGTCAGGAAACCAAGCTTTCTCCTCTATCCTCCTCTGATGGTATCTGTTTAGAGGGAATTGAAGCCGGGCTGGAGGAGAATGTTGGCGTTGGAGCTAAAAGATTGAGCTGTAGGACATTGATCAGAGAGAGGAAAGAAAGGGACAAAGACATAAAGACATAGAGAGAAAGACGTAGCAGAGAGAGTACGGGGGACAAAGAATAACATATAAACTGGTGGTGTAATCAGTGGTCCTGACCCCACTTTGTCAGCATTGTGTGTGTGAGAGAGAGATAATGAGAGAGAATGATAGCATGCTTGACACATCTGAATCTAACATCTAGTAAAGGTTAGAGGTGGATAAGTGTGGATGAGCACATATATATTAGGTTGTAAAAATTGTCATGTAACTGAACTGGTCAGTTGACCCAAATAACAAGAAACATATTTGTTGTGTGCAGTATGGGGTGGAAATGTTAGAGACAGATATATCAAAACCTGGATAAATAACACTAAAACCAGCCTGCCTTGAGACCAGTAGAAGTGGATGAAAAAATATGTTCTTTTCTAATTTGGGTAAACAGGTCCTTTAAAGGTCCAGTGTGTAACATTTAGGAAGGTCT
>NW_023339785.1:328128-331162 GCF_004916995.1 Morone saxatilis
GACACCCACGCTAAGGAGCTCGAAGGGTTGTCTTCTGTTTTGCCTGTTAAAAGCAGTTTCTCCTCCTTTGTCCTCTGCGCCGTTCGCCAAGGGTCCTTGCTTCATGGTCTGCGTACTGTCTTGGGGTCTCTGGTAAATGTTATAATGATGTCGCGTCCTAGACACCTGCGTCTAATTGAAAATGGTGTCCTGGAGAGTACTTCTGTTTGAACTTCGGCTCTGATAAGAATTAAATTGAATTGAATTGACATTTGAACACAGGCGTGTTTTGAGGGTGTGTTGGGTGTGTTGCTGGGGGCGTGGGGCGCGCCGTGGGGATGGGGCGCCTATTTTTCCCAGGCAGTACCACACCACTGTCTCTAACAGGCAAAATTAGCCATATGGAGAACAGGTTTGTTCACAATTTCAATATCCAAGACTGTGCTTGATTTCTCTCCCCAACCAACCAGTGAGAGCTGCACCCTGTCATTTGTTAGACCAGCTGATGAAATTGGGTTATAAGCTTCAAACAACAAATAAAATGTAATCACCATGAACACCACAGAAAGTGAATTTTTAAATTTCTGATAAAGTGCATTAGTAAATTATGTTATCATTGACTGATACCAGTTTGGATGCCGCATATGTATCACTGTAAAAGCTGAATTGTGCACCCTCATACATCGTTTTATGAAGAGTGGCTCCATTTAGAAAAGTCTTATCTTAACAGAATTGTTTCTGCAAAATTCATCTACATATCATTAACAACCTTTACATGATTAAAGACGAGCCTGATTGATCACGAGTGTCAACACAGTATAAGTGCGCTATGCATTAATGATTCTTTGATGTTATTGTTATACTCGTTGAAATAGATGTACATCAAACAAATTCTAAGTACACACAACTCAATTCAAAAGCTTCACAGCAAGATTCTTGATGGAAGCAGCTTTTTTAGTAATTTTTAAGTAACACTCACGTTTTTACAGTTAGCTAAAACCAACCTGATTAACGTACTTTTTTACTAGGTATTTTGTTGCGTTCACAGTACAAATGAAAAATGACAAAATCTAAAGTCAGTGTACTTTAGAATCAGCAAAGTACTTGATCAAGGATGGTTGTTTAACCATACAAATTAATTGATTTAATCCAGTTTCACATTTTTCTGAATTTTACAGTCGTTGAAGGCAGGCATACAAAGTAGCCAAAACAAAGAAAAGATCTCTTACAGAAGGCCAAAGTTTTGAGTTTTAACGCATCTATGAAGATTATCTACCTACACTGACTGTGTCTGTGCTGTGGATTCAATTATTCAAAGATTAATCAAGATTCAAGATTCAAGAACTTTATTTGCCATTTGTGCTTGCACACATAGAAACTCATGTGCGGTTGTTGCTCAGAGAGTCAAGTCAAGTATATAAGTGTGTCTGTGTGTGTGTTGTAATGGGCAGCAAGGTCACAGCAGATGACATAATTGTGTGTGTGTGTGTGTGTGTGTGTTTCAGTGTTGGAGGTTACTGGGTAGAGCATTGATTTAACCAGTGCATCCAGCACATATGACTGGAAAAGGCCCCTCAACATGGAGATGGAGAATGCATCAGTGTGTTGATGCATAAAGCTTCCATGCAGAACACACTCTGATGGGACACACACACACACACTCACATGCTCCGATACACACATTCACGTTTGGCTCACTTCATCCAGAACGTTCTCTGATGGCTTTATCATTCTCCCTGCTCCCATACACCCTGCTGATCACTGTATGTGTGAGAGTGTGTGTGTGAGTGAGTAATATAGAATAATATTCATGGGGAATATTCAGATTTATAGTTGGGATATTAATTGCGGCGGCGCTTTAAGTTATTCCTATTTTATGGGGCGGAAAGATAATAACCTAATAAGTTTCCTCTTGTGTGTGTGTGTGTGTGTGTGTGTGTGTGTGCATACCGGGGCTTGCGTGTGAGGTCAGTGAGGTCAGTGTGTGTTTGTATTGTTTGCAGTCTGAATATTTAGTATGAGGTCCAGAGAGGCTGAACATATAGCTCATCGTTACCAGCAGCATTTGTTTGACTTATTCTGTCACTGATAGCAACTATTAGCTCAGTCCACAGAGCTCTAAAGGGACAAACCACTTATTTTAAGAATGAGTAATAGTCACCCTGATAGTGCAGAGCGGCCCTATCAGTAACTGAGAACAACTCGCCTCTATGGGATGTCACCCACAGGGAAGGAATTAGGGAACATTATGAGAGTGACTGACGGTATAAAGGGAAGTCACCGCGTTAAGAAGCTCTTTATTATTTCACAAGACAAATAGAATAAACATACCAAAACAGAAATTGTAGAGGGTTTGACAGAAAGTGTCTCTGAAAGTTCTATATTATAGTAGTATAACTTTCTTCAGAAAAATATTCATTTATAACCTTTTATCCATGAAACAAAATAAAAAACAAATAAAAAGTAAGGTTTAGATTTATGGACTAAATTAATTCCCAAAGCCACTCAAAAAACAATATAGCCACAAGCAACTATTTGCTATATAAAATATAGAGGAGTCTTAGTTTCCTGAGCAGAGAATGCCTCTGCCTATGTTGCTATCACAGCCTCTCTGTGGTTAGTATACAAAGCCAGTGCATTCCCTCCATTTCCAACTGAGCAGCGTGACTGAAACTGTTGTTTTTTCTTGATGTTGATGAATTAAGGATTTATTTCAATTAAATCTATCTATCACTAATTAAGTTAGTGATTGTTGGAAAGACTAACAGAGACCGTTTTAGTGAGTTTAATTTGTCTGTCTACTTTGAAAAGTGTCTTACATCTATCTTCAAGATAAAATTACTGGTTTTGTCAGTGGAGTCTGGTGAACCATTGCGACCATTGTTTTGGAGCTGGTTCTCTAGTGCAACATCTAGTGGCAGTGAATTTCATAAATATAACCATTGACCAACAATAGTTACTTTGTGCAGATATTGTAGAAAGTGATTTTAAAAACTCTATTGTTGTCATTATTGCTTGAGCGGTAATTAGTTTAGGATTATAGTCAACTGTCAGC
>NW_023339785.1:331174-334016 GCF_004916995.1 Morone saxatilis
GCATCTAACTGCATTAATGTTATCCAACATTGGCTCAGTCCAGACAGTGAGCAGTATTTTAGTGAACAAGCCTCTGCTCTGCAGTGGAGAGCTCAGCTAACAGTGGTGATGCTACTGTAGGTGAAAGAGCAGCTCTGTTAAACAGTCAGAGTTGGGAGTGACCACAAGGTTTAACAAAGAGTGAGAGTTGAGTGTTGTGAGAGGACCATTACAGTTTAGTAGTAACAGGTGAACAGCGCCTTTCTGCTAAGCTAGCAATAGATGAGAACAAAACATGTAACCATGGTAACTGCCGTAGCTTCAGAATGGCTTGAAAATAAAAAATGCATTAAAAAAATTGATCTGAAATTCACTCATAAAAACTTGCATTCTCTGTACTAAGCTAGGCTAAATATGTCCTGATTTCATCTTTATACTGACAGACATGAGAGTGGTGTCAATCTGAACATCTCAATATCTGAAAGAAAGTCCCATAAACTGAACTATTTCTTTATTTCTCTGTTTCCCAGAAACATCCAATGTACTATTGATCTGCTGCATTCGACAGCCTCTAGTGGTCAGTGTTATTGTGCAGTTGTCATGCAGACGGGGCCAATTAGCAGCCAAATGAAGACTTATCGACCCGACACCGTCAATTCACACAGCCAGCACCGGAAGACAAGAAGACTTCCAACTCTACCGTTAGCTCTACTGTGCTGCACCCAAACACACCTCTGACTGCCCAGTGTTTGTGCTGCTCTGGTATCTGCACCACTGAAAACTAAAAGGATGTCAGTGTGGTGTTAAAGAAGCACTCGGTGATACACTGATGCACCTTTATCACCTGGTGTGTGTGCCTTGTTTTTCCTCGTATTGGATATGTAAATGTAACTTTTTCGTGTGTGTGTGTGTGACTGTGTGTGTTGCAGGTCAAGCGCCTTCTGCCTTTCCATTTTGTTTGCCATGTGATTGGGTTCATTAAATTCCCCCAGGCCTTCTCCGCCCCCACCACACACACACATACACACAGACGTCCATGAGGGATGCTTTAAAAAACTGCTAATTTGATCAATACTTAATTTTTCCTCCTCTATGCTTTTTTCTCTGTTAAGCTGTGATAAGACCAGGGCCGAGCGGGGCTGTGTGCTTTAGTGTGTGTGTGTGTTTGTAAGACATCTGCGACCTGGCTGTATATTATCAGTGTGTGTGTGTTGTGTGTGTGTCCCTATCACAGCCAGTGGTGTGTATCAGTGTTAGGAGCTTCCACAGTCTCTGGTGTAGATTTCCCACATGGCCTCCCTATTACCTGTGTGTGTTGTGGTGTGTGGTGTGTGTGTGTTGTGTGTGTGTGTGCATGCCCCGTGTGCAGACAGCTATCAGGCCATCCTGGTAAATGGGAATAGGTTGGTGGGTGTCGTCATGCAAGCCAGTTAGAGCCGGGAATCCAAATGATGTCATCCTCACCGCGGCAACCACTTAAAGAGATAAGTGTCCCTAAAGAGGCAGCCATTTATCAGCAGCCAATACACATGAACACCTTGCAACACACACACAGCACACACACACACACATACAGGTGAAACACACACACATACTGAAACATAACAACACAAACACACACACTATTGTTGACCATTTGGCCACTAATAGCCCCCGTTCTCCATTTGTAATCACCCTGTCATGGCAGACACTGAAGGAGGGGGGTACTGGTCACATCACTGTGTGTGTGTGTGTGTGTGTGTGTGTGTGAGTTGTGTGTGTGTGTGTGTTGTGTGTGTGTAGCCTATATTTCTTGAAGGAATTCAACTTACGATGTAAGTCGTAGTCATGTGTCCTACAGTCACTTGGGCTTTTTCCAAAGACTGATACTGATATTTTTATTAGGATAAGTTGCTCCATAGTCAATATTTTCACTCACTACACATTTACAGAAGTGTCCTTTGAGAACTGTATTCCTCCTCAGGGTGAAAAAACCTCTTAAAGAGCAGTCACATTGAATTGGAAGTGGAAGATGGCATCGAGTTGATATTATATGATGCATGTAAATGAACTGCAGCTGGAATTCTCACTCTTTAATACCTGCCTGCAAAGAGAATGGATCATTTGTGTGGGCCTTGAACATGGAACACAGTTGCACACATGTGTAGTGACACTGCATGAAACCAACCCAGGTTGTTAGCACAAAGAGTTAAATTACAGAGAATATTAGAAACTGTGCCGTCACGTCATGTAAACAGGTTCTAGGTCAAAATAACTATATAGTATATTTGAAATGATAGGGATACTGTTACCAATTGTTTTTTTTCCAGCCAATACAATAAGCGATAATTACCTGCTTCTCATGACTAATACCAATAAGATAATCACCTTTTCATTTTTGTATTTTGAGTTCATAAAATACAAAAAAATAAAACTTGTAGGTTTTATACTCTTGAGGGTGTAGATGTAGTGAGCAAATATGGATGATTTAATATTCCATAGCTCTGAGTGAACCTATTACTATTGTTAACACAACAACAGCAGTTCTGAATTCTTCAAATGTTCAATTATTCAAGTAGAATTCATTAAACATACTTCATACCCTAAAGTCTACTTCGTTTTACATACAAATTCAAAATAAATTATTAATTCTCATTTTTGTATCTGCTCTAATATAATTATCCAGATAATAATAATAATAATAAAATAATAATAATAATAATAAATGTCCTGCTTCTTATCGGCTGATAATTTATCTGTCCCGATAATAATTACTGAAAGCAATCATTAATGATATAATAATTGAACGATTCTCTACAATCCCCAGTTCCTTGAAATAAACAGCCCCCTTTAGGGGGTCTCACAGCTCTTATCAGCTAGCTGG
>NW_023339785.1:334029-342555 GCF_004916995.1 Morone saxatilis
GGTGAACACAGTGGAACACTGCACACTTGCACCTGTAAAATCAACAGCACTAATTTGTGCTGTCTACATACACTATCTCTGAAATATGTGATTATATATTTTTTAAAATCTAATAGCAGCAATAGGTTATATGGTAGTTGACTGAGTGTAAACATATACTAGACCAGATTAAAGCAGATTAGAATAAAGGAGGGGCTAAAAGTCCAAATAGTCCTATTATTTATGTGTGACAGAGATCAGCTGAGGCTAAATATGAACAAAATGTGCCTGTGTTTCTGTAGACATTCACACAATGTTGTATTTTCCCATCATCCACTGGGGTCTCCTGATACCCCTATGTGTATGTGAACGTGCGTGCATGTGTATGTGTGTGTCAGTGGCAAGATGGCCTCACTCTATTAGCTGTAATGGAGTCAGACTGAGATGTCAAAGAGAACAGGCTCTTATCAGAAAGAGTGAAACAGAGAGAGAGAGAGAGAGGGGGGTGGGGGGAATGGGGGAGAGAGGGATGAGGAGAATTAGAAGTAGGGAGAGAGAGGAAGAAGAGGAGTTGGAGAGATGTGGTGAAGGATAAAAATGTGTTTGGATGGACAAAATGGGGGTAGAGAAAGAGATGAGACGGAGAAGATTGGGAAGAGAGGCCGCTCACTGTGGAGTATGTTCATCTTGTGTCACATCAACACCAGCAGCCCTTCCCCCTGCTATATCTCCATCCCTCCATCCCTCCATCCCTCTCTTTGTTGGCGTGTCTCCTGTAAATGTTCAGCTGAAGTCTGCAGCAACTCTTAACCCAGAGCTTCAACGGCTTCATGGGAATAAAAACGCCTTTAAATGTTCTTTTAGAAACAACACAACGCAGGATAGGAAAAAAAATCTAATTATAGCCAGAAGAGGTCGCTGGCAGTGCAGTGATTGCAAAATAAATTATGGTTAATGAGAGATTTACTCTAACACGCTGTTTACAATTGATGACTAAAGACACAAGTCATTATAATTATGGGTATTTTGACCATTCTGTAAAGAGAGTTTATATCAATGGCAACTGCACATCAAATTTGTGTATTGATTAAATTTAATTAGCAGCATAATTGAATTTAATGAATGTAGCATAATTAAATGTAATTAATGTAGCATAATTAAATGTAATTAATGTAGTGTAACCTCTTGAATATAGCAGGGGGTTCCCCAAGCACCAGTATGCTCGTTTTAGCTCGGCTCTGGTCTCCACCAGGTCCTGATCAAAATATCTGTCGGTTTAGCTGCTAACTGCTCAACCCTGTCCTTCTGTTAAATCTAACCTAACCAAGCCCAGTCCTATGTATCAAAATGAGTGCCTTGATTCTTTACACAGGGTTAACAAACAACATTCTAGGTACAACAACAAAGTGTTGGTACAGGGGCAAATGGCAATGAACCATTTCCTTATTATGTTAATGTTAAACATAATTTGGTTGTCATTACGTTTCCCTCAAAACATCTTTGCTGTTGCAAATTAAATTTGTTGTTTCTAAGTTATAAGTTTTCGAGTCAGGGCTGTAGTGCTCCAATATGTTAGTCGCTAACTTTTTAAGTAGTTTTGCTAAAAACAGATGCCTGCTGCAGTGAGAGTGTTCCAAAACAATAAGCTCAAAGACGATAATTAGCTCTGTACAGCTGAAGGGAAAGGCAGATTCAGTTAATAATTTTGTGTGGGATCACACTTTTCACATTAAATGTGATTATTTGATAAATTTTTCATATATTCATTTTTGATGAGTGCAGTTTTACATTTCATGACTTTAAATGCTTTAAAAGCGAGACTTTGGGGTGTAGATTATTTGTTCCACCTGGTGCAGAGTGGTGTCTACTTAGGGGCCGATCACACACTGCTACAGGCATGGGCCGCACTGGGGAAGGAACAGCTCCTGTGCCTGTGGCGCTGCATGCATATTCATAAATATGGTTACACCAATAAATTGTATATAAACTATCTGCATAGTTAGGAAGTAAGTAAGAAATATCAGTTTGATGATGGTTGTATATTTGATTTCTAATATCTAATTTGAGCTATGCTCATTACACTGCGTTAAATATCTAAACCCACAATGTTTTTGGCCGCGTCCTATCAAATAGAAGTATTATTCCTGCCAATACATATTTCCTATCTCTTGTGTCTTTACTAGATCAGTGGTTGAATGCTACGAACACTGTTCACATGTGCTTCCAGGTGTTAAACAGCTCACATCAGATCACTGGTCACCTCGGTTCTAACCAACACAGAGCGGTAATGTTTGCTCACCGTTCTTCCCAGTGGTGTCGTGTCATAATTTCTGGTAATCTCTTGAATGTCAGAGCAGTTCCCATTTAAAGTTAATCAGTCTGGTGTGTTATGCACCACGGGAGGTGCAGCGCTCCTCTCATGTGTTTCCACTAAATGGGTGAGCGCGTGCCAAAAACATAAAAATAGATAGAAGAGTAAATGATGTGTCTCCATTATAATTTAGTCAGGAGAAAAGATTCAGAAAGCAGAATAAAGTTGAGCAGTTACTGAGCCACCAAACTGAAGGAACCTGAGCCGATCATTTCATTCAATGTATTAGTGTCATCCATTCTTCTTCCTCAAAAGCTGTTCTGTTGGCTATGGACTAGAAAATGCAGACAGTAGCCTTAAATGTGTATGTGTGTTCTCTCTATATGAGACACAGTTTGATGTTTTGATCAGATGCACTGTTTGTTTAGCAGGGTTCATTTACATTTTAGATTTGTCATCTGTTATAAGGATTTCTTTCCCCTCTGTGTTATTTCAGAGTCAGAGGTTCTTCAACAAAAATAGAACAAAACAAACAAAAAAGCCCATTAAAAGTAATATAAATGTCATTTTCTTCATGTACATAAATGAATATCATTTAGCAAACAATAAATTATGATTAATGTCATACTTCCCATAATAATGTAAAAAACAAGAACACATAAATTGCTGCATTATAATGCACAAATAACACAATAAACACCTTTAATTTAATTTGATAGAGACAAGTCGATTCAATAATGAACACTTAACAGTGTGTAGTATTTAGTGACATCTAGTAGTGATATTGCAGATTGCAACCGACTGAAACACCTTGACTCCACAAAGGAGAAACTGTGCCTGGGTCCTACAGTGGTTGGTTGGGCTAAAATGCCTTTTTTAAAGGCAACTGCAGGAGAAAAAAAACAAACAGGGGAATATATATGGAAAACATTGCAAGATCACTTTTCTAGCAGCTACTCTAAATACAGCAAAATATAAATTTGTACGGACAAAAAAACCACCAAAATCTGAATATTTCAGAGCTTCCCCTAAAGTCTTTCTAGGGAGCCCATATCTCTTTCAGAGGAGCTGAGCTCCTTGTATCTCCGGGCATAAAAAGTCCGTAACTCTTTGTTTTATTTTTATCTTTAGCGCTCTGTCTTTTACTGCACTGTCCGAAATTATACTTTATATTTTTATAGCAAAACACATATCAGACACACGTTATTGTTGCGAGCAGACTATTTGTTTATGTCTTAATATATGGCTGGAGACATATAAAACAGTCTTAACATCACCTTTGTCAATTGAAGGTATCCATTAGCAGATAACTTTGTAAACTGTCTTAAAGGGGCATTCTTTACACATGAAGTTGAGTTTAGTTGACATGATGACTGACACTTTGTTGTTAAGTTTTTGTAGAATTAGAATACAGTATATGCTCAATGTCTCCTGCAGAGGCAAACACACACGGTCTATCTTTGCTATTGGTTGAGTCGAAGTTCAGTTGAATGTAGGTGGATGTGCATGTGTTGTCATGTTTTGACTTTGTGTCTGTGTGCAGTGTCATTAAATATCTTATTGTTGCAGCACAGTGGGAGTGTGTTAAGCTGCCACACTACCTGGAGCTCATCACACACACACACACACACACACACACACGCACACACACACTCCCTCCATATATCGTTCCCTGGGCTCAGTGCCACGCTCCTCATCATGTTTGTCTAGGCTAATCGCCCAGTCGCCGCCTCCTCCCTGCATTAACTTTGTTAGAACAGAGACACCTCGTTAATGACGGTGCTAATTGAATGAAATGGCCATACTAACGAGCATAAAACCTCCCACTCACATTTTGCTAATTAACAACACACTGGCTTAATTACAACAGTAGAAACACATGCAGCGCTGCCTCGTTACTGTTAATTGCCGCGGCTAACAGGGATTTATGGTAATTGGCTGTATAAGCGTTGTTAACGAGAGGCTGAATTAGCTAGACACACAGAGACAAGAGGAGAGCAAAGATGTGCCAGTGCTAATTAACACTGGGCAGACACTCGTGCTATTGGTTGGAGCTGGGGGGGTCTGCACTGCTGTATTGATTACCTGATTGGCCAGTTTAATATCATACTCTTCCTCTTGTGGGAGCCAGTGAGTGGATATATGATGCTGTGACTGAGCCAGTGTGACAACACCGCTAGTGTATGAACATGAGGTATGGAGCATCCATAACACTGCTGTTACTGCTACGACTACTAGTACGACAACTACATCATCTACTAAGTACTTTAGGCCTGTCTACCTATGCTAATGATGCTGCTGCTACCTTTGTACTATACTGTGTGTGTGTGTGTGAAAGATGCACATTGGACCATGGTTTTCTATTTATCTATTGGATCCTCATTAGCCACAACCAAGGTAGAAACTCGTCCTGGGGTCTGCATAAATAAACATTACATCATCATGTAAAACAAGTATTTATGCAGAATACAGTTGTATTAATTATATTAATTGAGATTGGTCGCACTGGAATGGGGCTGCCCGCGTGGGTAGCAGCGCCCCATGAGGCAGCTTCTTTGGGGGTCTCCAGCCTACCAGTCCACACTCCATTTTTCGGTCTGGTGGCGACTTGAACCGGCCAACCCTCCGGGCTTCCCAAGCCCTACCAACACTGAGCTACTTGCCATATCCTGTTACATCAGGAAACCAGCCTTCAACAGACGCATCAGAGGCAAAACCAGAAATCTATTTTCTCCATACAAATTCTGATCAGTTGGTCACCCCAAAATCACTGAGTAAAGTATTATACAGTTCTTGTGCTGTGTAAACAGTTGAACCGCCCAGCAATAGATACTCCTGTAAATACATCATCCCTCAAAATACTCCGCTTCTGGCACCGTCAGAGAACAAAACATTTCTTCTGGACCCAAAATTAGTATACGCCCCATTAGATGATGACTGACCACTTCAAACTATAATTTATATACAGCCCTACTGGCTAAGAGCTGAATCAGTGATCAGTTTACAACTGCTAAATTTGCAATCAAAATAAAATGCAAAATCCTGTTTTGTTTCAAAGAAAATGTGGCCAAACAGTTTAAAATGTTTCCTACTTCTCTTTTTGGTCTAGGGCTTCAATCCACCTTAAGGACCCCTGTTGGGTAACCAGAGCATCGCACGTTGTGAAAACCTCTGGTCATTAGTAAAAAAATATTCACCTACAACACCAAATATGTATTTAATTCGCCAACTCGAAAATTAGTGCTCCAACAACTACACATATTTCCTCCAAGTTTGAGTAATGTTGATTTTAAAAAAGAAAAATCACATATGGTTCTCAGCTCATCGTTACTGAGCCTTCTTTAGAAATAATACTATATACATCTTAGGTATGGGAGATTTACCATCATCAGTGGGAACCAATAAGGCTTAGGTGCTGGAGCCCACAGACAGGGTGGGGATCGTAACAAAGTATTAAACAGGACTAACACATACATTTGGCTTTGGGTCTTTTCAGGCCTTTTGTTTGACAATTCAGAAAAAGAATATAACTTATCTTACCTTTTACCTTAGCACTAATCAACCGCTATTGATATTTTAATTTTGCTGCGCAAATACTCTTTTTCAGAGTGACGTTTCATCCAACCAGTACGAGACCTGTTCTTCCAGCAGTTCTCTGAAATATTCCATTTCTCTCTTTCTCAAATCCCTCTTTCATTCCTCCCTATCTTTATTCTTCAATTTGCTCTGTCCTCCTCCCCATCGCTTCCTCCTCTCCTCTCTTCATATTCACTGGCTTTGTATTTCTCCTCCCTCTCATGATAAAGTGAGTTATGGTTATGTGTATCAGTCATTTGAGGAGCATCTCAGGCAGACACAGTGCTCTAGATTGGTATGCATATAGTAGTTTACAGCCGTGTCCACTTTTTGTGTGTGTGTGTGTGTGTGTGTGTGTGGTGTTCAGCGCCCTGCCAATCGTCATCACAGCTCAATATTGGTTGTATTTATTGAGGAATGTCAGTTAAGATCATTGGTTAAAAAGATACTGTTAGCATCCGTAATGGCCTCCTTTATTACTGCCTTTTATCTCGTTCTATGTATAATGCAGAAGTGTCTGTGTTTATTTTTTGTGTGTGTGTGTGTGTGGTTGTGTGTGATGGTGTGCGTGTGTGTGATATTTAAAGTTGGGCCGAATTTGATAGAATTGTTACAGGGTGTTTGTGTCAGTTTGTGTGTGTGTGGTGAGACCAGACCAAGCGAGAACCAGACAGAGAGAGAAGAGTGTGAGGTAAAAAGAGGAGGACCAAGGACACCTGAGCAGACTACAGAGAATTTAGCAATGTGTGACTTGTCTCAAGGATGCTCCAACTTAAACATGTTAATACTCAAGACACCCCAGCAAGTGGTGTGTTTCCAAGACCACGACGAGATGAAGAACAGCGCCAAACTGGTGTTGCATTCACAAATATTCTGAAGTAAGACTGCGTCCACTCCAGTGCTAGACTGGGGAGCTCCTGTGATCCGAGCTCTCCTCCTGCCTATATATTCTGAAATAAAGAAGCAAAAATATATCATATAAATATTTGTTAATCCTCCACAACTGAGGCATTAGAGTAACAATAAGCCCACCTGGAGAAATGCCATTTTGTCTCTAATCAGTATCGGATCTCGATATGACCTAGCAAACATACCTCATATACTCTGTGGTTTTGCATGTTTAGTATTTATCTTGCGACACCTTGTAAAAGATTTTAAGCTGGTTCAACCTCTGAAAAAATGAGTTCATACTTTCCTTAAAGAACTGTAGTTAAACTCCCAATTAAGTTGCAACTGCTTGGTTCAAAAATTGTATTTAGTGAGTAAATTAAAAGCATAACACACATCCATACACAAGAGGTATTTTTAATTGGTTAATGAAACAGTTAAACACGATGCCTCTATATGCACCTACCATCGAACAAACTAAAGATGCCATCGAGTTAAGGGGGCAGACTTGATTATCTTCTTATAATTATATTTTAATGTCTACCGGTGTGGATTTGTGGTTTGGATTCCCCTTGAAAATCAATGAAAAGGTAGTTGCTAGAAACACTAGGGCCCCTGCCAGAATATCCCACCGCCAATAATCGAAAGTGACAGGGCCTGCTTTAACTTCCACCTGCGAACATTTTGGAGGATTTGAACCTAAAGTTCAAATAAAAGATTGAATGAAATAAGTATTAAGTTGAATGCAAACCGTTCCGTTAACTTTGCCGACCCAAACGTCTTAGACGGTCAGATTTGCTTACATTTTTCTCATTTTTTTCTGGACAATTGAAGGAATTAGTAGAATAGGCTGTAGCCCTGCTGTGTGGAGCCCACCTTGTTGCACCCCAAAAGAGTCGTACTTGGATACTTGGAAGTCTGCTAATGATGGCCTTGATCGTGGTTCTTTTGGGCTTGAAAACTTAATTTAATGAGTTTGAGTGAATCACCAGCGCTTCCCATCACACAGCTCAACCATTCTCAAAAACCTTTTGCCTGTTTTGAGTTAAGATTTCTTTGAGAATCTCATGTTCCCAGGCATCCATATCATTTTCATTTCTTTTTCCCTTATGAGATTATAGTTAAAAACTTGACCTCTGAACACGCGCAGATTGAGTAACATATCGGGCTCCAAAGAAAGAAAGGCCAGTGGCCTACAGCTTCTGGCCTCCTATGTGTCTCTAGTGTATTTTGCTACCACAAATGCAGATGAAAACGGATTTTGAGATATAAATTGTAAGGCCTACTACAATTAGCATATTACAAGGTTTAATGGTGCAACATTGACGAGGGATAACTATTAGCCAGAAATCGGAATGCTAATATTCATTAGGCTATGTGTTTCCATTTTTTGTATACATCAACTGAAAAAATACGGAATCATGTTTTAAATGAGCCTGTTTTTATCCTGCCACCGTCACCTTCCATAGAGGCCAACCAAATGTTGTAAACCCGCAATTGTTTCTACAGTAGCAGCAGACACCCAACACACTGCCCTTTTTTTCGTTTTTACCAAGTTTGCACGGCCACCGTCAGTTTCTCCCCCTACACACTTCACCAGCCCCATTCTCATTCCACTCGTTCATCCAAAATACAGAACCCCAAACAGTAGTGTTCAGTCTTTACAGTCTGCAATCCCTGAAACCTTCACCACTAGATGCAACCTAAATTCCTACCACACTGGTCCTTAAAATGTAATTACAAGATGCTGCAATGAGCATACACGGGTAAGT
>NW_023339785.1:342580-352178 GCF_004916995.1 Morone saxatilis
AGTAAAGTTACAGGCTGAAACAAAATACTCATAAAATTAGAAGTATCCAAAATAAGTTTAGTTATTCCCATCCCTGGGTATCATCAATCTACCCTCATTTTGAGTGTCTTCAGTTAGGAGGCTTTAAAAACTTAAGAAGGTTCGGCCTTACGATCATCGTAGCCTTAAAATGCTTTTGAGAACCATGGTGGCTGAAAAGACAAATGAAAGAGAATTTAAACTTTACTAAACACTGATGATCTGTGAACACCACACCACTGCACTGTGTGCTAAGGGAAGATAAAGATAAAGAAACCACAGCAGTGAGCTGTGAGAACATACAGGGCACATTTTAAAAACAAAGAGTTTGTGGATTATCAGTTTAAAGTCAAAGGAAAGGATTGGCTTCAAAAGGAGTGCTGGTACAAATTAGCTCCTCAATTACAGTACCAAAAAATTATATGTAATTTGTTTCTTCCACTCTTTCTGCTTGTATATACAGTGAGTGTGTGCTGTGTGCATATGCAGATGAGCTGTGTGTGTGTGTTGCGTTGTGACAGGGACTAATGTCTAAATCAGCCAGACTCCATCGCCCTGTCGCCCTGCTCCCCTACAAATGTCACCTGTTCCCGGCCAGTGATTTGCATAATGCAAAGCTTCTCAGTCGTAACGGTCCGATTAGCGGCGGGGAGCACCAGGACCATTCCTGACGCACCAAGCCGTTAACGGCTTCTTTTGCCGGGAACAACTGTGATTAACTGAGGGGGCGACGGAGGAGGGAGGGAGGGTGTGGAGGAGAAGAAAGAAGGAGAGGAGCTAGCCTGAAAATGTTCACACTCTGGTTGTATTAATTACAGACAGACAGGTCGGCTGCAGGTGACATAACCAACTGATGACACAGTGAGCACTGAGCTGAGCACGGGAGGAGGGAGGGAGGGATGAGAGGGTAAGAGGAAGGATGGAGGGAAGGAGGAAGAGCTTAGAGAGTGAAGAAATAGCTGGAAGATGGAGACCATAAAAGCTACATCAAATATCTCCTGAAGAGAAATACTAAAGGAACAAAATTGAAGAGGAGTGAGCGAGATATCTGTTTGTTTTTTGCTTCTGTACCATTTCTGTTGTTACGATTTTTAAATTTTATTTGTATTATTTTATTCATTTATTTAATTGTGTTGCCTTTCTTACAATTTGTCCATGCTTTACTACAAAATCACTTAAACTTCAATCACTTCAAATACTGTCTTATGTCCAAATAACGTGTACCAAGAAACGTAGTAGAATTAAAATGGAAGAGATTAACAAACCCCCGCATCAATGGGTTTCAAAGCCGCCCAGCCAAAAATTGTTATTTAAAAAAAAAAAGATGTCAAAGTAGTCAAATTTAAATTTAAAGCAAAAAAAGCTAACGTTAAATCTAAAAATACTGAAATCCTCCTAACAGAATAAAGAGATATGATATATATGACCTGTGTCTGGGCCCTAGCTACCCTCTACAGTCATTTTATCAGTGTAAAATCCACTTTAGATTAGGGATGGGTGATACCTAAACTTTTAAAGTTCAGTATGATAACAGCACTTTTTGTTACAATTTTATAGATAATAATACTGATATTTTTTTAAATGGGTATGCATTTTTAAAAAAAATGAAACATACCAGCCATTAAAAACACATTTTATTACAAAAGCAAATGTGAGTATAGTTAATAAATATGTTTAAGTGTATGAAGAAATCTTGCTGTATGTTTATGTACAGGTGAAAGGTACCACCACATTCGCTACATTTGATGTGGAAGTGTGCCACGTTTCCACACAGTCATGTGACACGGGACAGCTAAGTATGCCATGGCTGTTTATTGGCACAGACAAGTATACTGACAATGTTTGGAAGTTATGCAACCACCCACTTTTTGTATTTATCTTATTTTATTATTGACATTTTTTTAAAGGAATTGATACCAAATAAGTAGCTTGTAGGGATGCACGATATGGAGTTTCTTTTAGCCGATATGATAATTATCTGTTCTGATGGCCAATACCAATCAGAAAGCCAATAATTTAACATTTTTGTTTTTTAAAAAGTTCATAACCTGTTATTTTTACACACGAGATGGTAAGAAAGGCTGAGATGTAGTAAGCAAAGATGTTCTAAACAAATCTAATCACAATTGTTAACACAACAACTAACAACAGTACTGACTCTACAAATGTTCATTTCATATCATAGAACATAAAGTTTTGCAGGAATTCAAAATACATTATTATTATTATCCACAATTCAATCAGCTGTAATTTAATTTTCCTGATAACTCATAATAATTAATACATTTCCCATTATAGGCCAATCATTTATCTGCACTGATAATTATCGTGCAGCTTGAGAGTATGGAAATATTGATCCCTACTTTTGATCTCCTTAGTTTTTATCATTAAATGATTTTCACTCGAGGCCTTCTGGTCTGTCAGAAAAATCATAAATTCATTTATCAATCGACATAAGAATATACCCCTCAATCTTTCAATTCTTGTGTATGTCTATATTTATATTGTCTATGTAAGTGCAAGCATCTCCCAATTATGAGCTGTCTCTACTGAAGAATAGCATCTGACAGGCGAGGATGTTACAACTAAAGGTCCCGTTTCATCACATTTTGTCTCTTTCCTCTAATATTTATTTGGATTTATTTATTTCTGAAAAGTTAGACCCCCCTGTTGTGCGACTGGAAAGGAGCTTTCAGATGCTGTAGAATGCAGCACATTGCTTAAAGCATACTGAAGCCTTTTAGGCCTAACAGGTGGAAAGACAAATTAATCAATCAATGTAAAAACAAATTAACGTCCAATTTATGTCCAGAGTGGGATTTTATAATTTCCTTTACAGCACTACATTTTATAATGTATTCTAATGGAATGAAATGAGTAACCCTAGTGACTAATAACTAAATAGATACTATATATATATCAATGCTAGGTCCCACTGGATTCAGGACAGCTTCAGTTTCAACAATATCTTGAATGCAGCATAAATCTGATATATATTTGTATGTGTTTCTAAAAGAAATATGTGATTTAAAAAGTAGTGACAGGAAAGGGGGAGAGAGATTTAAACCCATGGCCGCTGCAGCCCCTACATGGGCTGCCAGTTCTGCCAGGTCAGCTACCAAAATTAATACAGTCATTATGGGGTTAATAAAATTAACTGGGTTGGTTATTGTGGCTTGTAGTTCCTAGAGGTCAACAACCACTGATAAGAATAATAATCAATTGTGTCTTTACTGTCAGTTATATTAATTGAATGGAAGACTTTTGGCAATCTAACAAGGTAGCAAACTCTTCTACAAATAAAAAGAACACTTACACCTGATAATTCTGTGCCAGTGTCTCATTATTAGACAAACAGTGTTAACAGAAATCATAATAACTTTGTAAAAATCTCACTCAAATGGAGCTCTGTCTACCTAAAAAGGCACTAAACTACCAATAAAACCTTTAATGTTTCTCTTCTTTATGTCTCACTTTCACTTTCCATCTTTCTCTCTTTCCGTTCTTCTCGTTCTCTCCCTCCCTCCGCCTCTGTGTTTGACAGATGAGGCAGGGATGAGAGGATGAGGGGATGAGAGGGGAGATGTGTTGCACCTCACTTCTCTTTCTAATGTCTCTGGCTGCTGGGAAACCATGTGGAAAACTAAAGACTATTAATGCCACAAACAAATCTCTCCCAAAACGGAAGCTCTTTTACATGTTTTAGTGCACGGGCGGGCTGAGGGCTTAATGACATGGAGAAAGGAGGATAGAGGGGAGGATGAGGAGGGGGAGGATGGAGAGGAAGATGAAAGAAGAGGAGGAAGATGCGGGTTAGAGAGGAGGAAGGAAAAATAAAGGAATATAGAAATAGGGGGAGGAGGAGAAGAATGTGATTATTGAGAGGATAACTGGAGGATGGAGAGGAGGACAGGCACTGGGAGGAGATGAAAGAGGAGGGAGTGCAGGACGAAGAGAATGAAGAGCAGAAACACATGACAAGGACGAGGAGATTAAAACAAGAGGACAATGAGGATGAGAAGAGGACAAAGGGTAAACGAGGAGGAGAGGGGTGCTATCAGAGGAAACGTGATACTGAAGCAGCAGGGTGCTCCATAACAGCAGTCCGAAGCAGAGATTTACCTTTTATGTTTAGTACAAATGTCAGAAGAGACAAATATTACATTCCTGTAGTCCTATAGCAATATTATACAACGTTTTCCAACAATACATGCTGTCATAAGCCTGCGACAACATTAAAATGCTACTTATACAGTATGATACTGATTAATGTTTAACATGTAATGTTATATGCTAAAGTATGTTCAAGTTCATGTAAAAGAAAAACTTGTTCTATTGGTTATTTTAACATTTATCTCACCAAAGTAACTGCTGAGTAGAGCCCCAACAAGTCGCAACAGGTTTGGGATATTTTCTTTTATAGACCAGGCTCGAGTAGGACTTCTATCCTCTCATTGTGCCCATATATGCCCAGACACAAGGACAAGGTTTGAATTATAATCTGAGCTTCGAAATATGTAACGTTGTGGCAGAGATAAATAAATAATAGTCTAACAGGTGTGTGCTTTTCATGAGCAAGAGAGACCTCTGCCCTTTTTTGGTATCATATGAAAGTAAGTGCACTATGTAGTCCACTAATGGGAGGATGCATCGTTTTACAAGTAAATTCAATACAAAGCAAGCAGACAATACAAATTCAGAGAGTAGTAGTTAATGTAACATTAACTAAAATAATAATCATTGCATTGAAATATACATTATTTGTCATTAAAATAATGCTTGTGGTTATGTTTGAGACCTCTACAGTATGATTTTACTGCTTCCATGGGAGCTCAGACCCCTTCTTATTGAGCTCAGACCCCACTGGCTCCCACATAGTTGTCTGAGAGGTTCAGTGGATTTGATTAGCCAAAGTTTAACTTTCTGTAAGTTAGTTATTTAACATCAAGAAAGGGCAGCAAATCTTTGTTTTAACTTATTTGCTGCAGGGTCAGGTTTATATTCTCAACTGCATGTTTATGCTTATCTCTGTAATGGACAGTCAGTATTAATATTTGTGGATTGTGGGATTATCAGTGGCACTGGTATTTATGTTTAGTGTTTCTGTGTTTCAGAGAGAGTGCACGACAGAAACAGTTTAAAGTCATATTTGTTTCAGACTCAGCTTTAGCCCAACAGGTTGTAAATTATTTTTACCAAATGAGACAAAGAAAATATCTGAGGTTGTGAAAATAATCAAAGTATCCTTTAAACTTAATGCTAACCTCAGTTAAGCTGACAAAGTAAAGGTTATTTGATTTGAGTAACAACATGTCCTTTCCCTTGAAATCAGTCTCAGGCTAAATTAAACAATGATTAAACATATCTCTGACTAGATTGTGTTGATTTAAAAACAGAGGAGCTACCACAGGCTTCAGTCAACTCTAATTCCTTTTTATAGGTTTCAGAAGTTAACAGCAATTCCAGTTATTAACCTGCGCCACTCCAGATAGCCCCAGCCAAACAGTCCAAGTCTTAACCAAGCCTTCAGTGATAGCATCACAGTGTCGGAGTGGAAAAGAAGCGCTCCCATTAGATGTCCAGCTAGATAAATAGACTATAATGGGTTGCTGGGGGTGCGTTTGGTCGTTTGGCCTGACGCTCCCATCAGATGTGATCTCTGGGTCGCCGCCATGAATCAAGCAGCGGTGCGACGTCATTGGTCATCCTGACAGCTGAACAAAGCCCAGCAAGTGGGGAGGGACAGACGCCGCTAATGGAGCCAGATTAGGATGGGTGTGCTTTGTAACCGGTGCTGGCACTGCCGGAGTTGCTCAGTTAGATGTGTGGGGTCAGTGACTTCTTTATGAGATACCTGAGCAAGGCATTGTGGGCCAGTGGCGCTATGGCATGGTGTGTGTTGTTTCTGCTAGGCAGCGCTGCATCTGTGGTGTTCTTATGATTGTTTTTAGATTTGATGATGTGTGTGTTTTGTGTGCTAGAGTGTGTTAGTGCAGAGCAATGTGTGGTGGTGGGGCTGATAAGAGGCAGATAAAGCTTTAAGGGCTAATGGTTTCCACTAATGAGAAAACTGGCTGTGATTATGACAAATAGGTGGAGAGCAGCAGGCTAAGCAGCGACACACAGCAGCTATTGTTAGGCAGCCAAGCCTCAGCATCTCATTACACCTCCTCCTGATAGACCGGCCTCCTCCTCTCCTCCTGATAGACCAAACTCCTCCTGATAGACATACTCCTGACGGACCGGCCTTGTCCTAAAAGACTGGCCTCCTCTCTTCCTGATAGATTAAACTCCTCTTGAAAGACTTTCCTCCTCCTCTCCTCCTGATAGACCTATTCCTAACAGACCAGCCTCTTCCTTACCTCCTGATAGAACCTCCTCCTGATGGACCAGCCTTATCCTCTCCTCTTGATAGACCTCCTCCTGATAGACTGGCCACCTCCCATCGGATGTGATCTCAGAGTTGCTGACTCTCCATCTGATAGATTAAACTCCTCCTGATAGACCATCCTCCTCCACTTCTGAAAAACTGGCCTTCTTCTGATAGAGCCTTTAATGTCCTTAATCAACAAAGGTCTGTCCGTCAGGTTAAAATTGGGCCCCCTCAAACCTTCCAAGACTTAAGATGCCAAAACTGGCAAACAGCAGGTTAACGGTAATTACTTTCATGAAACTTCCATTTTTTGTAATTTCCTACTGATTTTTCTTTAATGTTGGGTTTCATAGAAATGATGCTTTGAAAAGTTAATAAAGGTTATTATGTTTTCCAAACATATATGCACAAATTCAGACAGACTAGACTAGACTAGGCTCACCAACCTAAAAATGCTCTTTAAAGGTCCAGTGTGTAACATTAAGAGGATTTATTGGCAGAAAAGGAATATAATATTTGAAGGTATGTGTCCAACCCCAGTGTTTTACGGACAGATAGGGTCTTTTACATTTTCATAAGTTTGGGGTTTCTTCTACACATTTAGAAGAGGCAAATTCAGTTGGTTGCAATCTGCAACTTAACCACTAGATGTCACAAACTCTTACCCACTGGTCCTTTAACTTCCATTTAGTCAAGTCAAAACAGCTTTTCCTATTCCAATCCTGATCTTATGGCTCAGAACTAAACACACAGACCTCTTACCTGCCAAAGTAAACTCAGGCTGGAAGAAAGTGAAACAACAAATGAAAGCTACCTATTATGCTCAGACAGTGGAAAACAGAGAATTTAAGTTTAAATATTCTGGTGTTCATAACTCCAAGTTTCATGATTTCCATTTTCCTTCCTGAATTGAATGTTGTTCAATAATTTTCATGGGCCATGAAACCTGAGAAAATAAAAATGGTATTTTCATGAAGGCTGTTCTGCTGCTGTTGCTAGTGTATAACTGACATTTTTTGATCAATCTGAAGATTTAAAATTGAAAGAATAATAAGAAGTCTTCTCTTAAACTCTTTTCCCATGAACTGAATCTTCACAGTTAAAATTAACCTATCTCTCCTAAAGTGTCTGATGTGGAGCTTCACCGTCATCATGTCAGTCTGCTTGTTTTTGATTTGGCCCTCTCACCACTTTAATAATTGGAGCACTTATCTGTGAGCCTGCAGTGCATTAATATAGTTTAATAGCAGCAGTTGGAGTATATTAATATTCCTTAACCTCCACTCCACCCTTAAAATGCCACCACCACCCTTTAACCTTCCCTCCCTCCATCATCCCCTGCTTCCACCCTTCCTCCTTTCTCTCACACAACCCTTTCTTCCCCCTCTCTCCTTCTCTCTTCCCCCCTTCTCAAAACTCATTTCAGCATGAGATTATAAATGGAGCCTTGGGAAAATGTGATAAATCAATTAATCATTTGTAGCTGTGTAGCTTAATGAGTGAACTGAGGTGTCATAATTAGTTCCCCCAGTATCAATCATTAAAGTGCAAGTTTGCTGATAAACAGGCAACTGATGAGAGCAGAGACATGGCTGAGAGTTACTGCGGGGAAATCACATGATAAGAGCACTAAATGTGCAATAATGAGCTGGGGTTTACAGTATTTTATTTCTGCTGTGGTTTAGCTACGCCTGAACGGACGTCTGACAGAATCAAGCATCAAGAACTTTGACCACACAATACTTGGTTTGTCGTGTTCTGATTCAGGAATAGAAAAATCACTAGCATTTAGACTTGGATTAGCATTTGTTTTCCTGCAATGCCAGGACTTGAAGCAGGGGTCTCAGACTGCTGGTATTGCCATCTCATAGGAGGGCCACTTCAACATTCAAGAAAGCACAGTATTCTGAAAATATTTTCATTACTAACATCATACATTTTGATATCATCATTTTATATCATCTTTGAGGTTCACAGCCAAATAACAAATGAAGGGAACCTGCTCTCTATTAACCAGTTGCAGACATCATTGACCTTGGCCATTACTACACAAAACTACATTTTTTAAAACATAATTGTTTTTTTAATTTGAACTCTATAAGAATGGGTAGTTTGAATTTATATGAAACAACTAGGAATTTTTTTTTTTATTATATTAGAAAATAATTTAACCTTTAACTAGCTCTTGTCAGCTATTGCTGGCAGTAGTTGGAGGCCCCTTAAATAAAATGTGTATTGTGGCTCTGACTGAAGCCCTCAGGTGTTGTTGATGTAATTTAATCCAGTATTACAGTCCACAGTTTGGATCTGAAGTGGATGTATGTCTCCTTCATCAGTGCTTAAAGAAAGTGCAGAGGCAGAGGTTAAATAAATGAACTGCTTATTACAGGCCCCGCTACGAGAAGTTAAGCCAACCCATGCATATATAACACTTACATTTAGAGGGGGCGTGACTGTGTGTGTGTCAAAGAGAAGAAGGGTCAGGGAGGAGGTCATAGGCCCATAACTGTTTGTGTGCATGTGTGTATGTGTGTGTGTGAGAGGCGTGCTAATGGTCTTTCCAGCCTGGGAAATGCCCCAGTGAGCAGCCTAACTTATGGAAATCACAATCTCAACGCTGGAAGCCATTATCAGACACATTTGCATAAAGACTCTTTCAAATAGGTTCCTGAAGGCCGGGACACGCCCCTACCCCCAACTCCAAACACCCGTGTGTGTGTGTGTGTGTGTTCAATATTCCTTTAAGGTTCCAGTTAGGTTAAACAAAAAGTTCAACCTAACCCCCACATCGCTACCCAGCAGCCACTCAGACCAATCACAGTATGTATGTACACATATATGTACGAGGTGTGTCTTCGTCAGGAGAAACACAGGCAGACAGGGCCACACACACACATATTTACGCACACACTGGACAGTAACAAGCCATTAACGAAGCCTTAATTGATGAGCTCGTTAAGATCTGTTATTAGAGAAATTGATTTCAAATAGCCACTTTAATCTGCTGGCCAGGGGGAAACAGGCCACAATGCAAATTGAAGCCGCTAAAGTACATAATGGAGCAAGTAATTCATAGATTTCACTTTCACTAATTAATAATTGGAGATTGGAGGGGGTGGTAGTGTGTGTGTGTGTGTGTGCGTGTGTGTGTGTGAGAGTGTGTGCATGAGTGTGTGTGTGGACACTAAACCAAAGCAGAAATAGAGC
>NW_023339785.1:352278-353113 GCF_004916995.1 Morone saxatilis
ATTGGAGATTGGAGGGGGTGGTAGTGTGTGTGTGTGTGTGTGTGTGTGTGTGTGTGTGTGTGTGTGCTGGCTGACAGCGTTAATGTGGGTCTATTGTGTATCTCTTGTTATTAATTAATGAGCTTTATTCCCAGGCAACCTATTAGTCATTAACAATCTCTGTGTGTGTGTGTGTGTGTGTGTGTGTGTGTGTGTGTGTGTGTTTTGGGTTTGTTTATGATCAAGAGGATATTTTGGTTCATAATTAGTCAATTTTGACCCAGGTTTAAAATGTCAAAAGTTAAAATGAAGAGTGTTTAAATAACCAGGCAGGCTGGTATTTTGTACTCTTTATACTCTACACATGCTACATAATGTAGCATGTGTAGAGTATAATAGCAAATAATCTGAGGCTGGTCCACACAGAGAAACGGACTGCACACTAAAACACAGTGCTGAATCACTGTAGATGAAAAACTAAACAGGAGTACATATTGGTTTCCTTTGCCTTAAAATACTTTCAACCTTCTTTATGTCAGAAAAAAACCCTCTCTGTGCAGTGTCGCCCCATCAGAATACTGGAGTTAAGTTATATTTTTCCACTGTGTGATGTCTGTCCAGAGCCTGATTGTTGCCAAGCGATAAGTTGATCAATGAGCTTCTTTACAAAAAAGTTGACGCGTCCCTTTAAATTGACTGAGTTGAGGTTTTAGTGTGGCAGCTTTCACACACTCACACAGACCCGGAGCTTAACAGGTCATGAACCAGACTGTATGGTGTGTGTGCTTCAGCCAAGGAGCACCATTTAATCTCATCTTTTTTTTATCAGTCAGAAGAGGCACACACACACACACAC
>NW_023339785.1:353188-375549 GCF_004916995.1 Morone saxatilis
ACACACACACACACAGTGTATAATTCCAGTATTAGTGGTGGTATTAGCCAGAGTGGGGCAGGTACTTAACACTGAAAGGACTGAAATCACTTCCCAAGGGAGCTTTTATACAATGTGTTTGTGTATGAGCCTGTATGTGTGTGTGTGTTGAGTGGTAGATAGTAGCTATTGTCAGCGGCCTAGCTTTCTGATTTCTGCGTGTGGCTTAAGCCGGAGGAAGTGCGTTAGCGGCTGTGCGGCGGTGGCAGCGGCGTCTCTGGGCCCCCCTGCGTTGATTTAATGTGGAGAATTGGCTGCTGCTGTATTGAATCAGACGGGGGCCCATATTGTTCGGCTGCAGGGGATTACACGTTTAGCAGCTAGTGATCTGGCTTCAGTTATAACGCCAGTCGCAGAGAGAAGCAGCTCTTATCAGCCACTGGGAGCCCAGTCTCTGCCACATTCACAACCCTCCAATACACTTTAATTGAATTTCTTTTTAGAGACAGAGAGGCTCAGACGGCTCATGGCATTCAATTTACCACCTCCCCTGTCAACGTTTAGATCCCTCACCCCTTCTCCTCCTCCAGAAAAAGGAGGCGCCTTCACGCTACAAAAGGAAACTTGCAAATACCATATTTATCTCTGTTCCCTCTCTCTCCCTCTCTCTTGCGCCGCTCTCCTATCCATGTCAGTTATTATATCATTTCAATGAATACTCGCCAGGAAATGGGCTTATCTCAGTGGCAAAATATCTATTTCTTTCAGGCGTTGATTTAGTGTGTTTAAAGCCCACGGCGAGGACAGACAGACTGTCAGCTCGCCGCAGCAGTAAAGCAACGATGCTATCAGCTGGGAGCTGAAATACTGATGAATGGAGAGACGGGAGGGGAGGATGGAGAGACAGAGGAGGAGGAGGAGGAGGAGGGGGCAGTGAAAAGAGGAGGCAACAGGGGAAAGGGATGGGAGAGGATGAGGGTGGAAAAAGAATGAGAGGGGACGGGGAAGGGATGAATACAAGCAGCTTTAACGGAGTGGAGAAAGGAGAAGGATGAATGGAATTATGAGGAGCGAGGAGGTGAGATGAAGTGAAGAGGAGGAACTAAAGGAGAGAAAAAGAGCAGCTGTAAGCTGGGAGTTAGGAGTCCTCCCCACATCAACTTTTACTTCTGACCTTCCTTCCTTATTGTCTCCATGTTGTTTTAGAGAGCGTAATAATGAAAGTATTGTGGACGTGTGTTTCTTTCATACTTGTGCAGATTGATGACATAATGTCTACTAAGAAGCAGTTCAATGTTTAGCAAATCACAATGTAAAGACAAAGTAGTAGAAATCAGGAAACAGGAATCAGTTTCACACCATTGACAGTGTAAACATCTGTGGAACAAACCTGAAAGGATTTGGATGTATCAGTGTAAATGACAAGACAGGCAACAATCAACAAGTGCACTGAAGATCTTCTTTTCCTCCGCTCTGCTAGAAGTGGCAGTATTATGCTGAAATATAACTACACCCAAATTCTGAGAGAAAAATAGAGAAAACCTCCCAACCAATCAGTTTCTGTGTAGACTCGACTCACAAATTTGATGACTTTCAACTCGACTTGAACACCAATGACTGGATGACTTGGATTTGAGCCTTTTGACTTAAAAGTACTTTATACATTCCCCCAAGCCCAAAGATGAAAAAGTACGTTATCTAAGAAGTGTGACACTTTCTCTGCTTAGGTCACAAAGACATTTATTTGTATCTCTTCAGAAAAAGTTCCAGAATGCAGCGTATGTGTCAGTGTCCTGTTCACACAACCATACGTATTCCTGGATTTAGAATGCCCAGCTCTGAACTCTGTAGTCACTGTTAACTCTTCTGCTGACCTGGGGATGTCTGCAGACAGACATTTGCTGTCTTTGAAGCCATGAACTTCACTGGGAGGGTGTAGCTGCCAATTAGAACACACAACCACCAAGACCTACTGATACCATGATTGGAAGCCCTGGTTTTTAGATTGGAATTCTTTATTAGGAATAACCCCTTCAGATGTACCCTCCTCAACAACAAAAAAGTGACATATGAAGCCCTGCAATGTGAGGAAAAAATGACCTGGACTTTTGATGCAGACCTGCCCACCAAAACACACCTGGAGGACCACCATCCATAAGGCCACATTTGAGCTGAATTAAGTAGCCTACAATATTAAATGTAAAACCCCTGTAAAATGTTATATAATGGTTGAATTAATAGTTATTATAATACAGTTGGTTTTTACGTGGTGTCAGGTCTTGTATAATTGTATAACTAGTTTGTGAAGTTGTGAGGTGGACAAAATATCAGAAACACCTTTTCACATAACACAATCCATTACAACATAAAGCACAAAAAATGACCATACAACTGAGTCAACACAAACAACTAAAGCAGTAGTATGTGTCGTTTACATTCCACTCACTGTATACTAACCAGTATGTAAGTATTAGTATAAGAAAACATCAAGTTGGACAATACAGCAGCAAATACAGCTGCAATATCATGAACTAAAGTAGCTTTTCTTTATTGAATCCTTGTGTAACAAAGACAAGTCTGAGCTAATCACAGACATAATACTTTGGTACGTACTGTAGTACTTTGGTTAATTAAAGGTGCTGTAAGGGATTTTAAATAGCCCTACATTTAGCAGCTATCACTGATAAAGAGTGTTCAGTCAGTAATATGGGTCTTGCAGTAAACAGAGAATACATTATCTAGTATTTGGTTCCCACATTTTCCAGAACTCCACAAAGCAGCGGTCCTCGAGAGAGGCAGCAGAATTTCATTATTATTTGGAAATGTTGTATATGCTTCTGTTTTTGTATATATCTATTCAGAACCTCATTTACATTTTTTTGCTTTGTTATGGAAGAAGGGGCCTGAAACTGTTCAAATTCATTTATTTTTATTGCAATGGTGCAAATTGTGCAACAGAATGTACAAAAGATTATTTCTAGAGCTTATTGTGTGTGTGTGTGTGTGTGTGTGTGTGTGCATGTAAAGATACAAGATTGGAGTACTACTGTCAGGTTTTAATGGGCCCCTATCTAATGGTCAGCCTGGAACCTGCAGGCAAGCAGCAGATTTGTTCACACACTCGAATGTGCTTTATGTGTGTGTGTGTGTGTGTGTGTGTGTGTGTGCATCTGTGTGTGTCAGTGACATCCCTGGCCAGAGGCCCTGAAATCTAACATGGTTTAACAATGTCACGGTGTCGGCCTTCTGCTGCATAGCACATTCACAAACACACACACACACACGGATGCAGGCCCATTGCTGTTGTGTGTGGAGGGTTATACAGTAGAGCAGCTATTTTTCTTTGGTACTGACTGGCCGAGTGGCCCTGAGACACACACTCACATAGACGCACAAATACACAACACACGTATACACACATGTATGCAGCCATCTCATCTGGGCAGTATAATTCCATTTGTCTGGTCCAGCAAGCAGTTGGCTAACTCCATGAATTATTACAATCCCATAAGGCATCTGGGGTGCCGCAGCACTGGGAGGCCTGTCTGTCTGTGTGTGTGTGGGGTGTGGGGTGTGGTGTGTGGCCTCGCATTCAGCATTTAAGTTAACCATGGAAGATGAAAATAGTCACACACTCCCGACACACCGCACCACACCACCACACACACACACACACACACACACTCTTCCTTTCTCCCTTATCAGAGTGTGTGTATCTTCTATCTTCAAATAATGTTTTGTCTCTTTCCTTTGTGCTATCATGCTGCTACAAATGGAAAAACGGCATCTCATTCCTCTCTCTGGGGTTTTTTAGCAGCTCATTTTTTCAGCTGGGGTCATGTGTGTGTGTGTGTGTGCGTGTGTGGTAGTTGCGGGTGGCACAGTAACAGTGGCAGACAGCTGGCCATTTCTCTCTCTCTCTGACCATGTTGAACATTGCCTAGAAAGATCATCGGAGCAAAAAATGGATTTCATTTCAGCCTGTATTACAGGATTTAAAGTACAGCAGGCCCTCTGTAATCTGAGAGCCCTTTGTATTATTCTGCACTGATTGAAGTAGAGTTTTTGAAGTGGGGGCAGAGTTTTTTTTTGTGAAGTGAAATGGAGCTAGTGCGGCAATACCGAAGGAGTTTTTCTAAGTGTGAAGCTGCTACGGTGAAAGAAAGGCGAGTTTTCAAATGAAGTGAAGTGATTGCAGAGAGTTGTTTGACAGAGTCCAGACCAGGAGAGATATAGTGGTGTCTTCAGTCCATTGGGCCAACATTCAGTTACTGTACTGCAGGATTGATTGATCAAATGAAGCATTTACAGTGTGTGTATGTGTGTGTAAGCCGATGTAGTCACTCCATGGTGACGTACTCAGCAGGGTCTCTGCCATTTATTTTTGTTACTCGACTGTTTTAACTTCATTTATTGCAGATATATCTATTCATATAGATAGATGTTTATATTTCTGAAATCTGGAACGAATGTAACACTTTCAGAAAAAAGTCATTTTAAAAGATAACGTTGCAGAAAGATGCAAATTTTCTTTGTGATTAACAACTCATCTGTGCTCTCTACCAATACCAGGTGGGTCAGTGTACTTTCCACCCATCAGATAACACAATCAGAAAAAAAATGGGGGAACAAACCATTTTCCGTTTTTTGTTTTGAAAATAAAAACAACCCGTTTTGTTTCCCATATTTATAAATTTTCCCCATTTAGTTTTTTTTCACTTCAAAATAAAAAAAAATCTGTCAGTACACTGACTCAGGTGCTATTTACTACAAATGGGGAAAGACTTTGTATAATTTGACTTTGGACTGAAGTTGCATACAGACTGACAGTGTCAAAACAATGGTTTAAACTTGATTTATTTGGTTTTTATTAAGCATGTCCTTGTTAATATGTAATTGCAAACATATTGTGTCCTTTATCCTTTATATAAAAATATTACATTTAATTTTCAATCTTTTCATCAAATGTTTTTTTAGTACAGCAGTATAAAGCTTTTGAGAGAAAAGTTAACAGTATAACAGTGTTTCATTTGCTGTATTATTAACATTAAAACTTCTATTTTTTATTATTTGATTAATTTCATTTTTTAAAGATTGTTTTTAATCACATTTTTACATTCAAATTTTATTAATTTTATATTATTATATATTTTTATTATCCTATTTTAATTTTTAGGCTTTTTGTTTATTTATTTGCAAAAGTTAAAATCAAACAAAGGGCAATAGCTAATATGGTTCAGGCAGAGAAAAACTGCCCTACAAGGGACAAAAGAAACCCTTGAACAGTATGCAGATGCAGTACAAAGAGCGAGACTGCTTACTACAAAAGTCACGTTACTTAAAGTTACATACACTAGTTTACTTATGTAACTAACCCCAGTGATTTTGGTCCACTTGAATAACCTTACCCACCTGGCTCTAGTACACACCCCTAAACACCGGGTATTGCTTCTTCTCTGTGGGTTCTGACCTCTTTCACATTACATATAGTCAGTTGACCCATTGCTAATATAGAAATATTGATTAGTGCAGCTTTAAGAAAAGGAAATACTTGGCCATCATAATGGATTGACCAATTCTAATCACATCATATTAGAATGGAGTCCAATCACATAATGATTGTTAATGACCCTGCTGAGTCTGATCGGACCACCGGGTATTACCATATTGTCCATTTAATGCAGACTTATGTCACTATTGCCAATTCATAACGCCATTACTATGACCAGAGGTTGGAAGTAGGTTATGCCACCAATATTATATTGATCAATACAAGACATATAAGACTCAATCATAACTCGATCAGACCATGTATCTTTCAAAACAGCCATGGAGGTTGTGAAGGGATCAGATACCAGTTACATGTAAAGGAAAATCCTAGCCCTGTGTGCTGGTTTAACTCTTCCTTAAACCAGTGTGTTCGATTTCTTCCACGTTTATTATCAATGATCACAGATTGTATAATAGGCATTCTGCGGGCGTTACTGTGGGGATTGGGCGTACGGGGAGGGGGCTACAGCAGCCACTGCACACATTCTTCATAGACAGTAATCTTAAATTGGATCTGTAGGCTGGTTTCTTTAATTATGCTGTGATCCATGGGAGAAGTGCAGGGAGGTGAAGAGGGCAGAGGGAGAGAGGGTGGAGGGGGATATGATGCAGTTTGATTGATTTCATATCTTATAAAACTGATCAATAATATACTGGTGGTCTATTGGAAGCTGTTAACCTTTATTGAGGCTATTCTAAAATTCAAACCTCCATATTATTATTCTCATTGATTTATTTCAGAGGAGAGTTTTATGATTTAAATTCAGTTCTATTATTTTTATTTGTTTGTTGCATGAAAGTACATTACGATACTGAATGATATACAAATTAGTGGATCGGCTACTATGCAAAAAGTCAGTACGCACTGTGAAAAACCTCGAAACTCCTTCTAAAAGTTTCAGGTAGCATTGTCTACCTACCACCTAACTCCATGGTTGATTTAAGCTGCCACCACCAATAATTTGCTTTATGAATATAAACCCCCATAGTTAAGAAAGTGGGTTCTAAGCCCACAGCAAGTGTACCGGAGACAACTAGAATGGTGCTGAAAAGGAGGGTTTCAGAGCCACTGCGGAGGGTTTTCGAAGCTGACTAGGTCTTAAGTCCTTTTTCCACAGTTGCCATGGAAAAACGGCGTGTGGCATGCTTGTATGTATTCCTATTGCACCCTCACAGCAGGAGTAGCCACCATGACCTGAAATATTATGGCCTGCTGTGACCGTCTCTGCCCTCCACTGAGCTCTTTTGCTGAAAACTAATTGACTCAATGTGTGTGGTCATGCAGTCAACACGTTTGTGAAGGGCTCACCATTTTTAAATTTCAGTACTTCCAGTGCAACATGCTTTCACTCCTATAGGTATATACTCGTATATTAACAGTGAGCCAACCTCATTGTTTTCAGAGCTATTAGCTTGACTTTTATTGTGAAGAAACTACAAAAATATCACTCCCTGCTAGTCTCACTGAGCCACCAACATTTAAGCCAAAACCCATCACAGTTTTTGTGTGTATTTCTCTGTATGGCATTCTGACGACAACACACCCAAAAGAATGGTGCCTAAGTCTGCGAAGATGGTGCTATATCCAACCGAGAGTGTGTTTAAACAAACGAAGAATGTGCAGAGGTAATTCAGCCAAATGTAAATGTGAATGGGGCAAATATGAAAAATAGGTGACAAACCTAAGTGAGTTTTTGGTAGGTAAGAAAAAGCATTCCTAATCCAGCTATAAGTTTGACTCACTATAAGTGAGGGATGCAACATCCAAGAATGATTGGAAAGCCAAGAAGGGTCCCTTGGACGCCTTATATACTCACCAGTGTACTTTTGTGTACCTGGAAAATTTTAGGTATCTCCATTTGGGGGCAGATCAGGATCAAACTGTCCCACATTGAAATACCTCCCTTGTGGACAATTTTTGCCCAATGTAACCGAACAAGGTGATTTTCAACCAAGATTATTATGGTGTTAAAATGAATTAATCTTGTGGAAAAGTAGTGTAAATATTTGAGGAAGCACTAGAAAAAGCATAGGTGTTGGAGTCAGATTTGATTCTGGATTTAGTTTTCAAGATGCTGAAAAAACCCAAAAAGGATGCTGAGAGAGAATTAGCAGTGCTTAAGGCCTTAATATGCTAGTGCTATGCTAGCTAGCTTTTTCCTTTAGCATTTAACAGACAGATGTTAAATTATATATATTTAAATAATTAAATGAATACCATAAACATGCAACAAATGTTGAGAAATGGCTTGAACTAACTAGTCGACTAGCAAAGTCTTTCGTTGGGGGCAGTCCTAGTTGAAGCCAATTAGGAGGGTTGCCTGAGCCACAAATAGTAAAAGGATTTAGCTGTCAACTATCAACGAGCTGGAGGTCAGCTAGGTGCTACAAGAGCCTTCATCTTCACTTGTATTTTCTCTAAAAGCAAAGTAAACAACTCAAGCATAAGACATGCTACCATAAAGTCCTTACAAACATGGCTCAGTCCTTCAGCACCAGATGCCTGAGATCTCAAACTTCTGTATTAGTTGGAGTCTAAATGTTGCTCATTATGCTGGCTAATGATGTCTCTGCTATGATCAAACATTACAGAGCAGATCGGACCTTTAAATGGTAATATCCTCTGAATGGAGCATTAACTGTTAAGTGAACTTAATAAGTCTACCTAAGGACTGCGTTAATGGGCAACTCTTTAATGACTGAGAGAGGGCGAGAGAGTGAGGAGTAGACAGACTGAGGGATCAAAGAAATTAAAGAGAGATGGAAAAGGCGGAGCCAGAGGATGGAGAGACGTTGATGATAATGATCGTAACCTTTTTTCCGTTGGGTGGTGGTGGGCCATTCTGACCATACACACGCTCTTATTACAGCACCCGATTAGCTGCTATAGACACAATTAAGGCCTAAAGTTAAAGAGACTATTAGATGGAGAGGACTGTTTAAGTTAAAGCTGGGAGCATTTAGCTGATAAGAGTTAATGGTGTGTTGAAGTTTAGGACAATGCTGCTGCATCAGGCCTGGACTGTACTAATGAACCCTTTCTCCATCCTTTTCTTGTGAAGGATACAAATTCTCTGAAGGACTAAATTATGTTTTAAATCAGTAAAACAATCTGTTGAGTCATATGCTGATTTAAATGTAACACAAACCATCCATATCTGTGCTTATTAACTACTTTGAAGAGTTATAGGATGGCTAAAATCCTCAGAGTCTCATGGTGAGTGTCTGTATCTGTCACTGGTTCCTTTATTCTCTTTATTCTAGTTTGCATGAGCAGTTGAAATAGATCAAAAGCTTTCTAGCATAGACGCTAAATGGCTCTCGTAAAATGCTTCCAGGTGGGAACGGTGACAGCAGCGTGAAAGACAAGGGGTTTGGAAAAGAAATGTGAAGTTAAGAGGGGGGATACAGACGAGAGGTTTAAATGGCTCTTCAGGGCTAGTGAAGAAAAGGGCTCTGAAGCTGTCAGCTTTAAATGAATGGTTTGATATTTTGGGAAATATGCTTATTATTCGCTTTCTTTCCAGGAGAAGATTGATGTCAGTCTCATGTCTGTGTGTTAAATACGGCACCGGTGTCAGGACGTGCTCAACCTAGCTTAGCATGAAGACTGAACAGGTAAGAACAGTTAGCTCAAAGGGAAACTTTGGTACTCTTCAACCCGGACCCTTTTTTACCATGTTTTTGTGTGAAAGTCACACAGGGACAACAGTTTTTTTGAAATGTGGTCCAGTATTGAGTGAGAGCGCTGCAACCCTCAAACCGTGTGCTATGTGATCCTTGTACACCTTCAATGTACGTCCACAAACTTTTGGTTGTTGTGTTTGCCACTGACAGGCTCAGAGAGACAACATTATGGAAAGTATTCCTATAGAGACAGACCTCTTTGCTCAAGAGAAAGATTATTTTTGTTTAACCAGAACCAGCCTTATTGCTGCAGTGTTGCTCTGTTCAAAGCCACCAAACTTTACTGACAGAAACAGCGAGTTTACCTCACAAAAGTTGTTGCTACCAGTTTGTGTTATTCTGTGACTTCAAACTGTTTCATACACATTCCCCTATAACCCTCTGAAAACAGACCTCCCTATGTATGTAAATGTACCTAGTTCAGATAAGTTGAGTGTTAAGAAATATGTTGTTAACATTTCTACATTTAATAATCAATATGTTGTGTTTGTTTAATAAAATCTGATGAAAAAACTGTTCATTTTTTATTTTTTGTAATTAATTACAATGTTTTTTTCCAATTATTATGGTTTAATATATAGGATATAGGAATCATTGTGTACCATGTTTCTACAGTAGCCCAGAACGGACACACTGGCTGTAGGTAGGGCCTTTTGCTTCACAGCCCATTCTCATTCACTGGTCTTCAAATACAGACGCCAGCAGTGTTCAGTTAGTTGCAATCTGAAACTTTACCACTAGATGCCACTAAACCCTACACACTAGTCCTTTAAGGGCAAAATTGTATTTAGTGTTTGCCAGCAAGGTAAAAATGAGAGATCAGTCAGGAGTACAGATCATTATCAATATATGGAATGTTGCCTTTGACGACATAAATTAATAGTTTAATATCATTGTACGCATTTTGCTTTGTTCTGAGGGGAGATGAGGAAATTGATATCACTCTCATGTCTGTGTGTTAAGACTCAAGTACTGGAGTCAGGATATGGTTAACCTAGCTTAGCATAAAGACTGGAAGCAGAGGGAAACAGCTAGCTTAGTCCATACACTCCTTTTCCTTCTTTTCATCCTTGCATGTCTTCCACCCTTCCTTTGTCCACTGTTATCCCTCTCTCTTCTCCCCCCTTTCTTGTTCCACACTCCCATATTTCCTTCTCCTTCATTTCTCCTTGCCACCTTCCCTTTCTAACTACACACTCACTTCCTCATTTCATCCCTCCATCTCCTCTCCTTACTTCCCCGTGTCTCTTTCTTCCACAACTCTCCCACCTTCCCTTTCTATTTCTCTTTCAACCCTTTCATCACATTCTTCCATCATCTCCCCTCCCTTCCCCTCTCACTGCCCCTTCTACCTCTCCCTCCCTCTCTATTGTTCCCTCTTTTATCTCGCTCCTCTCTCCCATCTCCAAACTTCCCCTTTTCCTTCATCCCTCCATCTTTTCTTCTCTCCCTCCACATAATCATCCCTCTTTCTTTTTCATGTGTCCCATTTTCACCCCCCTTATTGCTTCCTTCCTTCTCTCCTACCACTTTTTCTCCCCTTTGTCCCCCTGCTCTCCCGTCTCTCCCCCGTCTCCTCACTCCTTCATCCCTCCATCTCTTGTTCTTTCTCCCCTTCCTTTTTTTTACCCTCTATTCTTCTCTTACCTCTTCCTCCCACTCCCCCCTTTTCTCCCTTATCTTGCATTCCTACCCTCCCCTCCCCTCTCTTGGTCCCTACTATCTCTCCCTCTTTTCTCTCCCTCTTCTCCCTCATATCCAAACTCCTTCATCCCTCCATCTCTTCCTTTCTCCCTCCACAATACTATGTCCCTTTCTTCATTTTGCAACCCATATCGCCTTCCCTCTTCCCTCTTTTCCTCCCCTCTGTCTTCCCATTCTCCCCTCATCTCACCCCCACTTCCCCTCTCACTGTCCCTTCTATCTCTCCATCTTTTCTCCCCCTCCTCTCGCCCATCTCCACTCTCCTTCATCCCTAATTTCTCCCTCCACATGACCCTGTTCCTTTCTTCATGTCTCTTCTCTCTCCTTTTTTCTCCCTCCCGCTTCTCTCTTCCCTCCTCCTCCCACTCTCCCCTCTTTCCCCTCACTTCGCCTTCCCTCCTTTCCCCTCTCACTGTCCCTTCTACCTCTCCCTCCCTCCGTCCTAATAGCGCGGTGACAGCGGCAGTGTTTCTAATCAGAGGTGAGGAGAGCGAATGAGCAGCCGTCCGATCCTCTCTGCTCTCTCATCAATCGGCTTTAACTGAATGGGAGCAAATCTCAGCCCGGGACAAAATTAATATGTAGCAGATCTGCGGCGCGCTCGCCTACCCTGGAATTGGAAATGGCTTCTGTGCTGCCTGACCCGTATCCGTCCGCATGTGTGTGCGCCGGTGTGTGTGTGTGTCAGGGGGTTGTGGCGGCAGATTATTGGAGAGACAATTGGCTGTACGGCAGTAATCAGGAGAACACTGAGGTGTGTCTATCTTATGACTGCTTGCTGACAACCCCTTACACACACACACACACACACACACACACACATGCACCGGGGCACTTTTTTCCCCCCTATCCAATTCAATCAGACAGTCCATCCGCCCTGCAGAGCAATGTGGCACTGCCCCCGTGCATGACAGTATCAATTCAATTACCCAGGAAATGGATCCATATTCAACCCATATAAACTCATACACAGAGCCAGGAGGGGCTGCTGCTGCCGCCGAGACAAAGAAATGCGCATTTACCCTGTAATAACTTTCATTTGGACTGGCTTTGAAAACCATTCTCAGCCAGGCATTTGTCGCTGTCACATCGCGTTATCCACAAATCAGGTTTACAAAATATCAATTCAATTTCTGGCGTAGCGCGAAACGCTACGAGAGAGAGAGAGAGAGAGGGAGACACAGACACACACATCCAGAGGGAGAGAGGGAGAGCGCAGGCTGCTGAGGGGCCCCTTGTGGCTCGGCCAGATTTCCAGTCAGAACTAATCAAAAGCAGAGCAGACCATGCTAATCTCTTCAATTTCATCCTTTAGACTGCTGTCTTTTCCTCGAGTCGTAAGCACACACACACACACACACACACACACACACACACGTTTGTTTACATAGGCACACACACAGCAGGTCAGATAAAAACATGGACACACAGGCAAAAACATACATAACACAGACATAAACCCATCATATCATACACATACAGTATATCATAGACACCAACTCTCTCTCTCTCTCTCTCTCTCTCTCTCTCTCTAACTAACAAACTTTCCTGTGCTTTGGTATGCTGAGAGAAGTGTAATGAAGCTGGCAGTAGAATGATTTAACATTGATGGGAGGTAGGAGGAGGTCCCATCATGGCAGCAGGGAGGTGTAGCTGGGAAGGAGGAGTCAGCTTTGACACCCCCCTGCTGAAGTGTCCCTGAGCAAGACACTGACTGGATGACCATCCAGTTGATCCTGATCTGGTGTCTGTGTACTTTGAGCTTGCTGACTCTGTGAGATCTGCTGTGAGGGGACAATCACAGAGTAATAAACTATTTTGATATTTTTGATCTTAAGTATGGCTCTAAGCAAGGTCTAACTAAGTCTGACCTTAGGGATGTTCCTGCTATGTATTAGGGCTGTGTATTGGCAAAGATTGTGGCGATACGATACATGTCACAACACAGGGCTTACGATATTGTGACCCTGTAAGCAAGATTTTTAATAATAGTTCATAGTCAAAAGAACACACCACTTTTTTCATGCATTGAGAACAGTGGAATCTGCATTTGTATTCATCATCATCAGTTTACATTTACAACACCGCTATCTAGCGGTTGGGAGTTTAACACAAAAATCGATACTGTAATTTTGAGAATCGATATAATATCACAAAACAAAACATTTTGATACAATATTTTTCTATATTTTCTTACACCGCTACTATGTAGGAGTTTTGCAATTTGGTACGCATATGCAGCCAGGCCGGTTTTAACTATGCTTTAGCTGTGAAAATAAAACATATCTTGATTTTGTTACTTTAACTCACACACTGCATATTGTGTTCTTTGGTCTGAATTCAAGAGGAAAGGATTACACATGGCTTGTTTAAGTATTTCCTCTTCTGGTTTCTTCTGGGATAAAATCTTTTCATGTCTGACGGAAAACCTACATTTTATAACACAGTTAACCAAACAGGAAGTAGGAGTCACTGCCACCAGGGAAGGTGTGAGGAGAGGATGATCACGAGGAGGAGAGAAAGGAGGGCAAAGTTTAAGCAGAATGCTCAGACTCTAATCAGTTTCTCTGCCCACTGTTGAATTTTTATCAGTGTCAATCACATTACATCACATTAAAATGCTTGAATTAATTTCTAAAGTTTTCCTGCTGGACACAAGATGTCTCCTACTAGTGGATGTGCACTGGTGGCTTCAAGTTTCTAAATCACACTGTACAGTTGCATACTGGACCAGGAGCTGACTTCCTAACTGTTTGTGATGTCACAGATCAAAAACAGAACTTTCCCTTTCAGCAGATGAATGTGAAAACATCATTCTAGTGTCAAACCCTGCACAGACAGCATTCACACAGCACACTGTAGGAACAACTTCCTTTATTGTAAGTGAACCCAAACTAAAAATGCCCCTTTTTCCTTGAATTTGACACAAACAAGACATTTAGAAAGGTGGCAAAGCTCAGTAGTGGCATCTAGTGGGCAGGTGAGGTATGACAGTGACTGGAGCGACAGGAGAGTTTAGTGCCCCATAAATAGTGAGGCAGATTGAAGGAGAGAAGGTAAGAGTTGCCAAGCAAATCTTCAAAAAAGAGTTTTTGAGCACACATAAAATCTGAATTTTGCAAATATCTGTGCTTATAAATCCATCTCATCCCTGCTCGCTCCTTTTTTGACTTGCAAATTGAATTAGCTGAGTGTTCGCTCAATGGATTTGTCATGAGTAAACCTCCAAACTCTGCTCATTGGATCTGAAAGGAGCGAAGAAGGAAGAGGAGATGAGTGGAGGAGTGGGGAGGTGCTGCTGGCTGTAATGTGTCTGCTGTTGTGAAGTAAATTCCTAATGAAACGCTCTCTTCTTCAATAATCAGACACATGGAGCTTCCTTCATCTGGAAACTGTTAGCAACACAAACACAATGCGCTTCATGAAATTATCCACAGACACACTCTGATGCAGACACACACACACAGATACAGCGTCAGCTCTCACAGTAATTACACAGTTGCAGAGAGCGCCGGGGCTCAAAACGCTGTTTAACAAATCAATTTGAGAATGCTTACCTTGTAAAGCTGTATCTATTTGTGTGTGTGTGTGTGTGTGTGTGTGTGCGGACACTTCCCTGAGCTGATCCATTAAGGCTTTAACAAAGAGCTGTGCTCGGCCGCGCTGCTGGAAATGTGTAATTGGAAGGATAGCTAAGGGCCGACACACACAAATACACTTTATTGATCCACAGCATCTCCCATATAGTGCCTCTGGCTAACACACACAAGCCTCAGCAAGGGGTTATACTGACTTTACTCCCATTCTGTTGCCATCAGTGGCAGTTTATCAAGCAATCAATAGTCTTTTATTTTCTCATATCTTTAAATGGACGAATATCCTGAATATGATTTTTACAACAGCAGGGAGGAATGTGATGGAAAAGAAGGGAGGGGAAGAGGAGACGGAAGGGAAGATGGAAAAGGACGAGGAGAGAGGAGGCAGGACAAGGAGGCGGAGGGGGCGAGAAGGAGCTTTCAGGGGAAGAGAAGGGACAGAAGATGGGTTGTAAAGGAGAAAAGAAAGATACGAAGAGAGGAGGTGTGAGGAGGAGAAAGAGGAGGTGAAAAAGAGAGTTAAGCTGTAGATGTTGGACCACCGCCAGTGGGCAGGAAGCCGCCGGTTGACCTGAGCACCATTTGCATGTTAAGTGGTGTCAATCTGCATTGATTCCCACCCAAATGAAATGCAGTGGGCTTCAATAGAGCCTGTGCTTTACAAGGGCCTCCTAGCTGCTACATCCAGCCTATTGGATTCAGATTAACAGGCTCAGTACGGCCTCACACTGAGCAACTTATCTTTAATTAAAATCACTTCCTTCACAGGATCCACTGGACTGGACTGGACTAGACTGGACTGGACTGGACTGGGCTGGGCTGGGTTGGACAGGACTAAATCTCATTTTGAATAGACATGACAAAATCCAAATAGACTGAATTGCTTTATGCTGAATTTATAGACCGAAGTGGCTGGGCCTAGTCTTGACCTTGAACTGAAACAATAAACCAGTGACCTCCATATGCTGTATATGAATTATGAGTAATAATTATTAATACAAGGGTATGATTCAGTCATTTGTAATACAAAATACCAAACTGAAGTAGATTTGAGACAAGCAAAATACAAAATGCACCGTTAGGGTCAACTTTTAACCCAGCATGGACGAGAAGAGTGATGGAAAGCTGTGCTGTAGTACTAAAGTCCGGTCTCTGACTGGTGTCCAGATTCAAGATGTTTCTTCTATTGTGCTGGACTTGTCTTGGACTTGTTGGTATTTGCACTCGGACCTCTCTTGGACTTGGAAATTGGTCTCATCAAATATTCTAGATGGTCTCGACCGAGTCCTGCAACATATGTTTACCATGTTTGCCATATGTATAACCAGTGATGAAGCGTGGTTGTCCAGAAACGGATATTGCTCCAGGCAATGTCACTGCGATCATATGCCTGTCTGCCAGAAGAGAAAAAGCATTCTTTATATTTTAAGCATTGTTCCTTTATTACTGGACATAAGCTACAAGTATTTAGTAGACATCTGAGACATTTACTCTCAGCAGAGAGTCAAAGTCAAAGTCAATTTCATGGTCAGGAAAATACCAAACCAGCGCAAGACCCTAATGTGTCATTACTCGGTACTGGTGTATTTGCCCAGTACAAGCATTGCATTCAGTAAAGTTGTAGATGTAGTCAGGACTTAACTGGACTGCATGTTACATGGCCATGGACATCACCACACAGAACGATGAGTTTGGACAATTCTACAAAACAGCAGGTTGCATTTTTTAAAACATTTTCTTTTTACAATATTTCTGAATGACACAAGATCAGATAACAGATTACACTTGACTTTTGGGCCATAACAAGACATGAACTCTGGTCTCTCAAGTTTTTTTTGCATTGGCCTAAATAGTCTGGGTTCCACTGAAATGGCAACAAACGCAAATAGTAACAAATGGCTGCCTGATAAAAAGGAAAATGCATTCAATGGTCTACACTATTATATTGAATGTAAAATGTTCAGCAGTAATTCAAAGAATTATGTCATTTGTTGTGCCAAATCATTTCAAACACAGGACAGAAGTGCTCTTTAGTCGACTAGCTTTTTTTTCCTTAATGGGCTTCCCATTATAAATGACACTGCAGGAGACTGCATTGCAGGTGTCTCATTGCCAAACCATGACATGCCAGCTTGATAATCCCAGGTTAAATCCTCCTGTGTGGACACATTCCCTCATCACTGTGACTGGCAGTCATCCATCAGATGAGTCAGATTCAGATGCAGACAGAGGACATTCTCACAGCTCTAGGAGAAGGAACTGAAACTATGATGTGCTTCAAAAAGACCTAATGTTTGGCCAGGTTTGGGTCAACTTTCTTTTTTTTTTTTTTTACAGTTTGTCAGCATATTCAACCATTAATCCCAGTAAGGATTAGAAGTGAAGGAATGTCTAATTGTATTTTAGTGACAGTTAACACACTTTAAGGACACACTTTAAGTCCAAATCAGGTAAAGCAATAAGATTGAGAAAATTAAAGACAATACAATGTGTGGAAGAAGGGACAAATAAATTGAATATAATAGAATATAATTTATAATTGAATATAAGGAATAATAGATTGTAAAGAAACATACAAGCGTCTGAGGAGGGAGTTAAAGTAAAGACAGACCGAGCCGAGGACCCCTAATTAGACTGCAAAAGCCTGGTTTCATTAGGAACTGGACTGGGATTTAAGAACTGCCAAAAGGCCCCTGTCAGAAGGTTGTAGGCACTGCTCATGCTAATAAGGGCATTAATGTTTTAAAAAATTGCAGTAGTTAAAGTCACCTTTATAGGTGACCATGCTAATAAGGCTAGGGTTGATGTGATGTGTTCTTGCTGTTTCAAATGCACTTAGCTGATCAATGCAGAATGCACTTATCTTTGCTGGTTTCATAGGGGAATGTACAACTGGGCATCAGCATAAAGGTTAATACCTTAATTGTGAATAATATGCCTGGAGTGAGTATGTGTTTGAGAAAAGTATTGGGCTGAGGACTGATCCCTGAGGGACCCCAAAGAACAAGATTGCTATTTCGAATAGCAATTCAATCATAGCATAGCATGATCTTAGATCCACTCAGATCTGAGATCATTTAAACAAGTCCTCCAATTTAAACATCAAAACAGGTTATTTGTCATTGCCTTCAAAACAACCCATATCAGCATTTTTTATCTGGTATCCCTATGGTTAGGGTTTAGAAACAACTGTCTCTTCCTATGCCCCGCCCTTTATTGCTATGTGATCCAATAACAGTTGAGCGAGCCTCAGTTAGAGCCTCTGTCAACTTTCTCCTTTCCTGTACTTAGATATATATGTGCTAGGCCCGCCTATGTTCAAAAGACAACCACATTTTGAAGATGGTTAAATAAAGCGACATACACTGTATATATAGTTAGCTAATGTTAACCAAACACTAGCTAACTAGCTATCTAATTTACATATTTTTTTATTTAGATAACATTTTGCTAAGTTTAGCTAACTTAAAATGTGACTATATGCCATTGCCTCTTAGACAGCAGTTATTTATTGCACAACATGCACAACAAGTCGATTGTCTGGAGAAAGTAATCATAGGTGTGTTTGATTATTTTGACATTCTATTGTTTTTCTGGTGTGGACAGTCTTGAGATTTCCGATGGGTCAGTCAGCCATTGCTTCATTTCAATGCGCATTTTTAAAAAGTTCCACATTTTCCACATTAATCACTAGGTGGCATGTTCTGGACTGACTGATTTGTGTTGACATTATTCGTGGGGTGTGTTATGGAGATGACGGCTGCCATTGGATTTCATTCATGAGCTGTGATTTCTGAAACCCTTTCCAACTGGTTTAACTGGTGTGTGTGTGTGTCTGTGTGTGTGTTATTGCACACACTAATTCCTGTTGATGTGGTTAATGCGGAGAGCATTATGGAGATGACTAATTCCTGGCAGGTAATTGAAGGAGTCTGTCTAATTAGAGCGCTCCTGTGATCGGGGGGGATAATTAATTAGAGAGATCTGGAGTCGTGATCACGGTGTCGAGACACCGTGGTGAGCGTGTGTGTGTGAGCATGTGGATGAATGCCACAACACTGCAGGGGCCAAACTCTGTGATCCTAGCCTACACACACATGCACACACAGAGACATGAACATACATGAATCTCTAGTCCCTAGTCATGCGTTGAGAGGATGTAATGAGCAGCATCTGATTACTGCCACTAATTAACAAAACACACACACAGTAATAACACACAGTGTCTCTCTCGTCATCATTCTGTCATCGTTGCAGCTCTGGCTTCGTGATCTCTATCATCTGAAAGGTTAATGGTTCCACTAAAACTAAAGTTCCCTTTAGGAAGCATCTCCACTCACACACACAGCCTTAATTAACAGCACACAAACACAGTGTAAATGACTTGAAAAGCAGCAGTCAGTTTATAATAAATAATGGACCTGATATACAATCCTACATATATGTCAACATGCTGAAATAACTGGTGTTAAAGAACAAAATGCACACAATTTCAACATGCTCCAATGAACAAAAAGTGCACACTGTAAGTAAAAATAAGTAGATCAACATTACAATAAGTCTTGTAAATTGCAAAATGCATTCTGTCTCCTAGGCTTACTTAAAAAACGTTTATGTTGGCCCTAAATGTTTGTAAAAATTGAAATGTCACAGCATGCACAGCTGGGTTTTCTGAGTTTTTGAAGTTGTGCAATTCAGCTAGGTCCTTTTGAGCAGGGTTTTTTTTTTTTTTTTCAGGGGTCAGTCTGCTTTTCTCAAATACATACTCCAGTCATATTACTCACAACTAAGGTATTAACTTCCACTGTTATCCAGATGATACCCAGTTGTACATCCCCCTATGAAACCAGCAAAGATAACTGCATTCTGTATAGTTCTCCACCAAGTTACAAGTGCAGCTAATATTTCCATGAGAATAATAGAATTTTTTAAATCAAACTAAATAATAATAAAACTCATCACTAAAATGTAATGTTTGTCATTTTATAAACAAAGTATTTGTTTAAAGAGTACATTATCAGAGGCAGAATGGTGAGTATTGTGTATATTGAGTTCTTATGCAGAGAGTGATCATACTAAACCCTGTAGCAGCACCTCCTTTGGCACAGTGTGCTGTTTTGTATCAAACATCCTAAAATTTGAATTTTTTTTGAGATTGCTGCTCTAATTTTTAACATTAAGTGTAGATTTACTATGTTTAGTATTAAGTAAACACCAACATGAACTTGATTTTTTTAAAATAGATAAGAAGGTTTGGGGGAAGTAAAGGAATAAAATGTGGTAAATTATTGTACAAACAAATGTTATAGTTCTTATACACCACCAGTTTTACTGCCTATAGTTGTCTAAATTGTGTATGCGCCAAAATCTGTTCAACATTTCATAACATTTACTTCATTCTCAGGTCAGAATGAGTGATTTTAGACATATTTTCCAAATTGCGGGCTTTTAGAGTGTAAGGTGAACTTTGTCAACCTTCCATTATAAGAAAAAGAAAGACTGAAGGAAGAATACATTTTTTTATCTGTGGCATTTAATGGAAAATTAAGATGTTCATATATAATCATATGCTTAATTTGTGATCTTCAGTGTATTCCAGTTATTGTGCGCTGAAGTTCTTTCTTCTTCTTCAACTGGTAATCCGTTTTGTTTGATGTACGATGAGTAATTGTGACACCACTGTAAGAAATAGCAAGTGAGGCACAGTGAAGTAAACTCTATTTAGGAGGTCACTGTCTTATCCAAAACAACAAGCACATTGTATTACAGAATACACATTAGTACCAAGATCTAGAATAGTTAAATGCTGTGTTACATTGTACCAACCCAACATGAAATAATTTCTTATTAACGTTAAAAGTATGTTACAGTCATATGCAGCATTTCTCCAAACGTATTTAAAATGTGTGAACAGAATTTGTTACCACCAATTACATTATCTGTCTAAAACAGCTGATGTGTAATAAGAACTATTTATTAATAATTGATTATCAAAATGATAGGCAATATATTTTCTGTGTTTTTTTATGTGACAAATACAAAATCTTTACATCGTTAAGATCATTATGAATTGTTTGGCTGCATAATTGAAAATATGATGATTAACAAACTGAAATAAACCAAAATATTATTTCTTATGTTATACAGCATTATAGCATGGTCAGTGCTATAATGTTGTATAATTACACAAAAAATACACTTTTGTAATGAAAAAATTGACAAACTGGAATTATATCACCTGTACTTAAAATACTGCACACATTTAAGTTCACTCAAAAAGATGCCTCAACAATTCCTTTTTGAGATTCATGTTTTTTTGTTGTTGTTAACATTAACTTTCTTCTTTTTATTAAAATGTGTTTTACAGTGTAGGTGGCTATTCCTAAAGTATGAATTATACTTTCTGTGTCCACAAGTACGTGAGGGTCCACTAGGGTCTAAGTGATGTAAAATCTGTCATCAGAGGGTTTATACATAGTCTCTGTGCGGACACTATAGTTGGGCTACGATAACATAGATTGAAGCCTGAAAAGATGGATTGTCACATAATTTTGTGATCTTGCAGGTCTAGCTGCCTTTCAAGGTTATTGCCATATCAACTGCAAGCAAAATTGGACTTTGGTATATGAACTGCACGTAATGTGAATGTGTGAAGTCTTGTTATTTGTACGCAGATTAAAGAGAGCAGAAGTTCTTCCCGAGTGGCCTCACATTCCTGTGTACTCTGCTGCTCATGAAGTGCATAAAAACAGCTGAAATGAGCGCATCTCAGGCACAATATATTTTTATCGTCTCCGAGCTTTCTCTCATCCAGATGATGCCAGAATGAAAATAAAAAACAAAATACACTGTTTGAGTGAATTTAGACATTCACCTTAACTCCAGTAAACTGCAGCACAAATCTGGATGTTGAAAAGTGGAGGTTACATGTTCCCCTGATCTAGTGTTCAAGTGTTTTCAGGTTGATTTCTTCTTCAAATTCCATTTGTGTTTATGTGCTTGGGTGTATTTACATGTGCATGTTTCCAACAGTATGTGTATAATGTGTGTATGCGAGCATGCACGTGGCTGTCCTCTCTATAATAGCCACGCTGCTATCGGCCATAGCCTCTCACAGCTACTGTGGGACAACCAATTCCCTTTATCAGGCTACTGATAACAGGCTTTAGCTTTGCTCTGCCATCCCACATACACACCATCACACACACAGGCCACTAAATAACTAATTAGCTTCTCTCTGGGGGTGGGGAGTGAGGGGGTGACCCACCGCTCTGACAAAGGCATGCAGCGTTTTAATGTAAAAAAATGAAATCAATAAAGGCGTGGGGTGTCGGGCAACTAGCAACCGGCCCCCTCTTAACATTAACAATTATAGTGATTAACAGTGATACCCAGAGCTCATTATTCACAGGCAGCGGCAGGAGAGAGAGAGGAGAGATAAGCTTGTTTATTGGAGAGGGCCCTTTTCACAAGGTGCAGTCGTTCATCATTTGGGCCGAGGGGGTTGGTGGGATGCGGTGGGGTTGGTGGGGTGCGGGGGGGTTGAGGGGCACCACAATTAAAAACACACTGTGACCTTGTGGCTGGAAGGACCTACAGAGGTGGAAAATTTAAACAGAGAGAAGGAATATGAGGACAGAGCGGCAGCCTGGCCTTCAACAGCCAGTGTCACCGCCAAAGTATCAAAGTTGGTTCCTGCTGGAGTTTCTAATCCTGACGCTTTCCAACTGCCATCTTAATATAAAGCCTCTTTGAGACATGCATTCCAATATATAAATGTGGTGGCATTTTACATGTTGTCACTTTTTTTGCAAAGATCACATGTCAGCGTTGTGGTTGTCTGCC
>NW_023339785.1:375595-375802 GCF_004916995.1 Morone saxatilis
CCAGAAGCTGACATACATTGACTGGAATTTCTCTTATTTTTTGTTTGTACACAAGTTAAATAAACCTTACAACATATTAATAAGACAGCTTTGTAGACCGTTTTTGACTGAACTAGCTAGGTTAGCATATTCCCCAATTGGTCAAGGCAGATGACCACCCACCTAGAGCCGAAGGGTCTGTCCGAGGTTTCTGCCCGTTAAAAGGCA
>NW_023339785.1:375902-398630 GCF_004916995.1 Morone saxatilis
TCTAGACCTGCTCTATTTGAAAAGTTGTCCTGAGATAACTTCTGTTATGAATTGGCGCTATACAAATAAAATTGAATTGAATTGAATTGAAATTTGTGGTGAGCTAGGCTAAACACGACGAATGTTTCTTGGATAAAAGTGATCGAGGAAAGTTTCCATTTTCATTGCTGGTGTTGTGTTGTAAATGTGCTGTACACTACAAATTTAAAAAAGACATAACAAGGATGTGTCTCTGTGTTTAGCATGTCTTGAAAGACCTTTTTGCTCTGGGTTTGTTTATGAAAAAAGGTTCCAAGAATTTCTGATTTGATCTGATCTGATCTGATTCACTGATTTCTGGTTGAAAGAGGCCTTGGAATTCCTTTGTGATATTAGTAGACCTGCCTCACATTAAACAAGTGTCAGTCTGTGCTGTGTGCCATCTGTGTGTGTTTAATTGGTGCTAATTAAACATATCTTTTCATTAGCGTAAATACTGTATGTTTCCAGGAGGAGGTTTTCACTTCCTGGAGCCTCTTTCAATGTTTCTCCGGTCTTTTCATCAATCCCTCCTCCTCCTCCTCCTCCTCCTCTGCTTTTGTCTCCACACTCCGGCGCTATAGATGCTTAATGAGCCGTAAAATATAATTCAGAAATGATAGTGGTCTGAAAGAGATGGAGAGGGAGCGAGAGAGAGAGAGAGAGAGAGATGGAGAGATAGGAAGACAAAGACAGTCTATTGTCAACAGTGTTTTCATATCAGCAAAATCTCCTCTTCTATTTTCACAGTGAACCAGTAGCCTGAGAAATCTCACCCTGCAAGACCTGGGTCGACACAGGTACAGCACATGTTCACATGAATGTTCTGGGTATGAACTGTGTGAAGGCGCTGTCAAATATGTCAGTATGTCTCCTGAATTTGATCCTTTGCTGGAAGGGAAGTAGATTGTCAGCTTACAGATGTTATTTAAGTCTAGTTCAAGGTTTAGACACAAATCATAGTCAATATAATGTGAGTCTGGGGGTTGCCTACCAAAACATCAGCCTCCACCACTTTGACCAACATTAAGCCATTAGATGGGTTCTGCACCTCAGGCTGAGGTGTCTGCACTTTGGGCTGGACCTGAGGCCTGGCCCACCATCACTACCTGGGAAACTCTTGAGATCCAGCACACACACACACACACCTACACAGAGAGAGAGACACACACACAGACACACATGCACACACACACACACACACACACCAATCTTATAAATTAATCAGGCCCCTTATCAATTGATCATGGTTTTATTTTATTTTACTGTATATACATTTTTTCTTTCTTTTTTGTCTTTATCTAAAAGGGAATGAAGAAAGACATATATGTAGATATGTACAGTGCAGGTTGTGTGTATGTATGTGTATGTATATGTGCATATATATACACATCTTATATTACCACCAACAATGAACAATGAGGCCTCATTTACAATCTCTTTTGACTGTTTATGTGTTCCTGTACTTGTTTTGTAACCTTATTGTATAATATAAACAAATAAATAAATCACCATCATACAATCCACACAGAATAAAGTATTGTGTGTGTTGCATTCTTGCATACATAACATTTGCTAATAGGTTATTAAATAGCAACAGTTTTATGTAGAGAAACCGCTGTATTGTATATAGACTGTAGTTTGGATATAATAATTATTGAGTCACTGATTTGGCACATATCACCACAGAAGCTTAATAAAGCCCCACTGAGCTGACCTCAACCGCAGTAATAACAGAGAGAAAGAGTGTTAAATACAGTAATTCCATGTCATTCACTTTGCCCTCATATCTCAATTACATCAGGACTCTACCCTGCTTCTCTACGGAGAAATATACATTGTTCATACATACATGTTGAACATAAAAAGAAAAGAGTAAGAAGATGAGAAAAAGAGAGACAATGGCAGACTCAGATGTACTAATATTGTAATGTGTTCAGTGGCTTTCAATGGGCCACATTATGCAGCTTAATCCACTGATGTATTCTGCACCTTAACCTGCTGCAGTGTGACAATAGGAAGCTTTTCTCTGCAGCTCTCTCACATTGAGAGCTGGCCTTCATGTAACAGTCAATGATGGGTGAAACAGATCTTATTAGATCCAGTGAGAGTGGAAGTCATACTTTAAATGTACTGGCTGCACTGGGCTGCCCATTGTGTTCTTTCAACTATTATGGAGAATATCCAGATAAATGGACAGCAGATTCTACACCCTTCCAAAGAATGAGTTTAAACTAAACATTAAAATAGTACTATATAAAAAGTCGTACCACAAATAAATCAGAATCAGAAATACTTCAGAAATACGTCACAGTTGCTCTAATTCTAGAATAGAATGAATATGTCGAAAACAAAGAATTATAAGAAAAATATAAAAAAGAAATAATTTGTATGTACAAAAATGTGAAAAACTATACACTATAAAATGTGTACTACACTTAAAGACATTACTAAGGCATCCTTATATAGATAGATATTAAAGCTCCATTAAGCAATTTCTGGGCAGGCCAGTCTCACGCCAAAGTGTGTAATACACCCGCTGATCTGCTAGAGGATACCATGTCAGTGTTACGTTTTGCCTCGTCGAGGTGTGAAAAGTACATGTGGATATGAAAGTGCAGTATTAGCAGGGAGCGATAATAGACGAACAAAGTTTAAAGAGACAATGAGCGATACAGAAGTCCATGTAGGAAGGAGGTTGGGGTGGAAGGATGGCTCAAACACAGGAGACTGGGGTTTGGTTCATATATGAAACCAATAACGTAGATTGTTTTAAGGAAGTAGTTATTCTAACTCAAACCACAATCTTCTCCCAAACCTGAGCAATTAGTTATGGTGCCTAACCAAACAAAATCACTTTAAATGTTTCTCAACAAGCTTCATTTTAAAAGTCTTACTGGACGTTGCAGAATGTGACAATGCCACGGCTGACTTCCCATGATTTTGATGTCACTATTCTGATTTTGTGTTTGGCACACACACCTCTCTGATCTGAGTCCCACATGAAGGATGCCACATATTCTGTAGACAACCCAGTCTCTGACTTATTCAGTGGCCCTTCACTTCAAAATATGACGCTGTAGGTTTCCCTCTAGCATCATTTCTGGATGCAAGGGGCTCTGAGGTCAAGTTAGCAAGAATAATTATGCACAGTCCGGTTAGACTTCCAAAATAAAGCTTGGTTAATGTTGTGAAACTGTCCCTTTGGTTAGCTATAGACACAAAAACTATGTGAAAAATATCGTAAGGCACGTTATGTACCTTACATTACTTAAGAACGTTATGTAAGTTAACTTGAAAGAAGTCAATGTTGACTTTTGGTTTCAAACAGGACATCAGGAATCAGGAAGGTCCAGAATAAATGATCTCCTGGTGTAAGGTCCTGTGTTTGTTTGACCTATCCATCTTTCCCACCTCCACCATATGCAGATTTTGACTTTGTAGTACATGTGGCAGGCATGTCCATAAATGATGCTTAAGACTGGAGCCCTGTACCCAGTGTTGGTCCACAGACCAAGCTGCAGTGCCAGGGGAAAGTCCTCAGAGGGAACTCTGCTAATTTCCTCTACTAAAATTATTATTATTATTATAGAATTAATTCATCAACACAGTTTCAGACACAATGAGCCCATACAGTGTGCAGTGTATATTGATCAATTAATTCTACAATAGATAAATACATCAGCCTGCTTCAAATCCATTATATCAGACTACCATTTTTATCATACACTGTACTTTGGCTTCTGAAATGATCAAATTTGTACAGAGATAAAAGACTTCCTAAAATGGCGGCTCTATGAAACCTCCACAGTCAACGAAACAGAGTCGATATAAACAGCAACATTAACCAGTCTATTAATGATAAGAGCTAATTAAACTGAGAATCAAGGCAGATGAAGGAGATAGGCCTGTGTGTGTGTGTGTGTGTGTGTGTAGGTGTGTGTGTGTGTGTGTTGGCCTGCTGGGTGTGTGCACATTGACGTAGCACTTAGCCCGAGGGTTGAGGTGTTTGACCTGTGTTTGACCCAGTTATACCCCCTCCCTCCTCCTCCTCCTCCTCTCCTGTCTCTCCTCTTCCTCCTCTCTTTCCATCTGTCATCTTCATCATCACAGGCTGACAGGCAGTGGAGACAGAGTCAAGGGCAAGCCCACCTAAACTCACCTCCACCTCGTAGCATATTCCAGTGTACTGCAACAGCTGCCCTCACACCTGATGACTTAGCAAGTCAAATGAGAAGTAGCTAGTGATGTGTGAGCTAAAAAGCATCATACATTTTAGTTTCAGTTTGTGCATAGTGTGTGCAAATCATATTGTGACTGTATCTCAATGATAATAAATATTACAGCACCCATACTTGCTTTAAAGGTCCAGTGTGTAACATTGATGATGATCTATCGTCAGAAATGAAATATAATATTCATAGCTATGTTTTCATTAGTGTACACATGAAAATAAGAATTGTATAGACATACATTCATTTCCTGGAGATATACCCTAACCGTAACCAGTACGTGACTAACCCCAACCCAAACCTGAACCACTTACCCAAAAATACAATTTCTCCTAATTGGGGAATTTGACAAGCTGTTAAATGAACTGGTCTTTAGTCTTACATGTGTCCCCAAAGGTAGCCTAAGTCATATCCACTCAATGTAAAATCACAGATCTCTGTTAAGTTTTGCAGCAGAAAGACGGTAAGAAGAAAAAGTGTTGGAGTGGAAGATCTGTATGTATGAAAGAGTAGAACTGTACTGTAGTTCAGAACAAAGACTGTGTGTGTGTATGTGTGTGTGTCATCATTCACATCATCACACATCAGCTCTTCCTTTCTACTACTGCAACCAACTGAAAGACACACACCTCCTTTCCTCTCGTCCTCCACTCTCCTCGTTTTCTTTTTTCCTACTTTCCTCTCTTCGTATTCCCTCTCCTCCCCTCTCCTCACCTCCTTTGCTCCTCCCTCCCCTCTCCTATCTATCTGTCCTGGTGAAAGGCCGGTGTGAGCACAAAGGCCTGCTGTGGTAGGTAGTTACAGAGCTCCATTGTCACACAGCCTTTCTCTATCTGCTCCATCTTAATAAGAGCAGTCATCATTTAGAGTCTAAGTCGTTCTCAGCCTCCTCGCTTTAATTATGACGTATCGATTGTCTCGTTAAGTCTAGTTTGGCTTAATGAAATCTATTGTTACCTCTAATTCTGTCTTCCATTGTCCCGCCCTGCAGCGCTCGCTGTGTGATGTGGACCTGGGCTCTCTTTGTGCTGTCTAATCTGACTGTGTGTTCGAGTGTGTGTGTGTGTTCTCATGTCTGTTTCTATGTGCGTCTTGGTTTATCTGTGTCTCTAGGTGTGTTCTTTTTCCGCCGTGTGTACATCTTTGCCTCAGCGCCTTAAACCTGTGTGTGTGTGTTTTGTGTGTGTGTGTGTGTGTGTGCGTGTTGGTCTTTGTGTCGATGGGTCCCCGCTCTAAAAGCCGCTGCTGTCACCGTTTATCTGCTGCTTCCTGATTCCCTTCCATCGACTCTCAGCCAATCAATTCACTAAATGATGCAATTATACGCCCTCCCTCTCCTCCCCCCCACATTTAAAGTTGAGAGGTTTATTTTGGATCAATCCAGACCACTTTGTGTGCAAATTACACAATTGCATTGCCTTCAGATTCCTTAGGCAGCCCAATTGGAGCAAGCCCTGGGTGTGAATGCCTAATGAGAGACCCTGTCCTTCAAAAAGGCTCTGTCGAACACAGGCAGAGACAATTAGAGAGGCGGCGGCGAAAAAACAGCCATTTCGAGTTTCTTTGCAGGGCCCGGCTCCTCCAGCTACCTCTACACCATATTGGATTCACAGGCAAGTTCCATTCACCTAAATCTATTGGTTTGAATGGAGCTCTAACGTTGACACCTTGTGTCATTTTGAGCCTCTTGTGTCCACGCTGAACAAAAGAGGCCTTAATGTGCTGTTAAGGATCCATTGTAAGGGTTCTCATCGTGGATGGATCATGGAGTCCAACTCACAGGGCCACGCAGTTAGCGGTTCAGACCATTAAGATTCTAAAGGCTCCATCTCACTGGTCATCAAAATCAGCATTCAACATGATGAATAACAACATTTGTTGAGGAGTAGATACTGCAGTCTGACTCTGAGACACTAAACTGTTTAATTAATCATTTCTACACTATTGTTACATTATTTACTCAGTTACATTGAACTATGGGTTTACAGTAGCCTTAGAGCTTATTTGGCATGTTTATCACTAAAGCAGTGGTTATACCTCATGAAGAAGAATCTCCTGAATGATTTGTCGTCCTCACTGTCAGCACAAGACTGCAGAGGCTGATGAGACTCTCTACGGTACACTAGACGGTGTTGCTGTGTTTAATTTCATGGATATTGAAGGGAAACAATTCAGGACCTTCAATGTGTGACCTCAAATATTCAAAGACCTTAGTGTCGGAGTTAAAGGAAGTTTTATTGTACTTTATTGTACTTTATCATACTGATTGTTGCGCAAACGCATGAAAAGAGATTTTTTTTCTATCCACCTATTATGGAAATTATTGAAGAACTTGTAATGCAAGTATCAATGTGTAATCAAATGATGTGATTATTGATTTAGGAAGAGTAATAGACTATGTGTTACCCAAAATAGAACCACCTAGCCCATTCCTGCCAACGTTTAGGTTTCAAAAAGGCATGTACTACAAAGTAGTAGTTTTGGCCCGTCTGCTTGAGCAGGAAAGAATGGATTCAATGGAGCGCAGGCGGCATACATGGTGGTAGGTGTGAATCTCTATCAGCTGATAATCAAGCAGCAGCAGGTGGTAGAGATCCTTAAATTGAATGTTTTTACAGCTTCAAAGTGTTGGCAAAGACACTGCAGAACGCTTTCTGTTTGGATTCAGCCATAACAAACAGTCTGTACTCTTTACTGTTGGTAAACGTTGCAAGGAGCCATCACGTGCTGTTTTTGTGCCAAATATAAAATAGAGTGAAAACTCACAGATACAGGTGAGTCATACCTGTTGAGCACACTCAGGTACCTCCTCACATCAAACTGCCACCAGGCCAGGCTCTCAGGAACCATTTTAAATCTTCAACGGATGTTTTATTATCATTAATTATACAGAATTTGTTTAACGTATATCACATGCATATGTCCATAATCCACCAGCTATTGCCTGACATGCCTAACCTCCAAAGCTAGTGAATGACACACACACACACACACTGACAGCTCAGCTGCAGTGGCTGGGCTTTAAAGGAGTCATTCACCCAAATCCCTGTCTGACCCTGGCCCTTTGCTCTCTTCTTCTGCGCTTAGTTTAGGTTCTAACACCAGTCAGCTAGAAAACACTCTGATCCCTGGCCATGACTAGTCCCCTGTGTGTGTGTGTGAGTGTGTGTGTATGTGAGTCGGACAAATCCACCAATCTATTCCCCAGCAGCAGTCCTGAGCAGTCAAACATGGCTGCCAGTGCTGGCTGACTGGAGGGATGATGGATGGAGGCTTGGTTAGCTCTGCATCATGTTCTGAACATCAAGAGTGCACATGGCAGACTGAAACAAGCCAGCAGTCACAGAATCACAGGTTAGAATCCAGAGATCGCTAGGAAAACCTAAACCCCCTCCACAGTAACACACAGGGAGACTGAAGCAGAGAAGGTTGCATTGGTTAGCTCCCAGTGGGCAGAGGTATAGACTGGGCTTGTACTGGCCAAATCCCAGTGTGCAGAGGTTTAAGCTGGGGTTGTTGTGGGCAGCTCCCAATAGGCAGCAGTATAGACTCAGGTTGTAAGGGGCAGCTCCCAGTAGACAGGGCTACAGACTGGGAATGTGCTGGCCAATGCTATACAATGATAGTATTTCATAGCACTGTATTTTATTCTGTATGTTTATAAAGGTTTCGCAGAAATGAAATCGTTTAGGTTTGGCTGTAGTTGACACTGACAAGAATTGGTCACTATAAATCAATGTATTGTAGCCAATGCAATGCATTAGCCTGTTGAGTCACCCATCAGTATGGATGAAATCCAGCAAATGTATTACTTTAAGTCTTAGGTTTAGTCGGGTTGGGTCTTGGCATATCCGTACGATGTCATGCAATGAAACTACATACAAAGTCAATGCAAAGACACTAATTGGGCGGTGCAAATGGAAATGGGGCAAATACGTGAAACTTGCATATTCGTTTGAGCCCTGGTAGCTCTGCAGAAGCGAGCCATGGGCAGAGCCGAGGCTTCTAGAGGAATAAACACACGTAGTCACACTGGATTCTGCTCTCTTCTTGCGGACAGACTCGACAAAGAAATTTATTTATATATTTATTGCAATTAAGATTAAATAGAAAATACTGTAAAACACGCACTATAATGGACAGGCCTTGAATTCCTCTAGCTCAGCAAAGATGGCAAATACTATCAAATTGTTAAAACCAGTATGAAAACTGCTTGTATAAAAAGTAAGCTGTCAAATACCACATCATTTAGGAATCACTCATTTGATCATTTGATACTTTGGTGCTCATGGTTTCTGTAAAATGAACTGAAGGATTGAATTGTGGAGAATAACTGATCTAACAATGAGCAGCAGCCATATTGACAAAAGTTTAAACATTTATATTTGTGTAGGTGATCTCAGCAGCTTATAACTCACTCAAGTGGGCGACCCAGTGGTTTATACATCCAAAGAACTTCTATAAAATCTTGACCAGGCTTCTAATTGAGACCTGCATTTATTTGTTGTTTTTTTAAGTTTTTTTTTTTTAGCTGTATTTACTTTAGCAACACACAGAAAAAAAAATGCTTTTTTTTCTGTGTGAACGCACCATTAAACACACTAATACGGGCCCATGGTTGCACAGATAACTATCAAAATCAAAGTGTAAAAACATGATGATTCCCAGGCAGGTTCTTGAGAGCATCTTTTTTTAGGATTTCTTAAAAACAATGTATATCACGTCTGTGTGTTCAGGGAGTGGGATCGGGCAGCAAGCATTTTAAAGTTCCTCAACTTCCTCCATGAGCTGTGTGTCACAGCCAGCGTCCATGTTGAATAAAATAACAATCAAGACATTTGTGTTCATTTGGCTTTACTTCATTCATACCTCTGCTCTCTCTCATTCTCTTTCCTCTGAGGTAAAGCTCAGCTCCCATACACAGCAGCAATGTCCTTGAATAGAGAGAATGAAGTGGAGATAGAAGAGAGAAGAAAGTAAAGGGGGTTAAAAGTAAAGGTGTAGGTGAGGAAAGCGGAGACAGAGAGATGGACACGGATGGCAGAGGAGAGAGGGATAAAGAGAGGAGGAGAAGGAGACAGGGGGGGGGGGAAACATGCAAAGCCCAAAGGCAGCTCTGTGTTGGGAGAGGAGGGGGAGGAGGAGGCCCAGTAAATCAGCCAGCCTCTTGTCAACACCTCCCACCAGCTCCCCCCCAGGGGCTTCTGAAGCCACTGAGCTGAGAATAACAAATGGCCGTCATTGGCCAGGCAAAAAGCTGTGATTATAATTATCACATCCCACACTGACCTTGCATAAACCTTAATCCTTCTCCAATGGAGCATTTAAATAGGCTGCCAACAGCGACAGAGATGAGGAGCGAGGGAGGGAGGGAGGGGGAGAGAGGAGGAGGGAGGTGATGTGGGACGGCAGGAGAAGGAGGAATGTGGGGAAGAGTGGGAACAGGAGGTGAGACAAATGTAAAGACGAGGAAGTGGAAAGGGAAAGGAGCCAAGAGGGTGGAAGGAGAGCGGGGTGAGTCACGAGGAGAGGGAGAGGAGGGGGGGGAGGAGAAAGAGGGAGGTGAAGCGGGGAGAGTGTGATGGGTGTAGTGGTTCAGCAGCACACCTGGAGGTTCAGCGGTTCAACACGAGGAGTAATGAGGAGGTGAGACTGCAAGTCAGTGAGCACAGGGAGAGGAAGGAGCAGTACTGTTTGGCATCAACGGATTCTGTACAACTTTATTAAGAGCAGACGGGTGACAAATTCAAGGAAAATTGAAAAAAATGAGAAGAGAAAAGCAGACTGTGGCCTCAAAGTCACGAGATCTCCACCCAACAGAACACCTGTGGGAGCACTCTCCTCCACCATCAGGACACCAGATGAGGGAATATGTTTCGTTCATCCCTCAGATACAGAAGCAGGGAGAGCAGAGAATGTACGACATGAAGCACTGAAGCTGCAGACAAACACACTTAGTTTCGGTTTTACAATAATTACTGGCTTAAAATTAACTAACAATTCTCATAATTAGATTTTTGAATCACAACAATGAAATAGCCAACAATGATGATGAACAATGGGAAGTTTCTTAAAAATAATACAAATAATTACTCAGTAATTCATCCATAATTTAATTTAACTGACACAGCAAAGTTGGAGGTTTACCTTAAATGTCTAATTGCCAAGAGGCCCATGTTGGCAATCAGACATTAATATATAGATATAGCATATAGATAGTAAGTAAGTAAGTAAATTTAATTTATAAAGCACATTTAAACACAGTATAAACTGACCAAAGGCTGTACGGTGGATGACTAAAAAAGCAAATAATACAGAAAAGACACATTGGTAAATAACTAAAAAGACAAATTAAAACAGAAAAAACACATTGGACCAATAGATCCTAAAATTAATTGATAAGTAGCTATTGATGCTGTCGAGATCGAAACTTTGTCCTTGTCCTTGTCCAAAAGGCCTGGTGACCCCAGTTTGGTGACAAATTTAACACATAAGTTAATATAATGTAATAAAACAATGTATTGATTTCTAATGCCACCTGTAGAAATATCTATTCAGTGCTTTACTAATGTGCAACAATACTGTTTTTGAGTTCAAACATCTTCATTTGGAGACTTTTCCGAACAAATTCTGATATATGTGATTGTTTGTGTCTGACACCCCTTAAAGTCTCCATGCCACCTTCTGGCCACCCCATGGATATTTCTTTAGATCAGCCTCTGCCAGAAACACTGATTTATCTTTTTTTTTTTTAAAAGCCCAAAACTGGGTGCGCCCGGATAGCTCACCTGGTAGAGCTGGTGCCCCATGTAGCAAGGCTGAACTCTTGCTGCAGCGGCCATGGGTTAGAATCCAACCTGCGGCCCTTTGCTGCGTGTCATCCGCTCTCTCTGCCCCCCTTTCCTGTCTAGCTTCAGCTGTCACTATCAATTAAAGGCAATAAAAGCCCCAAAAATATATATTTTTTTAAAAAGCCGAAAAGTGGAGGTTTCTGCAGACAGTGAAATTATCAGAGGTCAAAATATCATATCAAAAAGTTTTTTGTGAATTCATTTTTTTTTTCAAGCAGAAATTGGCTGAATTTGCTTTAAGGAAGATTAGAACTACTTTCTGCTGAGGCTCCACTCCTCTAATATTGAACTCGCTGATTGCAGACTTCGGTGAGTTTCCTGATGCAGCTATCACTGTCGAGCCTGCTCACTGCTTCCGTACAAACTGAACGAAAACAACCAATCAGAGCCAAGATAGATAGTTAGTTGTTGAGTCTCATTCCCAGATCGTCAAATACTGATACTGGGAATGAAACTCAATACTCAACTATCTTCAGGCCTCCAACCCAAAGCAACTTTATATCTTTCTTGGCTCTGATTGGTTGTTTTCATTCAGGCCCGGTAGCTTCTTGTAAATACCATTAGGAACACTAGGAGGAACCTGAGAAACCTGATTTTTTTCACAGATTATCTGTCTCATGTTCTACTGTCAGGACACAGTGACAGTTTCAGAAAATATGACAAAAAGTTATTTTTTATAAAAATGTAACCAACTGCAGCTTTAAAAATGAAAAGTGGTTAAAACACATATAACCACAATGCTCCCTGTTCAACTCAGGGACTCACCCCTTGTTGCATATCTTCCTCTCTCAGCCCATGTATTTCCTCTCTGTATCTGGCCTATTTCTGTCAAATAAAGGCACAATGCCAAATGATTATATAAAAAATGTATTAGACATGTTTTTTTAAATTAGAATAAGAGAGGATCAAAAGTGAAAAAAGATAAGGTTTTTTTTTTTGCCTTTGTTGGAAAGCTACAGCTAGTACAGAGGCCGACAGGAAACAAGGTCAGAATGATGAGTATGACATGTAACAAAGGTCAGATTCAAATGGTGGACATTGCGGTTATATGGTAACCCTTTAGCTATGTGGGTGCCCTGAGATTTAATATTCCACCCAGGTATTCCAGGTGGCACAGAAGAGTCCCTGGACTTCTTGGATCTGCGGAACATCATGGATCGACTCAACCAGCAGAAACATCTGAAACAATTCAACCTGAAACAGATCCAATACATATACGAGAACAAGAAAGGACACCAGTGAGATTTTTTTTAAAACTCTAGAAAAGTATGAAGGTCAAACTTACTTTTTTGTATCATTTGTATCTAAGAGATCACTCATTGTCCAGGTATCAATGACATTATACAGTATATACTGTACTCTGGTGGACAGTGTACAGCAGGTGAGTGTTACCTCTCCTTAGCACTAGGTGGAGTAAAACTGAAGTATATCACTGCAGTCATATTACTGTACCAGCAGTGTCATGGCTCCAACACAGATATCTAATAGATTTTAAGATTGTTTACTGCTTAAGTTCAGGTTTAATATAATTGTCAACCATAAAAATATAATTTCTTCTAGCAGCAAAACATGAAAGCTGTGTAAGCATCTTGGCAAATAACAAACCCTCGGTAGCATAAGTGTTGTAATGAACACACATTAGTTATTATTATTATTATTATTATTATTATTGTGATCTCTCTGTATTTCTATGTACAGCACCTACACAAGGCTTTAAAGGTCCAACATTTAGGAGGATCTATTGTCAGAAATGGAATATAATATTCCTAACTATGTTTTCATTAGTGTATAATAAAATCGAAATAAGAATCATTGTGTTTTTGTTACTTTGCCCAGAACGGACAAACCAAACACTGGCTCTAGGTAGGAGCTTTCACAGACACCGTAGTTTCTCCTACACACTTTTGTCACAGCCCAGGTTTGCCAGATACAGATGCGAATGGTGTTCCTACAAACTGGTCCTTTAATGCTGCCTGTATTTCAGTTATCCATGCAGCAGTTTATCTGTACAGTGCTTTGATAAAAACTGCACCACAGACAGGTCAGTCTGTCTTCCAGACACACACTGTAGCAGTGCATTGTTTAACACACTTCAAGTGATTATTTGATGAATGAAAGATTGAAATTTCATCTATAGTACAGTCACCTTGCTCTCTCTTTTTCTCTCACTCAGTCTCTCTCTCTCTCTGGGTCGGTGCATGCGAGAGAGGGCGAGCCTCAGGGAGGTCAGAGGTCAAGTGGTTTGACCCTGAGGTCAATTGAGTGGCGCTGCCCTCACTCCTACAACATTTTACACTCACACACACACACACACACACACAGAGAGAGAGGCACACATCACCGTAATAGGATATGAAGAGCTGAAAATGTGTTGGAAATACTACTGGGGTCTAATGGTTCTGCTGCTTTTCTTATTGCTCTGTGTGTGTGTGTGTGTGTGTGTGTGTGTGTGAGTGTGAGTGTGTGTTTGTGGGTGTGGGTGTGTGTCAGCTGATGACACAACAATCTGAATATTCAGTATATAACACTATAATGTAGTTATAAGTAGATGTGAGGTTTTCAGTGTTTGCTTTCATGTACTTATCAAAGGTCATCTGGTGTACTATAAAATAATGAATGACAGAGAAAATACCAAACGTAAATAAACACATAAAATATGAATATGAAATGTGAAGTATTAGTAGTAGTATTTCTTAATGAAATACTTACTTATAAATACTTATTCAGTCTCTGTAACAACTGAGAAAACTCCATCTGCTGATAAAGGCCATGAGAGAAAATATCTTGTTAAAGGCACATTGAGTAGGGCTGCAACTAACATTGTCGATTAATCTGTTGATCATTTTCTCAAATAATTGATTGGTTGTTTGGTCCATAAAATGTCTGAAAGTGGTGAAAAATTAGCCCAAGGTGACGTCCTCAAATGTCTCGTTTTGCACAACCCAAAGATATTCATTTTACTGTCAGACATTCTTTACTCAAGTGTGAGGTGTAAATGTAGTTAAAGTATAAAAGTATCTGGCAAAGCAAACTGAAATTTCCAATAGGGTCGGGTCTCCCTCTGATCTGTTTCGTCTTCCTACATTGTTACGTCATTTTTGTTGCTTTCTCCATGTTATGTCTGATCTGCTCCGGTCTTGTTGTTGTGAAGACATGCAATGAAAAATAATTCACCACAAATGCATTAAAACTAAAGTAACAAGCCTGTTTTGAAAATGTAAGGAGGAGAAAGTGCAGATATTTGTGTAAAAATGTAGGGAGTTAAAGTAAAAAGTTATCAGAAAAAGAAATACTCAAGGAAAGTACAGATACCTGAATAATCTACTTAAGTATTTGTACTTCATTACTTTCTGCGCAATGCATTCCTCTGACAATAATCAAAGAACCCTTTCATTATTTATGGATGTGTCATTTCTGGGCTTATGCACAAAAAGGAGGCTTAAGTGTTTATATACTGCTTATAAATGATCAATAAGGATGGTTAAAGTAAAGTGATAATTGTATTTGTTATGGAATCCTTATTTCTTAGTTATTATTATTATTATTATTATTATTATTATTCTTGATAGCTGCGATAATAAAGGTCTTGGCCGTGGCAGCGTGTTGTAAAGAGATTAGTCATCTGACCTTCCAATGAATGTGTGTGTTTATTGAACTGATTCAATGGAATAAACTATAAAGTGGATTTATTATTGCGATTCAATGGGAGAGGGGAATTACAATCACAGTCAGATAGTGTAAGCAGGCCTGGGTTGAATTAACTAACTGCTTTACATTACACTCACACACATGCTGCATTCTGTTAGCGCATGCACACACATGCACAGCACTTGCACACATTATTCTTGCCGCACACTCACACACACACACACAGATATGAGTGCTTGTGGACACCGGTGCTGTGCTCCTGATCCATAAATCATAATGTTTCAGCAAAAGCAGAATTTCATTTCCCTGCCGGCGTCTTATCAGGCCAAGGAGGGATATACAGCCCATCACCATGCTCGTTTATTATCTCTGTGAATAGGCTGTGGCAGGGATAGGGCTATAACCTGGCGGGAGCAGGCACGGGACTGGATTAGACTATTAACTGGAATAGCATATCAGAGCTAAGTCTATTACCCAAAGCGCCAGTATCATGCTCCCCTCCAGATATTCACTATCCTGATGCAGCCGCAGCCACGCTGGGAAGTCCCTTTCATTTGGCCCATTATTATCTATTCTCTCTCTCTCTCTATTGATTTGCACAGTTGAGTGAATCGGTGTCCCTGCAAACCCACTCTGGCCCTGACCTGAAGCTTCGCCTTGTTTAAACACTACAGTATCGGCTCGTCAGGCTTCACCACACTGGCTCCGAGGCTCATTACATAGCAGTACCTGCTGCAAACAGCCACGTAACCCTTGTAGGGGGGTTTCCTGTTAGCCTGTAGTTTAGAAACACTGGAAGGGTACATCAGTCATTGCATGCCTTTTTTACGCAAACTATGATGATCTTAAGCTGAATGGAAATAGGTTTTTAAAGGTGGGGTCTTTAAACAAAATCAAGTGTGTTCACCTTTAAAAACCTATTTTTTTAAGGTTTTTAAACTTGATTTGGAATGTAACAAAAGCTATGAAATCACAAGCATGAAAGATTACATATATCGGTAACCAAGGCTTATGTGGGGCCCTGGGTAGAATCTTGTCGGAAGCCAGCTATGTTACACAATAAAATGCATCAAATTTCGTAACCCACAATAATACTTTAAAGTTAAGAAGACTGTATTTCCCGCATACTTCCAATTATGGCAGGTTCACACCTGCTGATTCAAAGTAAATCAAGTATTTGCCAAGGTAACTATGGTAAATTAACAGTACTAATTCCATGCAGTTAAAAATGTCAGAGTAACTTGAACGCATCTTCTTTATACAAATGTTACCATTTACATTCGAATTCGAATTTAAGTTTTCTTCCACTGACGCAAATGATTACATTACCTGTCAAAACAGCTGATGTGTGATTAAAAACAATTTACAATTAATCGTCAGAGTGCTAGCCAATTAATTTTTTTATGGATCATCTAATTGTTACTGCTATAATTAAGTTGTTAGAAATAGCCTCCTTGTTCTCAATGTGACTAACATCAAATCTTTACATTGTGGATATCATTGAAAATTGATTCATACTTGGGCATATCATGATTTATAAACTAATGAAAACAGAAATTGAGAAATCAGATGTGTGATAGCACAGTGGAAACTGGAATTATATCACCAATACTTAGAATACTGCACAAATTTCAGTTTACTAAAATAACTTCAATAATTTATTCTTGAGTCGGGTTTAATTCATTGGGTTGAGTGACTCCACATTTTTTGAGGATTACATTATGGTAATTTACTTCTTTTATTAAAATATGCTGTTTTACAGTGTATCATGGGGGCATCCAAGAGGGAACTTTTTCTTTTTTGTGTTTTATTAACTTCACACAGTGACTGCCCACATGTGTGGAGGAGAGAGTGCAGACATTGTTTAAACTTCTCTTTCAAGCTGTCTTTTTTTTATCCACTGTCCACAATAATAATTCTGTCAACTTTATTGCATGCAGCTACATAAATGCCTCCGAGGACAGTGTGATGCAGCCATTAGGGGGGTATGACAGCAGGCTTTTTGCCCCCTTTTCCAGTGTGGACATTCATAATACTTCTACATGCCTTTAGACATGTTTGGTTTAAAGCATACTAATGCTTAAGGTCTGGGAGGTTGGCACTTTCCTTGCCTGGTCTAGCTCCACACAGGATTCCTCCAGCGAGCAGTAACCCTGAATCTCAAAAATCCAAACATGGCCTTTCTTGCCAAGTTTTATGTGTAGCCTACTGGCACATAGTGAATGTCAATTAAGAGTAATACAAAATAATATAATGAAAATTATTAATTGTTTTGAACTGAGTAAATCCTTCTGATTAATTTTTCAAGTGACTGCATTGCATTTAAACTGAGCTGCAGCTAAAAAATCTATAAAGTAGCACCCTGTAAACAATTATAATCATCCAATTTGACCACGTTCGGCCCAAATCTGTGTCATCTGTCCGCCCAACAAAATAAAATGTTCAACAGACATGTAAAATCTACGAATCAATTCTTGAAATGGTTTGGAGATGCGCAACCCACCAGCAGCACTCTCCCAGAGATGATATTATACGCTAAAAATGAATTATGATCACAACAATTTGTTCATCTTTTTCAGATTTCACCACCTGCTGAGTTTGACATTAGTTAGACATCGGTGTGCTGAGATAGAAGTCAGCAGGCGGCTAATGGGACATTTTCACAGAGCAGGACACAATTTTACCTTTTAATAATTTGATTCTTGTGATTTTAGCAATTTTTATTACCATTAAAACAGAAAACAAAGAAAATATCTGTCTATCTAACTGTGTGTCCAGCTCCATCTTCGCCTACGACATATGTGTAAGCTACACTTTTAATACTTTTTATTTTATCTCATACTGTCTGCCTTATAACCATCTTTTGATGTGAAATCCATATCACGCTGTAGGAGATTCAGCAGTAAAAAGATACAACTTCAGCTTATTGTTACACTACCTTTTGTCTTGTGGATTTAACACTAAAAAAGCAAGTGGATTTTATGTGTGAGAGTAAATCATTATCTGCCATTTCCTGAAAGTAGTCATGTTACATTGGAATAGATGCTGGCTTTAGGAAAGGTAAGGAGGAGCTCCCAGAGACTGGGAAATCAAATTTGACAGCACATTGGGCTTTTTTAGTATTAACCAAAAAGCATTTTTCCACCACTAAAAACATATTTCCTGAAAAGAATGGTTTATTTTGGATGCTTATTTGCTTTCTGAGAGTGAGATGAGACGATTAATACCATTCTCATCTCTGTTCATTAAAAGCTGGAGTCAGGACATGGTTAGCATAGCTTAGCATACATAAAGACTGGAAGCAGGGGGAAATAGCTAGTTTGGCGGTGTCCAAAATAGAAAAATATGCCCAACAAAATCTCTGAAGCAAATTGCTAAAGTTGTATCTTATTTAATTAGCATAAATCTAAAAGGAAATTGTGTTGTTTTACACCAATGCTGGAACTGTTTCCTGGAGTCTTGTTGTTACACTGAGGCTGCCAAGTTTGATACCTGTGCTCACCAGCTGTACCTCAAACTACATTCATGTTCACCATTGGGCATGCATATTTGGTCGAAACTGATTACTACGTATTGTAATTATCGGTGCAATAACTGACATAAAAATTACTTTCAACAACTGGTATTTGAACACCCAGGAACAGCATTGAGCTGTGATTTTGGCCTGTAGTGGCCAAATTCTGTATTGCAGTATCAAACGACCCCCACTCCGACATTTGACTGCAGAATTTGAGCCATTAGGTCCAATAATATTCAAAAAGGTCGCTAAGATCTCTTACAATAACTTATTTTCAACATGTCCTCATATTTAAACAACTAAATATATCAATTGCCAGTGACTCCCAAAAATACATATATGACCGTGGGAGAGTACCAGTGACAGGCGTACCGGACCTTTGTTGTACGGCACCTTCTTTGTTACATTGTGAAACAGTCACAGTTTGGTTAGCATAGGCACTGAAACTACTTGGTTAGGTTGAGGAAAAGATCATGGTTTGGGTTCAAATGAGTATGTTAGTGCCCACTGTGAGACCACAAGTCGTCACAAATGTGACAGAAGTTTAAAAAGTAAGTACTTTACATAAATTAAAAAAGGTCAACATTGACTTTTGAGTTCACAAGAGACACGAACAGCGGCCTCCTGAAGGAAAGTTTGGGTGTGTTTGACCCAACCATCTAATTACTACAGTTGCTAGAGGTTGCCCACTAACAATAAACTGAAATATGGGTCATAATTTAATAATAAATAATAATAATACAATTTTTACAACCATTTCTTGTAAAGTGTGCAGGGAGCTAGCAGGAAGTCAGTCGGCTCAGCCAGAGAAGGACTATGTTCAAACTCTACAGGCCCAAAAACACGCAACTTCACGACTAGATGCCACCAAATCTGATCCTTTAATTTTGGAAGAAAGTCACTTGATTTAATTAACTACAACTGCTGAAGGCTTGTAATATCAGATAAACATTGGAAAACATTTTTTGACGGAACAAAGACTATGGATTTTGCCCACCATCTATTCAATTGGACGCCTGTTGAGAAGAGATCTCCCGATGACCAGAATGAACAGAAGGAATGATTACAGCAACACAAAGTTGAAAAAAAGGTGAATCTAACCTTTAATACATACTGACCGACATAAGGAAATAATGCATATGAACATATGAACATGAGCTGTGATGGGAATAAGCTGTCTCATTGGCCTGTGCTGAGCTGACCTGTGTTCAGGTTGTGACTGACTGGCTGCTCATCAGCCTAAGAGGAGGAGACATCTGTGGCTCTGACAGCTGATTGGCTGTCTGAGGCTCCTCAGGACGCAGCCATGCGTTGGATTGGCTGCACGCCTCTCAGTCAAACTGACATGCTAATGTCATTGAAGTAGACAGTGATAATGTCATTCCAGGTGGATAATGTGTTTTGACTAGGCTGAGATAGTGGGATTATTGCAGTGATAATGAATGAGGACAATGAAAGTGCAGTTAAAGGAGATGATCAACACTGACAACTCACCGATGAATAACTTTATTATTTTCTGCTTTAATTTAACATTTTCCTCTAATTTGTCTCCTTTAATCTAACCTTTATTTAAGCAGGCAGGCTTTTAAGAATAAATTCTGATTTAGAATGACAGCCAGGCTGTTAAATTACAGCTGCAGAACTGGCAGGTAGAATTATATTATAATACTATGTTAAGGAGCTCTGGATGGAAATGTAGTGTTCTGTTCCTGGGTGTAGTGGTTCATTCTGTAATATCAATTACATCCTCCTGTGAGCTGTACTCTCCAGAAAACCACAATTTTTACACATAAAAAAAACAGTGATCTCAACACAATGAGATCATTTGATTGGGGACAGTATGTGTCTTTTTAACTTTCTTAAACAACAGCAGCATTTTAACCCCTTTCAGATGTACATGTCGTAGCGTACAGGTCTGTCATGCATGATGCAGTCTGTGAGAGAACAGGAACTATTGTTATTCCTTAATACCTTTATATTCAAATCACTGCTGTTCTCCAGCTGTGACCATGCTGCCTTCAAATGTGGCACAAGCATTGTGGCTCTGTCCGTCAACAGCCCTGTCAGGGCCCTAACATTTACATTATGGTTTTAGAGCATAAAAGTCACAACAGATAACGTAGAACTTTACCAGGTAATATTGAACTTCCTGGACCAATCAGACCGCTCCTCTAGTTATGAATAATTTAGCCCAGTCTCACACCAAAGAGTGTAAAAGACCAGCCAATCCACTAGGGGATACCGTGTCAGTGTGACGTTTTGTATCGTCGTAGGGAGGACAGCTCTTTCACCCAGGAGTCCTGTGTAAAACCTAGTAAGTAACACTGACTTATTTTAACTTACAATACTAACAACACTTAACTTACGTCAGGTACATAACGTAATTTACAGTCTTTTCCTAAACCTCACCAAGTAGTTTTGGTGCCTAAACCTAACCAAACTCTGACCTCAGCAAGCTATATTTTGAAAGTGTAACCAGACGTTGCACGTTTATTATTGCTAATTTGACGGTAGAATGAGAACATGTTGAAAACGTAACACACAAATTTTATTTTCAGTCAAAAGGTAACTAACGTACATTAGCTGTCACTGACGGTCACACAGTTTACTGGACTGTGTGACTCAGGATGGCTAGCTGGCTCGTGTTCTCTTGTAGCTGGTCTGACAACCTATGAGAAAAAAACAATGCTGCTTACTGATAGAAATGATCTAATCTCACTGAATTATCTGTAGTCATATCCATGGGTTGGGGTGGGGCCTAAACCGAACATGGGTGGAGTTTCAGCCGGAAGTGGGCATGGCTAATGGTTTTTATTTTAAGTCTAAAACTGATATGGGTTTATCAAAAGTTGCTATATTTATTAGAACACTATTGACAGAACAGCCTCAAACTGTTTTTAATCACCAAAATTTAACATATCTATGGATATTTTTTACGGAATACTTGCCAAGTACACACTCAAATAAACCCTACTAGGCCTGCAACTAACAATGTTTTTCTTTACTGCAGATTATATTTAGTGATCCATCGTTTTGTCTATAAAATGTCTCAGAATACCCCAAAATATTCTCTCTAAAACACAAAAATATTCATATTGTAAAATGCAAAGCAACTGAAACGGTTAATTGTTGCTTTTTCACAGCAGCCATTTTGACATGAAATAGTAGGATAAACACAGGTGTTACCAATGACAATAAGGTTCTGTTCCATTTAGTGAAGCAGAGCCGTTTCAGTGAGCCAACATGCACAATACCAGCACCCTGACTCTGTTTGACCTGAATGGAATGGGGCCTTAATTAGTATAATTGGTAACACCTGAGTTTACCCTTCTATTTCATGTTAAAATGACTGCTGTGAAAAAGGTTTATAGTTACTATGCAATCAAGCTTTAATCAAGTAATTGTTCCAGCTCTATAACATACACTACATGGCTGTCCTAAACCACAAATACACAGTTTCACTTACTAAAGGTGTACTGCCATATGGATGTTTTATATACAGTTTCCACCACACACACACCCACACACCTATAGAGCTAAAGCCAAACACACCATGACCTGAGAGCTGATATGGACAGTGTCTGAGATTAAACTAAAGCTATTTCCTCAGAGTTAGAGGCTGCTTCCATAATAGCTCCTACTATTACACAGATGTCCTGTGGAAACCTCACAGCTTCACTCCCACTCCTCAGAGTGTTTTCTGCTCTGAAGTTAAGCTTGTTGCCGCCTCTTATGTGCTGATTCAGTTAAACAACAGTACAACCGTCTGGCTTTTCCTCACATCTGTAGTGGTTACAGGGTTGTGTTGTGACAGCGGTGTGTGTGACAGGGCCCAGAGAGGCCAAGGCGATAGGCCGCAGCCTGCAGCCGCCGCTCCCATTGAGATGCAGATCTGCGCTAATTAATTCTCATGTTTAAGGGAATTAAACATTATTCTGGAGAAAAGAGTGCGCTGGTGGGAGCCACTTTAATATGTAGGCCAGATAAAAGGAGGAGTGTGTTTCTCTGTGACGGACATACATTTATTCACATTCCCCCAGCCAATTTCATTTCAATGTAAAATGAGGAGATGAGGTTAGAGAACGCAGAGAGGAGAGTTAGCTAATAGAAAACAATGACCGGTGTTTTATTCTCCAGAGGCTATTCTGCTGTTGTCAGCGCTCCCACCCACCCCAGCCCCCCCGGCAGCACAATGCACAGAGACAAAGAGAGAGAGCAGCGGGGCCAAGTGCCTCTTCTAAAACACACAGCAGCTTATTAACCCCAACATGCACACACACACAGAGCGCGGCGGCGGGCTGCAAAGCGATATCAGGCAGTAATATATTGAGGTTATATTCAGGTTGTAATGGTGTTATTAAAGCAACAAGCTTAGGCTGAATAGAGAGAAAATCCTATTAAAATAATTATAGAGTCCTGGGATATCAGTGTGTGTGTGAGAGAGTGTGAGTGTGAGAGAGAG
>NW_023339785.1:398715-402405 GCF_004916995.1 Morone saxatilis
TGTGTGTGTGTGTGCGTGCCCTTGGCTTACTAATGTGTAGTAATAGACTCTGCTAATAGTGATTGCCAGCTAATTTTATTGCTGCTTTTCGTCAGCCCCCGCCTTAATTAGAATGTATTGCTGCTACATTCGCTCCTACTAGACCTCTTAAAAAATAATTATTCCTACATGTAATTATGCAGTTACATCATTACAAAACGATAGTCCTACTGAAGAGAACTCCAAATGGAATCATCAAATCTGATTCAAAAATTAGAATGTCTCATTTTAACACAATTTTCTCTTTCTAGTAAGGAAATGTTTTATCGTTTCATCATTGTCAGTGGCTTTAGTAATTTCTTTCAAATTAGATCAAATACATTGTGGCAATAAATTAACAACATATCAACATATTTTGCAAATGATATCTGATTTTCATGTTCCATCACACTAGCAGCCAACATTTAAAGGATAAGGATGACATTATTCTATATTTTTCCTACTAATCCAAAAATTTCAGCTTTCCCTGTGTGTGGCTGTCAGACCCATTGGTTCTTAATGAAAACATAAATCTTCAGCTCACAAATATATAGTTTCATTGTTTAAAAGGCTCAGTGATTTCCTTAAACAGCTGGCCACTGTAGTTTTTATCAAATGTCACTCTGGCATGAGGAAATGGTGCTTTTTGTGGGGACTATTTTCAGCGGTGGATGAATCCACATTTGGTGCTCTAGTGAGTATTTGGGGCAGCAGGACGATGTATGTGGGATTGAGTCAGAATAAACTAAAGTGCACACATAACACATAGAATATATACGTACAGGAAAGGAGGAAGTTGACCGAGGTTCTGACCAAGGCTTGCTCAACTGTTATTGGAGCACAGAGCAAAAAGGGGCAGGACTTGTCAACTTTATTAATTTTTCTGATGGCATCATTAGAGTTTTTTGCTAACCTCCCCAGTTAATCTTCTGTTTATTTGAAACAAACTGAAACATAAAACCTTTGTGAGGCAGAGGGTTTTCTTTAAGAAAGACCTTTAACGAATAGATTTAAATACTGTGTTATCTTAATGTAGTAGAGTGCAGCAAATCAGGCATTTACTCAAACAACAACATCACACTGTAATTACTTTAAAACTGCTTTAATGAGTTCCAGAGAGAAAATGAGAAGCTCTGGTACTTTATTTTATCTTCAATGAAAATTTAGGCAGTAGGATTCTACACCTCTCTGTCCTCTCTTAGGGCTGGATTCACAGTACTGTTTACTGATCCATGTACTGCTGAATCCACGATTATGTTTTCACTATATATCTTGGGTTTTCTTCTATGAGTACAAACAAATCTGCACTAAAAGTTTCATTACGTAAAGCTTCATTAAAGCTGCATTCATCTTTTTATTAACAAGAGATTCACACAGACATAAAGTCACTGCAAACTTCCATTTTGTTACTTAACCTTGTGTTCTATAATGATAAATACATGTTCTTGATCCTTATGGGTTACTTTATGAACACATTTCATTATTAGTAGATTTTTCTATAAATAGAAACTACACATCAGTTAGTGTTATATTTAATTTAATTACTTCAGCAAAATGTTGTTTTATTAATGTCACATAATTGCATGTAATTATTGTAATGTGACCATGTTTGTGTTCAATATTCACTTTCTTTTAGCCCTGTTTTTGGTCTCCATCAACCCTTGAGAAAAAATTGTTTTTTTAGCTGCTAAATGCTCCACTATGTTCTCCATCTAGTGTCTAACTGTGTCTGTCTGCTGCCTGCTGTGGCTGGGAATGAGGCTAATGAAAGCTGAGACTGAACCAAAACAATAAAGTTGTTGGCTGGAAAACCAAAACAATTATGATGCATTCTGTAGGGTTGAGGAGAATTGTGTTAATAATTATTTCACTACAAGTGACTTCTCATCTCACAAAGTCATTCAGTTCAGTGTAAATATGAAAATACTGATGTGTTTGTATTCTAAGCCTGAGGAGACAATGTCCCAGGTCTGTCACCATTACTACTACTATAATGACATGTTGCCATAGTCATCATCATCTTGACCACGACACTTTTGTTCCCAGAAACAAAGGATAAGAAAAAAGCTCTTCCAAGCCCCACTCAGGTAAATGAGTTTCATTTTTGTTGCGGAAACTGTAGACTCACAAGCCAGTCTGTAAAGGCTTCCCTCAATAGAGACTGAGGACTTTCTCTCAGCTAGCTTTCACTGCTAGAAAGACCTGCATTGCAGAGCCAATCTAAAGGGTAGTGGGATTCACGCTATTGTTTAGTTAGGCATGTCTTTTACGTAAGGGGAGTACTTTGTTAGGGGCCGTTCTCACCACTGTTCAAGCAACTACTTTGTGTTCTAGACGACTGGTAGGGGCTGAGGTCTCTGATCGTCTGATATTACAAGACTATGAAAACTGTTACATTAAGCTCTACCATGAACAGCCACAGTTTCTTGATGTCCCTGCAATCAGGGTCCAAAATAAATACCGTCTAATCGTCAAATGCAGTTAAATTTGAGGTTTGGCGGAAAAAATTAATTATGTGTACAGATCATCAACAAAAGATAGACGCTGCGTCTCCACTTCAAAATGAAGCCAAAATATGGACATGGCCGCTGCCATCTTGCTCTTGTGACGTCATTCGTAGCCAGAGTGCGCAGTAGAAATCGGGGTTGGTGCCTCGGTAATGAGATCTAACCCATATGTCCGGCCAACTCAATCGTGAGCAGGACTCAGCTGTCAATCATGAGGTGAAACCCTTTTTATAGCTTCAGATAGCTAATTAAAACCAAACTGATCAGAGAAATTAACACTTGAACATCAGTGTGATAGGAACTACCTAAAATGACAGGAACCCTCTTTGGGGACTTTGTACTTTGATTATTTAGTTTGTCTAACATGGAGAGAGCATGCTTTATGACCTTTACTGTATGGCAGAGTACCGATGGTACTGACTGGGACTAATGTGACCCTCACTGTCTACTGTACCCATCGTGACGTCAGCTAATCAAATCAAAGCAGCTTACTACTATTTGCACTTTCTACACAATGTCTGACTGTGTTGGAACATCTACATTACATGTTATTAGAGATGCGGCAATTCATTCTCGGTGTTAAGCCATCAAAAAGAAAACGTGAATTCATACAAAGAGAAAAGTCACAGAGGTAGACAGTTTTTTTTACGAGAGATGGCGTCCAGGCTGAAGTTTTATGGCTGGTAAAATAATGGTAAATTGTTGTTTTTTTTGGCAGATAAGGCAAAAAGTTAAATTTGGACCCTGCCTATAAGACAGTACACTGCTAAAATAAAAAGCCGTCCCAAAAAATGTGGATATAAGATTATGGACGACAAGAAATGTCAGTTTAAATATCTGATTGGTATGTTTATACAGGGTCCTTCTTGGGGCCGTTGGTAGGTGGTGGCTTCAGCCTGCCAGTGCCTAATGCTAAAATCTTTCTCTGGTCTTATTTGACCTGGTCTGTTTGCTTTCATCTGCTCGGTTTGTTGTGTTCACTCAGCTCTGTTGTAATGAAAAGATTTCAGGGGAGGGTTTTTTGTTGTTTTTTCCGCTTTAGCAGAGCATTCTCAGACTTTCTAATTTACAGGGAATTTGAGAAAATTGTTCCATTCCATTTTCCTGGCCTGCTGGTTGTAGCAGTGTGTGTGTTTGTGTGTGTGTGCGTGCGTGCATGCGTGTG
>NW_023339785.1:402448-404500 GCF_004916995.1 Morone saxatilis
GTGTGTGTGTGCGTGTGTTTGGGCTCGGTGTGCAGATGGTGTAGCAAAGAGGAGACAAATGTGTGTATTTAAGCAGCCGAAATTCTGTGTATGCCTGTGCACATGTACCGATTCGTGTGTGTGTGTGTGCACGCTGATAGACATCAGGGAGCCAGATAGCTGAAGGCTGAAGGCATTAAGAGAAGAGAGGAGGACATTAATCTAAAGAAAATTAAAATCTGGAGCGGTGCGTTTAGGATGGAGAGCGACCGCCACTTCTGATAAGAAGTGGTTAAGGAGAGCACAGATTTAGATAAATGGGCAGGAGAGACGGAGGAGAGGAGGAAGAGAGAGGGGAGGAGAGCCAGAGGGAAGGAGAAGAGGAGGAACGCGTGGTGTAGGAAAAGTAGATTATGAGGATGGTGCAGAGAGGGATGGAAGGATAGTAGAGAGGAGGACAAGAGTGAGAGAGGGAAGAATGAATGGAGGAAGAGAAGGATGAATAAGATGAGAGGAGGGCAGAGGGGAAGGAAAATAGAGAGAAGAGGATAAAAGAAATGAAAAAGAAAGAGGGGAGGGTAGGGGGTAGGAAAGAAGGGACTAAAAAGGAAAAACAATTAAGGAAAGAAAGGAGATGGAGAAAAATAGCTGTAGAGGCTGGAAGATTGGAGAGGAGAGGAAACAAGGAGAGGAAACAAAGAGAGGAGAAGAGGCTGTCCAACAAAATCTGTCAGACCTGAGCGGGCTGCTAATATGGCCTCACCGCGTGTGTGTGTGTGTGTGTGTGTGTGCCTGTGTTATGCAGCACATGTAGATAGCAGTGGCTCTGTGGTCTTGAGCATCAATAACATCAGGTTATCTGGAGTATGGTCTGGTCACACACACACACACACACACGCAGTGAGTGATAGCGGTGCCACAGAGGTGGCTGTCTGAGGTTAGCAAAGCTGTGCTCAACAGAATGTTGTAGATTTAAGACTGTGGCCAGTAGACAAGATGTGGAGCAGATTTAGCTGCAGCCTGCAGCCTCCGCTGCCCACTGACACACTAACACAACCTTTTACATGGAGAACACAGGCTGTGGACAGATATGGCACTGCTTCTTCTATCTGCGTTTTGATTTTATTTATTGTTTCATTTTATTTGCAACAAAATAAAAGCAGATAACAGACCTAAAGGAGATGTGGAGTCCCTTACAATAAAAGCATGTGAGATTCATTTTTTCATATGTGCAGTATTAGTGGTGGTGAGTTAAAAGAGTTCAGAGTAAAAAAAATAATAATACAAATATAAAATCTGACTTTAAACTCACTCAAACTGTCTAACTGACATTATTAAGCCTTAAGTTATTGGTATCTCATATTGCCATTTATTATTAAAGCCTTATTCAAATATTTTCGCTTTAAATGCAGTAACTAGATGACAGACAAAGACTAATTACAAAATCATGAATTAAATGTAGTGACCTTTTTTATTTTATAAAATAATAACAGGTTCTTGACAATATTATGTAGTTACTTATTTCCTGTTTGTCCACTACAGTATTTCAGGGAGAACTGACTGTCTGGTTCAAGAGTAGCTGAAGATCCTCAACCTGTCTAGTATTATGTGAGAGACTTTAACAGAACTGTATTTTTCCGTCTGTGACAATATCATGTATGAAGGTTTTTCTTTTTTCTTGTTTCTATTTGCTGCAAACTGTGAGTGTTATATGTGTATCTTGTTTGCAGTCTGCAGATACAGTGTGCTGGGTGCTGAATGGCCTCCAGCAGGAGGCCTGAGCATCCACACTATAGCTGTCTGACACCTATTTAACACCACAGTCAATGTTCTGACCACTTTATTCAGTAGGAAAACCTCCCATAATGGATTGTGGGATCAGTCAGGTACTCTAAATGTGTGTTTGTCAGGTGGACTGACAACTCTAGACCACACACGTACACACACACACACACATACTGTCAGGGAGTCAGTGGCCAGTCAATCACTCAGAACAAAGCTTTGAAGCCCAGAGTCAAGCCTGATAGACCATGTGAAAGAGTGATTGTGTGAGAGGTTGTGTGTGTGTGTGTG
>NW_023339785.1:404600-407486 GCF_004916995.1 Morone saxatilis
TTCCTTACCTTTTTCCTTAAGGGACCCCTTTTCTGTCATTGAGTAAACTGAGTTAGTGAGATATCTTATGGATATTTCATATTATATTCAATGCATAAAAATAACAGTAGAAGACCTGATAAACTGTACAATGAACCCAAACAGCATGATGAGGAGTTGGTGGGTAGAATAAAGTTGCAGATTTCCTGCACTTCACTGATCACCCATTTTTCTTCTGTGGTGATCAGCGCTGACAGTGAAGCCATGCAGATCCACTGAAGACAAATTATGACGAACCCGAGACCTGCTACGATAGATTGGGACCCTACCTGGTCCAGTCAGACAGAAAATTGTTTGGATCTGGACGAATTTGGGTCCCAGGTCAGGACTTAAATACAGGTACTGTGAAGAGCTCTCCTTTAGACTGCTCTGGGCATTCAAGAGACCACTGATTACAAGGTTTCATCAGTGTGTCTTTTTTTTCCTGGGAAACATAAAACATATCCCGTCTTGTGCACAGCACCAGTGTTCTCACCTAAAGCCCTGTGAACATGATTCCACAGCTGCCATCCAGTAAAAGAATTCATTTTTGTTCATTTGATGACACAAATGGTGTGAATGAGAGTAAAGCCTTCGTCTAAACAGCAGCCAGAGCTGGCTAAAGCCTTCAGACAGAAAACCAGCTGAGTGATACTGACATCTCATCCCACTCACACACACACACACACACACTGACCAGTCTCCTATCATCTCCTCTCCTCTCCAATGGGCAGCAGTCTTTAGAAAATTAACTTTGAGAAGTCTGGAAGAGACATACAATTCATCACATACAACTCTGTCAACCACAACACTATTAGAGAGGGGAGGGGGACGAGTGTGTGTGAGTGTGTGTGTATGTTGCAGCTATCACACAGAAGCACTTACTGTAGGTTTGGCTGAGGTGTGTGTGTGTGTGTGCGTGCGTGTGTTGCCATCTACAGAGGCTTTGATGAATGTGTCTATTTGGTGGTGTGTTTCAGGCAGACTGGCTGTGTGTGATGAATGGAAAGAAAGCAGCTGCTAATATGTGGGATGGGACTAAACACTGCTACACTGCTATCACCTACACCCATCCCACTATTAACGCATCAGCTATACATAGACAGTGCAAGAGGCCACAACACACAACTGTTTATGCTTAACAGGAAATGCTGCTGTTCTAAATATTCTATTTCCTTTAGTTCCTGACTGTTGACTTATAGATCTAAAGGCTGACAGCAGTGTCAGTATTTATAGATTGACGATTCTGACCACCAATTATTTAATTATCTTCAAACTGACCATTGCTCATGGAAGAAAGACAACTTCTGTGTAAGTTTTTCCACCAAAGTTGTATTCCTGTCAGGGTTGAAATAGCTTTTAACTTTTATTTAGAGCTAATGTGGTCGACACTTCCATCTACTAAATCTATCTGTCCAATGTGATATTAATTTGGTTGGAAGGGGACATGGTTTTTGAAAGTAAAATCATAAATTTGTGGTTACACAGAGAAAAAAAGCCACAGTACCTTGTGGGCGGGACGCTGGTGAGGGATCACATTCTTGTTTTCACACTAGCGAACTTTTTTTGTCCACTAATGAGAAGGTTGGCAGTTCGACCCTCGGCTCTATCCGCTGTATGTCGAAGTACAGTTCATTTACCATTTAAGTTTCTAACTTGGAATCTGGGAGTAGCTTCCCAAAGCCACAGTTTAATGCCCTGTGGGGCAGGTCTTGCACAGTTTTCTCTAATTTTCTGGGTCTAAATTCTCTGGTATGCCCTCTAGTGCAAGCCTACAGAACCACGCGTAATACATTGGGAAGTATGTGAACAATTACATTCATGACGCAGCTGGTTGTCTACTTAAACACGTGGTTAAAAATCAAGCATATCTCCAGCCTTAGTAATCCAGCCTTGGTGTTAATTTAATTTAGACAGTACAGATGTAGAGTAATGCATCATCATCATGTTCCACCTTGTCAAGTTGTTCCTCTGTTGAAGCTGAACTATTTACATCTGTTGTTGCGTAAGAACCGAGCCCCCCAACATGGCTACCACAGGTACATTCAGTCCCTATAGAGTGTCCTGTGTATTGTTAGCAGCACTGTAGAGCTGTAGCTCATTATTGTTGCCTGCTGTGTATATACAAAAGGTTTTTGTGTTTATCTTGGAGCACATCTTCAGGTCAACAAGGTCCCTGTGACCTTCTACCTCTTCCCCTGTCCTCCCCCCTCACCCCCTCACCCCCTCACCCTGCCAAGCTAACAGAGACTTCACTGTCAACACCAGGCTTTATTAACTCTGACACTTAAAGGTTTGGGTTTAAACTGCAGGTAACTGGTTTTATGTATCTGTACCGGGCGTATTTGAATCTGTTTCCTAGGATTAGGTTTTTTTTAACCATTCTCAGTGAAAGCAGTGAAATTTGAAGATAGTGAATATTGTCTGTCGGTTGTGTTGCTTCATTGTAGCCAAACCTTCAGTGTCAGTCTGAGGAGACTATTGATTTTAATTAGCGTCTGCCCACAGGGAGCTGGCTGATGATTGGAGAAGAGTAGGATGTCCTCAAAACTATGATAAAAATCACACACACAACACACACACACACAGAGAGAAAGAGAGAGAGAGAGAGAGAGAGAGAGAGAGGAAGGGAAAGAGCTAATTATTAGGTTTAATCAGTGGTGGAATGGCCGTAGGTCCTGTCCAAGGTGCTTAGAGGTGGAAGGAAACACAGAAAGAACGAGAGACAGAGGAGACACTAATTGTCAGGTGAAAACCAGAAAGTCCAGTTTGGTGGTTTACTGGACATGGGCTTTTATAAACTAATTTAAACATCAATTAAAGGTTTATTGCAGTATTATTACTAGTAGAAGCACCTACTACTGTAAA
>NW_023339785.1:407508-410526 GCF_004916995.1 Morone saxatilis
CCCGCCTGTATTCAAATAATGGCGCTGTCTCAATACTGGCCAGCATGAACAAATAAGGGACAGTCCAGTGTTCTTATGGTTCCAGAACTATAAAGAAATAATAATTAAATGACTCTACAACTAAAATGGGAACTGCCTACTGTTCCGACGGCCCATTATTCCGATACCCTCAATTATTCGAAAAATGTCCCACAAAAGCCCACTAGCTCCGAAGACTTGTTTTTTTCTGAAGAGCGAGCGACGAGAACTCGGCGTGGCCCCCTTCGTTGTCATGGTAACAATTAACTGAGTACATGGTTAATGTGGTGAACCTGCTAGCAATTTGGTTAAGTTAGGCACCAAACTTACTTACCTTACTTGCTAAGTTTAGGAAAAGATCATAGTTTGGGTTCAAATAACTATGTTAGTTAATTTTTTTTTACATAGTTACGTGAGTGAGTTTAAAGTCAGATTTATTTGTATTTGTATTGATTTATTTAATCTTGGAACTAGTTACTAGACAGAGACAGGCTAGGGCTATCACCGTGCGTCCAGTGTTTATGCTAAGCTAACCACCTTCCAGCTTTAACTTTATTTTTAGCGTAGAGATATATGAGTACTATCAATCTTCTCATTACACTCCGGACAAAAAGTGAATATGCATTTTTTTTTCCAAATGTGTAACTATTCTTTTGAACTGCTGGAAAACTTTAAATGTGAAACATCAGTACAGGAAGTGTCGGGTTTCACTGACACTGCCATAACTTTGTTTGATAAACGGCAAAATGGAAGCAACTGATAACTGAGTAGTAAAAATTGTAGCAGCAGAGTGGTGAGTATGACATGACTGATGTACTGAAATGTTCACTATGCTGAATTTATCAAGACAATAGCAGCGTCAATAGCAAATTAAAATGATCAGAAAAAAGCGAGTAAGGGAATATTTTCTTACTAAAATATGATCAGATAGACTTCCAAAACAGGGGGAATTCAGTGTCTGTTTCAAATCTACTCTTCTTTCCTTTCATTTCTCCTCTCAAGTGTCCCTTCTTCCTTCCTTCATTTGTTTCTGTGTTTCTTCCCAAACTGTTCCCTGCGTCATGGTGTTCAGAAAATGCAACTCCATCCATCTCTTCCTCTTTCCATCCCTCCATCCAGGCTAAAACTGTGGGGGATTTGTTTTGACGTTATATTTGTGCTGTTAACCAGCAGGAAGTGTGACCGGTCATAGAGTGTGTGTGTAATAGCCTCGTCCAATCAGAGCACGGGATGGACCGGATCGCTGTCGCTACACAATTACTGTCAAATGTCAATTTCATGGAGGCAATATTGAGGAGATTAACACTCACTCTCACTTTCACACACACAATCTGACACAGAAACACACAGACAGGCAAAATAACAGAAAGACAAACACCAATAAACACACACACACACGGCAGAGATGGAGTGAATGTTAATGTATGGCCTGAGGAAGGGTGAAAGTGAAGGTGACTGAATGCTGTCCAGACTAATGGAAAGCTAGCCAACCTTAACCCTATCACTGAAAATCACCTGCACACCACAAAATAGCTGCTAAACACACCTCATCATACACACCTCCACATACTGTAATTCACATCTCATATGACCTGCCCCGGTATACAGCTGTCAGCCTGTCCTGCAGCATCTCTGCATTCAGCTTCCTGTTGATTCCCTCTCACTGACGACTAATAACAGGCTCCTGCTCTCAGACCAACACAGTGACCTGGGATAAATTCTTAAAGCCAACATATTGTCACAGCTATTAACTCATGGGGTTCACACCGCCCTGTCGCCAGACAAGAATGTCAATATTTGCCAAATCTGCAAAACCCCAGATCAGATTGGTGATTGTTGGAAAGACTAACAGAGTCGGTTTTGGTGAGTTTTTTTTTTTGTTTCTATCCAGTTTGAAGTGGGCTTTATGATTATCTGCTAGGTACAATCTGGTCGGCTGTAGTGCCCATTGTTTTGGTCTGAGATGCCTGTTGTCCAGTTTGACATCTAGTGGCAGTGCATTTCATATATATTTTATTGTGCTAAACTTAACATGTAACTTAACCCCAAATTCTGCTAGCTCCCTCCCTGCCAGCAAATTTAAAAAATGCATCAGAGACAATCAAAAATATGGGATGTGGCCCGCCATGAGCAACTGCTATCAGACTCTGCATTTCCGCTCTGCAAACACTGAGAGTCCACTGGAGCTTTAACAGTCCTGATCTAAAGATGTGCAGCATCCATATTGACAGAAAATATTTATATTTGTGTAGGAGTTCTAAGCAGCTTAAACCTCTCTCTCTGGGCGGCCCGGTCGGTTTTAAGAGGTTTTATACATCAAGATAATTTCTATAAAATCCAGTCCAGGCCTCTATTGGACACCTGTGTTTATTTGTCAAAACATGTAGCCACCAGGCTAGTAAAGGGGACCTGCGTCTATTTGGGACCCTGCTTTTATTGGAAGTTTTACAGTAGTTACTCTTTAACCAAACCTTAACCATAGAGGTGACAGATGAAAAAAACTTTAAGTTAGTTGTTTTAGAATAAACTTGCAAAAGACCTATTTTGTCATAAAATAAAGACACCCTAGTGGTAGAGTGAATACCAACACCAGTTTGGCTGATTTTCTTTTATAAAATTCACCTTAAAGTTTCTTTCCAGTCATGGTTCCTCTGGATAATCCACACAATAGAACACATTATTGTCAACCCAGTAGGGTCTGGTTGGCTCAGAGCAGGACCACTGATCATTCTATTGCTACAACTGCAGTCATCACTCTGAGACACACACACACACACTCACTCACACAAAGCGATGGTTGGGGACCTGAGCTGTATGGGCTTTTATATGCTCACCCACTGTGACAGCGATTCTGTACAAAGAGCAGCTGTGTGGTTTCCATTTACTGCATTGGTGTGTCTGTGCATAAACCGTGTGTGTGTGTGTGAACAACAGTTTGAAGGAGCATGTATGCGGTGACCTCATGCCGCTGTGTTTGTTTCATGTAGTCAAGAATTAGGG
>NW_023339785.1:410626-415322 GCF_004916995.1 Morone saxatilis
AAAAGATGACAAGGAACAAGGAAAGCTGTTAGAAAGACAAGAATAACTGACAGAAAACTCCTCTTCTTCACTTTCTTTAATTAGGCAGGCTAGCCTGGTTAGCATCGGTTACCTGTCACCATCTTCCATGTCCCTCTCTCTCTCTCTCTCTCTTTCACGCACACACACACCCTGACAATTAGCTAGCCAGCTTGCTGTGTTTGTGTGTGTGTGTGCGTGTGACAAAGTGCTGCCATTATCCCCCTCTGACAAAAACCTCTCTGAGGGCAATTTCTAGAAATTATTTTAACAATGGAGCACGCCAAATGTCAGCATTCACTAATTATGTTTATGCTAATTGTTAATTAGTGTCTTAATGGGATGATCTTAATTAACAAAAGGTTTGCGGCTGCCGCTGGCAACGGGGCTGCCATAAAGGAGATGTAATTGCTGCACAGTGCTTGATGAACATGGATTTATTGGCCATTTTAACTACAGAGCTTGTCGTATAATTCTATGATGGATAGAATGGGCGAATAGAGCAGATAGAATATGGAGCGGAGACAGGAGTGTGTGTGTGTGTGTGTGTCAGGTATTATGACGAGCAGCAGACAGAGCTAGTTGGGGAACTGTGGAGGCATTGCGGCCTTGAAAGTATCCCTTACTGACTGTGGGTCACGTGTTGTTACTGGAGCTCTCTCGTAAGTGTCTGCTTGTGTTCCAGGGACTCAATGTTCATGGACATTGAAACGTGTACTTATTACTCACTGAAAAGGCACTTACATGACTTTACTAATAACAGAAGTAATTAGTTACATTACTGGTTACTTCCCACCAGCTACATCGAAGCAAATCCAGAGCGTCCTCCACCATGGTGTGTCTTAAAACAACATCCGTCCTTGTACAGAAAAGCTGAAGTGAGTCTCATATAGCCAACATGACCTGTGGTGCGCTTGCTGCAGTTGAAAAAGCTGAGATTTTTCCTTCTCTGTGCTGTGTTTTTATCATTTTGTTTGATTTGCGTACAGTAATGTTATAGCCAGCCCCAGGCTAATGCAAAAAAGCAGCAGATTAAGGCACTTTCAAAATGATCAAATGTCAAATTAAGTTATATGCTAATTATTTTTCCTACATTAGACCTAAATATTTATATAAATTGTTAAAAATTAAAAAAGTATTTAAGTATCAGAAAGTGAATTGAAATTTTTGACTTTGGCGACTTCTAGTGGCAAAAAAACCTAACTTGGGTCTGAAACAACCTTGGTTTTGTTACAATGCTGTTTCGAGTGTGTTCATACTTGTGTGTGTGTGTTGTGGTCAGTGTGTCTCTTGCGAGATGCATGGCTTATGTTTTACTATGTGTGTGTGGTGGTGGTGTTGGTGTGGGGGGGTCATAAACAGCAGAGTGGATACATTGTGTTGTGGAGATAAAAGATTCCAGTGGACAGATCAATAAGGCCATATCAGCCTGCTGTTAAATTACTGATAACACTATTTGCTTTATTTGCTTTTTTTCTGCTGCTGCACACATGCCACATTTCTCTGCCTCGAGCTCTGATGTTATACTTGACAGCTGTGCCTGTGTGTGTGAGAGAGAGAGAGTGTGTGTACCTATGTTCTTGTAGTGTCCTCACAATGATAATAAAATGAGCAAAAGCCAGAGAAGTTGGGACATTTTCTTAGACCTGAAGTGTAAACGTCAGAGCTACAATTGCATTTTATTGTGTTATTGCATGATGCGTAATTATTTTATGATTTTGTTTTAATGCCGTTTTTAAGCTTCATTTCCTTTTGCGTTTTTGGTACCTCAGGCTCATCATGATATATGTATGATATAACTGAGAAAAGTGCTGGTCACAGCAGAAAGTTGCGCAGTGAAGTTCATCCAAACGGGGACTGTGAAATAGGTGGTGCGGGCACATGCTAGCACAAGTCAGCCACAAGAGCTCTCGGAAAAATAAGTTAATACGGTTTCTTCAAGAGTATAATACTCTGGAAGACTAAAGCTAAACAAAATTGGATAGTGCAACTTAGCTAACAGTCTATGATAGCTTCCTCTGTTCTGGACTTTTTTTGGATTTAGTGGCATCTATCAGTGTAGTTGCTACGGTGGCCTGCAAAATGTGCGAAAAATGACCTTATCTAGAGTTTCTGGTTTGTATGTTCTGGGCCACTGTAGAAAAATGATGGAGCTTGCTTTCTTAAATTGTCCCAAATATTGCTTCAATAGTTTTAGTTTTTTTTTTAAGATTACAATTGTTTAGATATCTATGATTATGATTGAAGTAACATTCAGTTTACTGCATCTCAATAGAGATACAGACTGTAGGTCTGGGCCGTCGGCAAGACAGAAAACGTGTGTGTGTGCATTAGGGGAGTTATTTAGTTCCCTGTTCAGTATGTAAGAATAGCGATGGCTATCAGTTTAATTCAATGGCTTAAGAGAAAGTGATATGTCTAGTTTTCATGTGTTCTTAAAATGAATTCCCTGTGTTTTATTTGGTTTCAGCAGGTTTCCGCTCTCATCCACGTCAACTAGCAGCCGTGCTGCTGGCTGATTCTTAAAGCTTTAATAGGTACAAGCTGTTGGTCATTTTTCCTCTAAGATTTAGATTTCCTCTAAGTTAACTTTTAAACAGCTGTACTGTAGAGCACAACGTTAGCAAGCGCGTATCTGCAGGTCAGCACCATGGACAGCAGCCAGTGTGGCAGTGCTGAAGCCTCCCTGCCCGGCTGTGCTGACTGTTACTGTTCTACGTAGAATTCTGATGATATATTCATGGTATTTGTACATCTGACTCAGTTTTATTTGGTATATCCTTTTCTTATTCTTGGTTTTGATCTTTGTCTCATTCTGCCTCTAGTGTTTCCTCACTGCAACATGATGAGATAGTGTTTCCTCAGTTCGTGTTTTTAGCATTGTGTTACATTTTGCTTGTATGAAAACTGCTATACAAATATGGTCTGATTGATTGATTGATTGATTGATTGATTGATGTACTGTTTATTTTATAATTTTTTTCTAAAGATCCTGTGCTTCACCTTGTGCAGTGTACTGTAACCCCTCATGGAATTTTTTTGGCTTTTTGAAACACGAACTGCCGCACAAAAATACAAAACAAAGAAAAACAATCAAGAAAAATAAAAAACATACAAACAAACAGGAAGCTGCACAAAGTAAAGGCCAAAGCAGAGATTATTTGTGTTTCACTGTTCCAGCACTTCCATTTGTCACACAAATACTTATTATCACTGAATGAAGTAATGTATTTTGATGTGGTCACACACTCACGCTAAAATGGTTAGTCTTGACTTCAAAACCATCTGTCCTTCTATTCCATGAATGGAAATTTTCATACTGGGTTTATTTTTATGTGCTCTAGTATCCTAGATATCAATATGTGCAAAAACAGGATAAGACTAAAAACCAGGATACTTATGTTCATATAAACGCACTGAATAATTGTCATTTTTGACTAAATAATTGTGTAGATGTTCATTATGGTCTATGTTGGTTTAAAAGTTCAACTTGACAATTGAAAGCTCTGAAACTGGACCTTGAGCAAAGGGCTGTTTTGCCAAAAATGAGTTGAGCTCAACTTTCAAACTAATCCTAAAAGTGCTCAGAATACTGATAATGATATTTGAACATCTACAGTTGACAACTAAGCACAATGTATCAGTTTATTGTGATAGGCTCAACAGTGTCAGGACCAATGTTTCTAGTAAGTGAATTCTCAATGATCCAATGATCCTAAATATTGCATGATTAAGGGTTTAAGTTAAATATAGTCATCATGGTGATTGGCAGAGCACCACTGGAAGCTAACAGGTAAAAGTTTCTAATGTGGACTGTTGTTTCTGTCTCTTTTCTTTGCCTTTCAGCACATTACACTGAATTGAATCACCCTTTGAGAGCTGTAGAAGGTTTACTTACATTATTACTAAATTCATACAAATTAAAATGTTCTACTTCAATCCCATGAGTTGTTTGCTTATAATAAAGTAATTATTCTGTAAGAGGGGGCAATGATAGCACTTTTCTAACTGTGTATGGAGTCGGTGTAGCTTGGTGTTATAATTGTCAGAGAATCTGACTTAATTATCCGAGCTCGAGCTCTCTAGATTGGAACATCTTGTCCTAATTATGAGGAGTGAAAGTCGTTCTTCCACTGTGATTGGATGTGACAGGAACAAGATAGCTGATGACAACAGGGACATGGAATGGGCAGACAAGAAATGGAAGTTAGTACTGTTTTCTGTGAAGACTACATTTGGTCATATATTTTGAACTACTAATTACTATATTATTTAAAGAACGTGTAAGCAATCTGCTGCATTCGCCTTAAAGATGCCTTTTTCAGATGAGCCAGCAGCTTTTAAATAAGAATGTGGGGAATATAATCTTCAAAGGAACATTTTTTTGTAGTGATTTTAATAGTTCCAAAGATCAAAAGTTTTTCAAGCTTCAGACTTCATGCAGTCCATCTTTGGCTGAACATTGTGGGCTTCGTGTTGGCTCCCCACCATAGACTGTATCAAAGACGTAGCTGTAACCTCTTTCTAATGGCCAGGTGGGGGCGACTCCAATGGTTGCACAAAGAAGTCTTGTACAGGTCTATGACAAAATGACCCTACTTCTCACTCGATGTATGAGCTCAGTAAACAGTTTCCTGGTGAGTTTCTGGTCTCATTCTCTAGTTTCAGTCTTCTTCCA
>NW_023339785.1:415381-417638 GCF_004916995.1 Morone saxatilis
GTAAATGATGGTCCCATTTAGAGGAAAACAGACCATAAAGCAGGGGATGCTTTAGGGTGATTGACAAGTCACTACCATAGCAACCTGTCCCCTCTTACCCAAATATCGTCACTTCTGGCTCCAAAAAAACAAAACAAGATGACAGACAAAATGCCAAATTCGAGGCTTCAAAACAGTAATCCACAAACCAATAGCTATGTCCACTTCTTTTACACAGTCTATGCAGCCTGACAGTTGACACTATAGCAAGGTCTCCTCACAGCCCAGGGGTTTGTTGCCCCCACTGGCTGATACACGTGTAATTTCAAACAGAACTCTGGGACCTGTATTATAACAACGGCCTTGCTGTTATGACCAGTAACCACAGGTGTTACTCAACCAACCGAGACTGAAGGGTGTAAAAAGCCTGGTTATTATCAGGGCTGCATGACACAATAGAACTTAAGAATCACAGAATGCATAAAACTATTTGCAACACTAAACGGAAAGCATAACACAAATCCTGAAAAGGTGGTCAACTCTCAAAGGGTGTGTAAAGTGTGTGTGCTTATCTTCCCCGGGGCTCCTGTCTATAACGTGCAGCTACAGAACAACAGCTCACAGTTTCATTAGTCGAAGGAATGTGAGTGGACTCTGGTGGAGAGAAGGTTTCCCTCTCTGTGTCCTTATAAATGTTGTCAAGTGGCCAGCTATGACCTGATAGCTGGCCACGGTCTGTGCGTGTGTGTGTAGGTGTGTGTCTCCTTCCAGCAGTAAAGTGTGTTTTATTGGAGTTAACACTAAGGTCAAATAAAGCAGATTTATTTCTACGGATTACTAGCACTCTGCTAGCCAGTCCATAAAACAGAAACCAATCACTGACACACACACACACATTCACACTGAAGGACTGTGCAGCAGAGATATCATTGCTACTGTGTGAAAGAGCCACTCTGAGAATAAGGTGTAACCATTTTAGCCCTGAAGACCCACAAAGACCTTAAAGTGATTTCAGGTTTTTAAAGCGGGACACACGCTCTCATCCCCTCACAGTGTCTCATCGTGGCAGGCTCTTCTACTGTTTGGTGCACAGTATTAACATTTTAGCCAAAATCCATTTTCAAGCTCATTTTATGTTGCATTTCATGTGTGTGAGGTACAGTGGGGTTTACAGTTTGCTCTGATGCTTGGTACAAAGGCAGACATCTAATAAACACTTTTTTCCAAACTGTCATGATTTACTAAACCCTCCACTGTGTGCAAGTGACTGAGGGAGATGATATCAAATTTATTCTTAATCACATGCAAAAAAATGCGTTTATTTGGGTGGAAGATTTTTACCTTCTTTGTTGTTGCTCGTTTCCTCCAGCAGGTGGATCCTTGACATTTCCCTGGAAGACTGACTGTTATGCTGGTGATTGAAATTAAATGCACAGAAAGTTAAGATATTAACTCCATCCATTTAAAATAGCTGGCAGTTGTGATCAAACAGAAACAGTCAATGTCTAAAAATATATGAATGTACATACTCCTACTGTTACTCATAATAATTACATGAATAACTGATAAATCAGCATGATATTGAGCATAAGAGTTCCAGACCTGAAACAACATTAGATTATTGAACTGAGATAAGATGCTGTAATATGAAGCTACTTTGATAAATAATTATTATCATTACATTTTTCCTTTATACACAGGGATGGGTAGTAACGGATTACAATTCTGGATTATAAAAATAAGTAACTATAATCATAAAAAATGTATTAGATTATAGTTAAATTTTCAAGGATTACTTGATTACAATTTTTGATTCTGTCTTTAAAATGTGATGCGATGTGTTTATGATTCAACAGAATTCTCTGTTAATTCATGACAAGCACATCTGATCTGACACACAGGGCTCTCTTTCTTTGGGGAGAAAGAAGAACAGTGTGAATATGGAAAATGCATTTTATTTGCACTGAACACTGAAAATGTTTTGAGATGTTTTGAGAAAGAAGAATATGTGTGGAACTCAAATATTTGTGGCTGGCTGCATACATTTTTTACAAGTGCAAGTATTCCAAAAGTATTCAGGTTAGATTACTTTCTTTGTAACCCAAAGTATTTGTATTAGGTAAATGACCAAATTTCAATATAATGCATCCATATATGGCTTCAAAAATGATAGAGCTGAATCAGCAAAGTATTTTATTAGGTAAATGACCATAATTTCAACTTATAAGCATCCATTTATGCTCAAAATGATAGAGCTGAATCAGACTGATTTATAAGA
>NW_023339785.1:417663-431324 GCF_004916995.1 Morone saxatilis
AAAACATATGTTTTCTGGAAGCAGTATAGCAACATTGGAGAACCTGATGAATGATTAATTGATTAATCAATTAGATGACAATAAAATAGCATTTCTGAGTTTTAGACTTCACTGATTGGCTGCCATAATTTCCTGCTTTGTCAGGAGCATGATAGCTCATAAATATTGATCTGCTGGTCATCTGTGTGTGTGTGTGTGTGAGCTCAGTGCCTGGTCAGCAGTTTCAGTGTCATTGTTTGTTAGATCAGCTGGAACCACACAGAGGCCTTGTATTGAAATATTAAAAACATTAATGGCAACCAGTTGAAGAGATTGTTAACAACTTGCAAGCTTTACCATGTTTAAAAATGAGAGTTAAAGATACAGTACATTAACAATATAAGATATTGGCGTTTGTGTGCTTTTCAGGCACTTCCGTATTGTTAAGCATCAAGTAGGATATACTGTATATCAAAGCTTTCAGAAAAGTTTCCCATTTGTTATTTTGACTTTGATTTGAATTACCATTAACACTAATGCTAGCATGGCTACCACAGTAACGCTGCCTTGGAGTTCCTGGATTCTTTTTTATAGGAGGCTTAGATCTGTAGCTTAGTGATGGGCAGCTTGACATAGGATGGATTATTATTATTATTGGATACGGTAAAGAGCATGAACCCTATTTTTGGATGATTCCATGGTTTATTTTCCAAATGGTATTCATTCCAATTGAAGCATCATCTATGCTACAATTACTAGGAAAGACATGTTTGTTGCTTGAGAGGGACAGTTACAAGCTGGTATCTCACTGTGGTGTGTTAGGACTGTATCTGTAGTTAAACTAAGTGCTTGTGAACACACACACACACACACACACAGATCACTGAGCTGTGACTTCCACCAATAAAAACTCATCTGGCCCTCTGCCTCAGCCTAACCTCAGGGTTACCACAGAGATGACCTCCACTCAGGTGGGGAGGCAAGGGTGAAGTCACCTGTCTGTCATCCTAAATCCATCCATCCATCCCACTCCTCCCCTCCTCTCCTGATTCTAATGAATCAACTGAGCAATACTTCTTAAAGTAAAATAGATAGAAACAGCAGAACATAATGAGAGTTTTTTTTAAATTAGTAACTCACAAAATTGAATTGTATTTGTTATTCATATTGATTTGGAGCTCATTCCTGCCCATCAGAGTATCCCAGTTAGCTCAGGACCAACAACATAACATCCAATGTGTAATTCTCCATCGGCTGTGACCTATAAGGCCTTTGATTGAATACCCCAGTCAGAAGAGTCAGGGCTTAAAGCAAACACCCACAGTTCTGCCCATAAGGCCTCTGACTGAATACATAGCTCACTAGAGCAATAACAGAGGGGGAGGGAGCTTTTATTGTGAAGCGGGGAAAAACAAACAAAATAGGGTTTTTCAGAGTTGATTCCTGCAGGTTTACAAGTTGTTTTTTAACTATCACAGATAAAGAGAGAAACAGCGTTCATCTGAAATCATTTATGTCTTCAGTAGGAGCCAATGGGCAATGTCTGACAGACACAGACAGGGAGGGGAAGTGACAAACAGTTCAGATTTGGTCTTTTCATGGAATTTGTTGTGTTTGAATTTTATTTTGTTGAGTTTATTGACAGTAAGAAAAACATAGAATAAAACCTCATCCTTTTAAAACAGGTCACAAAGTTTATTTAATTTTTTTTTTAAAGGCTCAGTAAACAGCTGGCCACTATAGTTTTTGTTTAGGCCTATTTAATATGGCGGATGAATCCACATTTGGTGTTCTAGTGAGTGTCTGTGGCAGCAGGACGGATGTAGGACTGAATCAGCATAAACAGTGTGTTCATGGTAGTGAAGGAACATGTTAGCCAGTGCAACAGTGTGGCTCACTGATGTGTTTTTAATAGTTTTTGGACAACAATGGCAATAAAGGGGAACATTTTTTGAGCTGATCATTTTAGCTAATAGCCTATTTGTATATTGCGGACATATCAGTAACGTATTATTGGTATCAGCGTATATGCTATCCGATATGCACCGATACGGATATATATTAGAAATTTTCAAAGTTTATCCAGCAGAGTGCGCTGTTATTTACAATACTGTGTTAAGCAGCACAGTAAGAGAGAAGTAGCAGCTGTCAGCAATGTTAACTAGAATTGTTTGACAATGTATGTGTTCAGTTATTTATGTTAAATATTCTTTAATAAAGTTATTTGTCATTAGTTACAGTTACTAGTTACACAAAAGTAATGTAAAAATAATTAGTTACTTTTAATTGCATTACTTTTAAATCCCTGCTTAATTATCTTATTAATCCCCACAGCTGTCCACTATATTATTTTACTGTTGCTAATGACAAACAAATATTAATATTCCCGATTACCAGTTGTTGCTGCCCTCTGGTGGCCACTACACTTGTTGTATTGTATTGGTTAGTAGAAGGATTTAGTAAAAGACACACGTGAATGTACGCATTAACCAAGCTTAGCTACAGTAGTTAGTTAATAAATAATAATTGTTATTATTATATTAATATTTTATCAAGGGGATACGCTTGGATGCTCTGCATTTCTGTTCTGTTCTGTTCTTCTGCAGGCAAAATCGATGCACAACCCTTGTAGAAAAACAAACAAAAAAATGTATTCCAGCTCAAAAACTCACTATATCGGCCGCCATATCAGTAAATTGTTCTCCTCTAAAATCAGTATCAGTCTCAAAAATCCCACATCAGTTGGGCTCTAACAGTAATATTGCCTGGTTGCAATGCTGCTACAGTCTTTTTTTTAAATGCTGGAACTGTAATGAGTAAGATATGTATGGATAAAAGTTCAAAAATGAGGTAAGAGAAAGACAGAGACACAGAGAGAGAGACAGGCAGAGAGACATAGAGGGAGACAGAGACAGGCAGACAGTATAGTTTAATGATTCCAGATGAGCTGAGTGGTCTGCCTGACAACTGAAATGAACAGGAATCAATAGTGAGAGCGTCTGTCTGCGGCAGATAAGACACACACACACAATGTTGACTATTAAAGACGACAGCTTGAGATATTACACTATTAGTTATGCTATTTTTAATCAGCTATCATATTTAATTAATTCTTCAGGTCAGATGCTATCTGAGTGTCTAACTGTGGGTATGTGTGTGTGTGTATGGTGGGGGGGGCTGTGTCTGCGCACGGGTCAAGTGTGTGTGAGTGGAGGATGGGGGGTTATTACTCCTGTAATGGGGAAGAGGAGGAGGGCTAATCTAAAATATAGAACCTTGAAAAGACACAAAATAGAAAAACAGGAGTGATGGAAGAAGCAGAGAGAGGGATGAAAACAGGAGGCAGACAGGGACAGGAAAATAATTTGGACTATTTGTTTAATAATAATAAATGGAGTTATACTGATGTGGGTTTTGAAAGCCAGTGATTTTTAGATTTGTTGATAGCAGACAATCAATATTTTTACATTTTTTAATTTCATTTATAAATATTCAGTGTTTCTTGTCAAGCCTGTCAAACTTTGATTTAAAAAATCATATATAGTTTATTAAATGTATGTGTCATTATAACGAGCTCATGAAAACGAGCGTTTTGGAATTAGAGTGTGTACCGTATACAGTCTGAGATATGAATGATATGGCGTGATTCGATTTCTCCATTCACAAAAACACACATATTGAAATATGATCAGTTAATGTGGTATATGTGTTTTTGAATTGAGGGATGCACCATGGAATATACCTATAATAGGAAGAATTATGCAGATTTATTTTTTTAAATGTATGTAATAATAATAGTAATAATAATAATAATAATAATTAATAATCATGCAAACATTTGTGGACTGTGTCAGAATCCATCCAATAATTAAGTATTGATCAGTTGCACAATAATAACAGTGTAAAGTGGATCATATCAGAGGACACTCAACAGTGAATAAATGTCCAGCAGTGTGATGTGTGTTCACTGCAAGCAGAGACAGAGACAGTGGAGGGCTGAGGAGATGAAGGTTGTAGGTCTGATGAAAGCCTCGCTATCATCACCTCACTCTGACCGGCCACCAGTGTGAGATCAGGCAGCTCAAGCTGCTAATTATAGTAATTATGATTCATTACTGGCTGAGATTAATTTAATAAAGAGGAGGCTGAGCAGAGCTCGTTAACCTTCATTAGAATAATTATAGACGCAAGACACACACAGGCTCACTCTCACACACACACACACACATGCATGCTGACTGGTGAGAGGGAGAGGCTTGGGAGCGTTCCCACAGTGTCCGCTGGCACACACTGTGGGAACCGGGACTGCCAACTGGTGTGCATGTGAGTGTTGTGTGGTGTGTGTGTGGTGTGGTGTGGTGTGGCTGGTGACTGGTGCTGTGTGCGTGTGCGTGTGTTGTACGATGATCATTGTGAGGAGCAATCGTCATTCTAACAATAATAAAATGAGGCAGAAAGGGCTGCTTAGTGTGAGCATTTTGCAGATCCTCACTTTAAGGTAATTATTAATTATGAGTCAGTCACCCCCTCCTCACACACTCACACAAAACTGTATTATGGCATTTTACCAATACTGCACACTTTTATATAGCTACTGTTCTGAACCTTTATTGTTTATTGTTATTGTATATTGATGGTATTATTATTATTACATTATTTAATTGTATTTATTTATCATTATTACATTACTGCTGCCATTCATTTTATTTCTTATGTTATTGTTGTTGTAGCTTCTAAATTATCTGTTTTATTACACAACATCATTCAGTAAATTTTAGGTGTTCAGTCTAGGGCCAAAAGACAAAGCATTTCATTGGGCTGTCACAGATTGTGGAATAGGGTTAGATTGATGTTTAAACTTACCTTTTGAGTATTAAGTTGTTATACATCTTTAATTTGACCTGGTAAACCTTTTATTTATTTACCCTCAGTGGACTCCAGAAGAGGCTGCCTTGCTGCTCGGACTCCATCTGCAGATAAAAACCATAATAACAGTAGTTAACAGGCTGATTTTCCCCACCACTTCTCCTCTGTTCATTCTTCCTGTAGCAGTGTGTGTTGGCAGTGCTTTATAGTTTTCTTCCACCATAGTTAAAATGCTAATATTTCCCAAGGTGAATAAGCTGCTGTGATATTTAATATAGTTAATATATTGACTGTTTTAAAATAAAGCCATAAAGCCTCTGGGCGGAAGCAGGAAGTAGATCAAAAGGCTCCCGTAATGGGTTCAGCTCTCTGATTGGCTAATCATGTCTCATTGTTTCAGCCATTATTTTGCTCAACTTTTAATTTCTTCCTTCTAAGGATCATTGAGCAAGGCAATTACATGGAGCTGACCTTGTGTATTAGGGCCGGGGAGGAGGACAGGAAAGATGTCCCATCAATGCCGCTTTCTTTTTTTTTTTTTTTTTAAATTTCTTCCACAACAATATAAAAAGTGTGGCGTCAGAGCCTCCATCACTATTCCCCTCTCTCCTCTGTGGCCGAAAGTGAGAGTCAACGGAATATTAAGTCCCTAGCATTTGAATAAACACGTCGTGTGTTAAATCAAAATCCAATTCTGTGGTCTATTATTTTCTGGCATAGTAATGACTGCCAAGGATTAGGAATCAATATTTCACTGCAGCGGGGACATTACCGGCTTTATTCAGGCCGTAATTGAGTTTTGAGGAGAGGCCCTGCCCTGGAATCTGCATTAAAGATAAGGGCTCCTTTCATATGGATGCACAAGTAAAGCTCGAGCGAGGCTACACATCAATTACAGCTACGCCAGTTAACCTTGCAACACACCAGCTACTGTAACTCTGCTACACACTATAGTTAACGCTAATTCTAGCTATCATAGCTTATAACCGACTGTGGTAACTGTTGTCAACCTACCTGTACAACTACACCTGCTATACAGACTAAAAGTTCACCTGCTGCTAATAAAGCAACTAACATGTAAACACAGTAACATCATGTCTATGAGCCGGTGCGGCGGACTGTAAACTGAGAAGAGACAGCGCGCGCTTCCCGCTCTCTGCCTCTGTCTCTCCTCGTGCTCGGAGAGCGAACTGGCCGCAGCACTCCGCGAGCGCGGCCCGAGATAATAGACCATTAGTGAAAGTGGGATTAATTTGTAGCCAATTACAACCCCCAGAGTTGAATGGGAATGCATAAATAAGGAGGGAGACGCACACGCGCAGACATTAGGCTATATGTGAGTCCGATATGATAGTGGGTCCTCGAGGGGCCGGGGACAAACCAAAAAAGGCGTTGAGAGCCGCACGAGCTGAAGGAGAGAGCGACAGCGCGAGGCGAGAGAGAGAATGGAGAGAGAGAGAGGAGAGAGGGGGCTACACTTAACTAATGGGGAGAGAGGGACATAAGAGAGAGAGAGAGAGAGAGGGCGCGAGGCAGTTTTAACTATTGGAGAGATAGATCAGCGTCTGTCAGCCTTCCAGAGCGCGCGCACACCGGTGACCAGACAGAGCGCGCGAGGCTGGAGGTCGGGACGCCGAGCGCTGTTTATGTGTGTGTGCCAACACGGGATAACGGCGCCGTACAAGAAAGACAGACTTTAGATTACCGGAGACTTTGTGTTGCCGCGGTGGATGCGGAGGATGAAGGGAAAGAGCCGGAGGCAAGAAGACAGAGAGAAGAAGTTTAAACTTTAACGGGACCGCGACCGGTAGTCCGGTTAAAGACCGCAATCTGTCCAGACTCTTACCTATGGAAAACTTTAACGGACTGAAAACATAATCTCAGACTGGATGTTGACGGGACTCATGAACCGGCCTCCGTGTGAAGTTAATATTTTGGCATGAATATCCTTTAAAACGGTTTGAATCTTTTTCATTTTACACCGTTCCTGCTTTTTATTCCGGATTCTTAATAGGCTATATGGGAAAGGGAGAGTAAAGTGATGAACCGGGACAGAGCGGTAACGGGGCCCGGAGCGGACGGGGTCCAGACCGTGATAAACCGGGACAGAGCCGTAGCAGGGCCCGTGGCGGACGCAGTCCAGCCCGTGATGAGTCGGGACAGAGTGGTACCGGCCCCCTGCGGGGACGGGGTCCAGACCGTGGTGGGCCCGGACAGCGGAGACATGCTGGACGGAGGTGCCGCCGGGGAGAAGCGGCTCTTCTCCAACGCGGTGGCCGGAGGCAGAGATGCTCAGGCCGTGGAGAACCACTCGGAACCTCCGCCGACCAACCCGGTGTTGGCCCCGCCACAGCAGGTAGATGGGACCAAAGTTCATGGAGTTTCTGTGCAGGAAAGTGTTTTAGGAGCAGACAGGAGCCCGCCACAGCAGGCATAGACCATAAATACAAATACTAATAGATTCATACATCAAGCTCGGTGGAACACAGTAAGACTGTAGACATGCATCAAATAAAGACACATTTCGGTAGACACAGCTGCCATGAAAACATCAGTGAGAACTGCAGCGCCGAACATGAACTGTGCTTAAGAACAAATGAATGAAGTTTAAAGAGCGCGAGTGGAGCCATGTGTAGGCTGTTGTTTTTGTTTGGTTGTTTTTTACCATGATGTTGAAGGTAGTTTCGTTTTGTCACGTAAAGCGTCTTTGGCCCGGGCCTGCGCTGTCATGCTGTGTCTGTCCCTGCGTGCAGGCAGATGAGGCCTTAATTAAGATACAGCAGTAAAAAGAACAGTCAGTCTGCTGCGGTAATGTGATGGGAAGCAATACAAATAAAGCCGATACAATCAAACGCGTTTCCATAAACTCTCAGAGGAATAAATACTGCAGGCTGGAACCATACTGCGCTCCAATGCATACAAACCCAATGGAAACATGCGAATTTAACAATTTCACAATTAGGCCTATGTGATTTAATCTGAATACCTATGCAAACAATTGAATCTTTATATTCGCCTTAAATAGAATATTTTTCAGCTAAACGAAAATTCCATAAAGTGTTTGTTTAAAAAAACGTAATCATTAAAAAGTAGGCCTATTAGAAATCCCTCCAATTCTCCTCTGGGAAACTCCCATTTCCTCATCAACGCGGGTTTATTGTGGACTTTTCCGTATCTTAAAAAAGGGATTCCTCCTCTTAATCACAGCTCAGATCGTGGCATTGGTGATTATTCTTATCATCAGATGTTAATAGGCCCCTGGGTGCTACCCGCATGCTCCCCCGGATTATTTAAAGAGAGAATTCTAATATTATTAATGTGGGATTATTCATGTCGACATGCTCCAGACTGGCCTCATTAATAAATGAACGATCCTAATCAGGATGTAGTGCGGGGGAAAGCCTCACTGAGCCACCCTTTATCTGCTCAACACAGTCGCACCTTTTGGATTTGACATAAATCTGGAGGATATAAATTCACATATCTGTACCGTACAGTCAACACGGCATGCGGGGTCAAACTAAGTTATATGAGTGTTTGGGGGATTTTACAGAAATCATAAATTAATGCTTTCATTAAACTCTAAAATGTTTGTTTTAAAGTCTTTTTACGGAAATAATAATAATAATAATAATAATAATTGTTTATATATTCTGCTTTTCTTTCACTGCCTGACCAGTGTAAATAAAAGTGGGACTGACTGGTTTCCCTACTGACCGCCACATATTGGATAGAGGGAATCCGGTTGATTTGTGTTCATGTTGTGAGTGTTGGCTTTATGAATACAGTTTACCGTCCGTTTTATTGGCTGTGAAGTGCCGGTGTTTGTCTGCCTCCAGGTGATAGTCTGCTCCAATACTTTAACACTAGTTACACACATGGAGACTAATGTAACTGCTGTATTTCACGGGTTGTATGGCTATTTATTTTTATCATTATTTGCATTATTATTATCATTATTATTGTTATCATTATTATTATTATTCGTTGTTTATGCTTGAAATAATTATGGCAAGTGTTAATTTGAAGCAAATGAATGATCATAATAGCTACTTATTTATAAATAAATATATAAGTAAATTAAAAATGAGTGAAAAACAAACAATAAGCAGAAAACATGATGGGAGCTTTAGAGGCTCGTGCTGCTGGTCAGCGGGGTGTCACAGTCAAACGGAAATTGCTTCCACGTGCTCTAATGGAAAATAAATAAATAAAAATACTGTGAATGAATAATTCCGATGCCTCGCTTCCAGGGCCCTACCGGGCACCGGACCACCTCTTTCTCCGTACTGGACATCCTGGACCCCAACAAGTTCACGAGCAGCCGGAGACTCCAGCAGCAGCACGCGAGCCACCGAGGTGAGCGCGAGCTGAGCGCGTACGGAGCGGAGAACCGGAGAGGAGGGACGGCAGAGCGCGAGCCCAGCCTGGAGCCCAGTAAAGGCTGCTACGGTGCGGAGGAATACCCGAGCAGTGAGTCCCAGTTTACACGGAATGAACCTTTAAAGTCAGACACCTTAACGCACCACCGTCTCCACCTCAGCCTGTTTGTTTGTTTGGTTTTATTTTCCCGCCCCCGTTTTCTCTCAGTCCAAATGTCTTTAAACGTTAGCTTAAATGTGCTGCTTTTATTTCGCTTTTTTAAATTATTATTATCGTTTGACTCAGTCTAAATCTATTTGTGTGTTTTATTTGTTTTGAGGCCCTGGTTCACTCCCTACACCAAAGCATCCACCTTATTTCCGTCCTGTCTTTTCTCTTTATGGTTTATCCTTTCCTTTGGATGATGTGGGTTTTATTCACCTACTCTTTTATTTTGTATTAACGAATATCGAACTGTGTGCGTGTAGAGAGCCTCCGGTTTCACGGAAGGATCAGTGTGGGGACTGTTTAAAAACAGAAAGCTGTTTGTAAGACCAGCTGAGGAGAGAAACCTTATAGAAAGCAGGCCGACACATTGGTAGAGAAGACGGAAGTGCTCATGCAATCTTTCTGTAAGTTGTTATAGAATCAGAAAATGAGAGTAAAGGCTGTGGTGCTGTTCACTGTCGGTAGAATGCTCTGCCAGAGAACAGCTCGTCGCCTTTAATTGGAGCTCAGTTAAAAGAGAAAAAGGCACGAGGTAATTGGCCACGGTTCGTGTGTGTGTGTGTGAGATCGGTAATATTGATTGGTGAATATCTGTTTCAAGCAGCAGTCTGCACTGTGTGAGAGAGCCTCCATTCAAAGCCATTAGCTCCATCCAACGTTTCCTCTATTTAATATTATTCAGCGGTTATTAACTATAACCCGGACAAAGTCTGCTTCTTTTCTTTTCCTTTAGATTTTAGAATTGATTCTAATTTTATTTTTATGTTTTTTCGATGTGCTTTCTTTCCTTTTCTATCCTCAAATCTCTAGATTTATTATATTTATTATATTATATTATTATAAATTTTTTCTGACCTTTGGTAATTACACCTCAGTACAAAAATGAAGAAAAACTAAGTTGTACAAGCAGGTTGTGCCTAAACGACACAGCCAAACTTCATCTTAGAAATGTTTCCATTTAACTAAAAAACTGGACAGAGCAGAGATTTAGAAAAAGAATCCACTGAATGTTTCTTTCTAAAATGATTCATCTATTTTTCTAAATAAAGCTCTAGCATACAATAAAGAATTTTTGACCATAACCATTTACAAATTGCTACATTTGTATACACCTGTATATATTAGATTTTAATATGTAATTCAGTCAGACCACTAGACTGTAGTGAAGATTAATAAATACATTTGTGATATACTCTAAGATGAATTATTAAAATACAAAAAAATATAATCATATTTTTTAAATGCTACTTTTAAATATTCTAACTACCATTAATAGTAATGAATTGCTCAATAACAGCATGTTTGGGCCCAAGAGAAAACTCAAAACTCTTCAAATTAAAATGTTGAACACACCACACACTGGACTAATTTGTGTCTTTATGATAAAATGTTACACATTAAATTGGTGGGCAACCTGAAAGGAATAATGGCCTATAACTTTTCTCTGCAGCTAAAAATAAAATCTTCATACAGTTTCCCAGTTAAAGTTAGCTGGCTAATTCTTATACACCTCTCATTTTATTTTGCTTTTATTGTAGTCATAATAACACATGCTCGGTGGGGTCTCAGGGGAGAGCAGGCGTCCTTTTTTGGAGATAGAAAGCGACTGATTAAAAAAACTATATTATGTTCATGTTATAATTTAGGGATTTTTGATTTTTATTTTTGTTGTTGTTTTAACTTTCGAAACACGTGAGCACTGAGCAAGGCTGGATTACCAAGCATGCAGAGCGGGAGACTTCCCTCAGTGGGCCTGAAGCCTCTGGGTGCCGCTCAGTTTGCTGTAACTGAACTCCACATGGTCAGTGGCTGGAATGTGTTAGTTAGCCTAATAAACCAAAGCACAATGTACAGTGAAACTGGAGAAACCCACTGTTCATGCATTCTGGCCGGGGGCCCTCTAGTGGGTCCATCCAGCCCTGGCTGTGTGATTCAGTTGCCAGTTGGCCGGCCTCCAGATGTGTGGCTGATATTTCCACTGAGCACGGACTAACTGTGTGATTAGTTCCTCTGGATCTGATTCACACTTAAATGATAATGAGACATCAAGGCAGGGGAGGCCTCAGTGGTTTTTATTGTGGCTGATTGTTTCATTTCTATACTGTACACTGTCTTGCTTAGATACTTTTCAATAAAGCACATTCCTCAAAGGTCTAGTGTTGTATTATAGTGATATAGCCATATATCATACACCATATTACACTAGGACAGAGGTGGGTTTGACAAGACAGAGTATCAGCTGGGATCACTGTGGGGCACTTTCATTTCTTACTGCACATTTATTTGTTAATGAACTAAAGCACAGTATACATTAAAATGAAGCTATAATCTGTAACAGTTCTACACCAAAATGTCTAAAAACGCTGGACCTGTGTTCTATGTGTAGTTGAGTTCCAACAAGGTGTAAACTCGGAGAAATCTGTCATCTTGTTCAGGTAACGCTGCACGCCTTAGTTGTTATAACATCCAGGTAACCAAGGGATACGTCAGAGAGTGAGGAAGGAAGCTAGCAAACACAACTAAAAGTAAACTCAATGGTAGTTGTTTATCAATGAACAACTCCCATGATTCCACACTACTTCACAGCATCATCAAACTAGGTCTTTTAACATTGTTTTGTTGTGAGAGACCTCCCTGCAGCCCTGTTTCAGACAATCTGTCTGAATGATTATTCCAGATTTATTATATTCTGATATATCAGTAACACACTGAAATATCTAGAAATCAATCACTTCTTTTACAATTTTTACTTAAGCTCATCACCGAGTCTAAAACAGATCATTCATTACAGTTTTTTAAGGCACTGTTTTCAATGAATGTGTTTAATTTGACACCAAACTGGAATGGCAAGCAAGGTGATTACAGTGAACTAAAACCAAACTAAAAACTAAAACAGGGTGTGGAAAAAACATTTTAGTTTATTGAAACAGAAATAAAACCTAGACTTAAGAAAATAACTAAAATAACTGTGTACATATTGTGTACTTACAAAACTAAGTGAAATAAAATACAAATACACAGGAAAGGTTTTTAATTTTAGTCTTTGTCAATTTGGTCAAATAAGTCAACACAACAAGCGTAAGGAGTGTTTGTATTGTGATACCTTTTCTGAACTTCTTCAATCTTGCCCCTGACAAATACCCCCATATTATAATCATTTGAACAAAAAGTGACACTGAAACTAAAACTAAACACAGTAAATATTTTGAACAATAAAAACTAAACTGAAACAAGCAAACCCACTCAGTAAACACTATACTCAGCTGAACTGAAAACAAAAACAAAAACGAATGAAAAATACAAAAATATGGTTTAACCTTAGCTGTGGCCGCTGCCGCCTGAAGCCCCCCTCTGGATCCGCCCCTGCTCATATGCTCTATATCTCCACTCACTAACCGGGGCACAAGGAAAAACAGAAAGATGGGTACCAAAAGGGGCCCCCAGCTGTCTTTTACTCAGGGGCCCCACAGCAGCACATAGTGGCCATTAGAGGAAGTGCAGCCCACACACACACTGATGAGTGCAGGACTTACATTAGAGCAGTTGGATCCTGATGATGTAATGGAGGTTCTCTTTCTCGTGTGTTTCCAGAGGAAGGATTTGTATACAGAAGCCCAGATGAGGAGGACTACCACAGATCCGGGACCCCAGACTCAGAGGCTCCAGACGGGCCCTACAGCAGCGAGGAGAGCAGCTCAGCTCTGCCCAGTAACGGAGACAGAGATCTGGGCCAGCACAGCCACCAGGACCCTGGCAGAGACACCTCAAGCCCCGGCGGAGGCCCCGCAGGCCAGATCACCAACGCCCAGACCAATGGGGGCCAGGGCCAGCAGGGCAAGCCCAAGAGGAAGCGCTCTGGCTCAGACTCCAAGTCGGGGAAGCCCCGCAGGGCCCGGACTGCCTTCACCTACGAGCAGCTGGTGGCGCTGGAGAACAAGTTCAAGTCCACACGCTACCTGTCAGTGTGCGAGCGGCTCAACCTGGCCCTGTCGCTGTCCCTCACTGAGACCCAGGTCAAGATCTGGTTCCAGAATCGCCGGACCAAGTGGAAGAAACAGAACCCCGGAGCAGACACCTCCGCCCCCACCGGCGCAGGAGGAGTGGGAGGAGCTGGAGGTACGGGAGGGTCGGGAGGTATGGGGAGCCTCAGCCCTCTGAGCCCGTCCCCTCCGATCAGCGGGCACCTGGCCATGCACGCTGGCTACGCCAGCCACCATCACCCCCCC
>NW_023339785.1:431424-435820 GCF_004916995.1 Morone saxatilis
TGATGACAGTGTAGGATAAAAAGTCAGTCACCACCAGAGTCAGTAGGACTCATCCAGTGGGGCTAACTAACAGCTGTCCAGACATCTGAGGGCCAGAGGAGTGCTAGATGCAAAAATCTCACAAGGGGATCATCATTTGGATACATCGTCTGTGTAAAATCTGATGGCAGTCCATCCAATATTTGTTGAGATATGTCAGCTTGGACCCACCAACACTGGCCTCCCTCGAGCCATGTAGGTAGTGTGGCTGAAGACTCATGGACACTAAAGAGCAGAAGCTGTCAGGTCAGTGGGTTCGGATTCAGTTCAGCTCAGTTTAATTAAACAGCTTTAATCATCGTCTTGCAGAGCTGAAAAAAGTAAAAAATGGCAACAAAAATGACAAACTGAAAAACTGTTGCTCTTCATATTAAACCAGGAATCAAAGGCACAGTAATAATTGGAGGAAGATATTTTAACAACAATCAGCAGGTGCAAGTTTAGATTTTGTGTTTATTACAGTTTTCTACACTCAAAAGAAACTGGTGACCCAAGTACCTGTGCCCACCTTGGGACTACTTCTGTGAACAAGGTATGTTTTTCCTCAGCAGTTTCTGAACAAAATAATCCACCATGTAAATAAAAACCAGGACTCTGTCTGAAGCTGAGACTGCAGGTCATCTGGAGCTGGAAAAAAGCAGCTGGACGTCCACAGCCAGCAGAAACAAGTGGTAGTGCCAAACAGGTAAGACATAGTCCAGGTAGACTATACTGAAAAAAAGACTAATTAGAAAGAGTACACACCCAAATACATCAGCTAAACAACATTACGAGGGACGGCCACGTTGGTGCTGGTGACATATACAGACCTTTTTCACAGCAGCCATTATGAGAAGAAATAGTAGGGTAAACGGAGACTGCACATTTATAGAAGAGAAAGACTGTTACAAACCGGACTTTACAAGAGGGAACAATAAACAAAAAGAAGTTATTGGTAGCATTATGGGAAATGTAGGATCCAGTGTTTTTAGAAATTGATCCACTAGAGGCCAACAGTCAGAATATCTACAATTAGTTGATTAGTTGTCAACAATGCATTTGATGTGCAACTATTTTGATGATTGATGAAATGTTTTGAGTCATTTTTTTAAGACGAATTCTCTTCTCTTGTCTTTAGTCGTGTATTTGAGAGTAAACTCAATATCTTTGGGTTATGGACAGAATGAGACATTTGAGGACGTCAGCTTGGTCTTTTGGAAACACTGATCAACATTTTACACCATTTTATGACATTTAATGGAGCAAACAAATAATTGATTATTAGAGAAAACAGATTAACTGGTAATGAAAATGATCATTAGCTGCAGCCCTAGTGGAAATGCTAAGCTAGATGGTGCCATGCAGACACTGTGTTTATGTTACAGGTGTTTAAAGTGGTAGAATTTCATTTTTTCTTGTCATAAAGTACGTGTTATTCGTTCCGTCTCAGTCTCAATCACCCTTACACATTCATCCTCAATTACTTCTTAAGTAGCTTCCTGTCCAAACGTCTGCAGTCAATATGGAGGCGCAGGTCTGAATTAACCCTGAGTTGAGCTCGTTAAAGTGGAGGACAGGACAAAGACACAAACACAGCAGGCTGGGGAAAGATTTACAGTTTACTTGTGGCACAAATCTTTTTAACCTGCCTCATGTTTATTTAGGACACACAGCTTTAAACAAATACAAACAACACATTCAGCTAGAAAATACTAGGGAAAAAGAGTAAAAATTCAGTTACACATAATGAAAACTGGATTTGGCTGATACAAAGGCAAGATTCAGCTGAAGAATTAGACCAAAAGAAATTCCATTTGTATTTTCTGATACTTAATTGTGTTTTAAATATCATATTGATCTCTTCAGATACTGTATGTGCACATCAATAAGTTAAATAATATAATATTCATGTGGTCGGAGGTCACTTGAGAGCGTAGTTGAACTGGTTAGAGAACTTGTCGTGTTTTCTGCTGTCGGCTTTACTCAGCACCTCAGCTACTCTGCGCATGGTGCTCCTGGAGGGAAGGACAGAGCGGACAGCAGGAGAGGACGACAGGAAGGAGATGAGACAGAAACAAAAATAAAAGGTTAAACGTTTGCTGGGGAAATGTGCACAGCTACAGACTGTATTCCACAAACAGCAACAGTACAGGATATGTGCTTAATAAACATTTCGCTATCTAGCCGATTATGTTGTGAAATCAGGTTCCTCTGGCTCCTCCTAGTGCTCCTGATTGTATCTGCAAGAATCCACCCAAAACCAACCAATCAGAGCCGCGAACGATCGTTGATTCTCCCTTTTAAGCTGTTACAAAAATGAGGGAAGGTCTAATAAAAGATGCTACTGCTTTGCATTATGGGAACTGTAGGATCCAGTGTTTTTCAGTCTGGATATTGCAGGTGGCCTAACTCTGTGGAAGTGACGTACTTGTTGAAGACTTTCTTCTCCAGCCTGGAGCGGGACGTGTTGGCGCTCTGCTTCAGATCACTGAGGTGGGGGTATTTCTTCTTCTTCCCTTTCCCTTTTTTGCCCACCCTGTCGGAACCCAGGTCTTCTCCGGTTGCCGCCTCGATGTCTCGCATCAGATCTGCATCACGCCAGTCTGCAACACAAAGAGGAGCGTCGTTCAGCAGTGGATAAGAGGAAACTCTCTCCAGGCTCCTGGACCAGAGAACATACTGTTACTGCCTACCTGTGTTATTTCACCCAGTGCAGCGTGCCACAGTTTCAGCATGTGCTACAATACTGGATAAGCTTGTGATTAGGCAGCTTTATTCTGAAAGCATTACAAAGCTTTTGAAAGCTTCAACAGAGCGTTGCTGGATGTGACACCAATCTGCTGCATGCAGCTACCATTGGCCAATGCTCTTAAAGACAGCATTTTTGATTGGCTGTAGCCAGTGGTGGTTACGACGGGCCCATATCGTCTCGTCACATGATCAAATAGAGATTTGAATTTGGACAATACGAACATACATATTACCCAGCAATCATCATTGCATATTTGCATCTGACAAAATACCAATGAAACTAAGCATTTATTCATTTAAGTGAATATTCTTTCATAGTTTATGTAGAATACGCATCATTCTGTTACAGACTGCTACCATAATGGAGATGGGTTTGCCATTCAAGGGCCCCCTGTCAACCACATAAATTGTCCTCTAAACTTTCACTAGATGAAGTGAATGTTAAACAGTGCTTTGGCTGCTCCTCACATTGAAGATGGCAACAGCTGTAGCCTCAGAATGTTAAAACTTTATTGACTTAAACTGACGTGTGAGTTAAACTAATATATGTTGTACAATCACATTTCAAACACTAGGCAGTGATAAAGTGAAACGTAAAAGTATAGTTTGGGTATTTTGAAGTGAGTTTGTTGGGGTTGTATGAGGTGCTTTGGCACACCCCCAGTTTGGAGTACCAGCACAGAAGCAGAGTAATGCTTTAGTAACGATCACACTGAAGTCAAACGTCAAGATTTCAAGATGGTGGGTGCTTGTGTTTTTCCAAGCACAGTTGGGCTAATGCATAGGGATACGGACGTTGTACAGTTAGTGCCAGAGTAAAGACAACCCGACAGCAAGGTAATGTGTATAGCATACACACTACACCTTTTTATGTGGCTAAAATATATTTTCCTGCTGCCCCCGTCCACAGCAGTACACTGTTCTGCTTCCCTCCTGGGACTCCTGTAGCTGCTCCAAACTGGGGACAATCTGACCGCCGTCTACTGCAGCTAATACACTGACTACAGATAGGTACCCCATACAACCCCACTTCAAAACACCCAAACTACCCCTTTGAAGACTGAAACACACAATACAGTAAAGTATCTCTGACAGCAGCCATGCTAGAGTCACAATCACATTTGCTGAAGCTATCTTCATATGTAATTAACAATACCAGACTGCAACTCTAACAAAAAGTGATGTTAATGAAAAGTGTAATGAAGTAATTACAGCTGATAACGTAAATGAGTTCACAATGCACACTTTTACAGAGCATGAGTAGTAAACAGTGTGTCGTACGGGCTCATTTGGCTCCAATCCGGGCGTTAATGAAAAGTGTAATGTCATAATTCTGGGTGATAAAGTAAAAGCGGCTGTAATGCAGAGTAATGACGGTCTAAACGAAGAGACACTTCTAGTTAATGACGTAGTGCGGTGGAATTAGAGATAAACCTGCAGTAATGCAAAGTAATTACACTGTGATTGTGATGGGATTGAAGCCGGCCTCTCCACTCTGTCAAAACACTGACCCCAGCTCAGTGTGTGTGTGTGTGTGTGTGTGTGTGTGGGGGGTTATTAATCAGCCGGTCTGACCCTGGGTCTGACTGGACCTTCAACTATCCCTTATTACACACACACACACACA
>NW_023339785.1:435920-436136 GCF_004916995.1 Morone saxatilis
GTTTGAGAGAGAAAGAAAAATAAAGAATAAAAATAAAAGATGAAAGAAATGAAGTAAAGAAAAAAAGCAAAAGGAAAGAAATATATAAAGAAATAAACAGAAAGGAGAGATGGCCGAGAGAGAAAGACAGTGTGAATTTAATCAGTGTTGCAGCAGGACTCTTTTCTCTGTCAACACCTCTTAGCCCTTCCAGCTGGGGTCTGTGTGTGTGTGTGT
>NW_023339785.1:436274-438419 GCF_004916995.1 Morone saxatilis
GAGAGAGAGAATGAATCCAGAGTGAAGGGGAGCATCAATTCCTCTCATCCCTGTCTGTCAGTCAGCTGCTTGGACTCTTATGTTCCGTATCCCTGTGTGTGTTTGACTCAGAAACACCCGTTTAGGCACTAGTTAAGATGAGATAGAAGTAAAGGTGAATGACAACAACAACAAAAGCAAACCATGTTCAGTATTTCCACGGGTTGAAAAAAAGCACACACTACTTAAAAGTTTTTTATATGAAATCCACTGCTACTAGATGTCACACTAGAGCACCAGTATCTCATACCAAAACACATACAGCCCACCAGACTCCATTTTACCTCGTAGATAATTGTAAAACACAATTCAAACTGGACAGAAACAAAATAAAATCATCAAAATAAATCCTTGATTCACAGTTAGAAAAGAAATTAAAAAAGCTGTGAAACAGGTTGCTATGGCTACACTTACACGTAATCCTTGGGGATATGCAACCGTCACTACAGTACGTCAATTAAAAGTTGTTGTTTTTGCCACTGACAGGCTCAGATTGTTATTCCAAGGGTCTGACAGCATCATAGAAAGGATCTCTACAGAGACAGAGCTTTTGTTTAACCAGAAACAACCTTATTATTGCTCGCTACCAGACTCCATTGACAAAAACTGTCATTTTACTGACCGTTAATTAACCAGGCTAATACATTACATTGGCTATACTCCCTTCCTTTGCTGTTCCCACTGAGCATTGTTGCAACACATTAAACACATGGATGGACACCTGACTGCCACCAGACTCCACTGACTCCTGCTGAGAACACCATGACTCTACTATATCCTTACATAGTTAATTGCTGATTGCTGCTATATTAAAGTTCTAAATCTCAAATATAGATTTAGAAATATAACCTTTAACGTCTGATATCAGTTCAAACTTATGGATTGCCTCCTGAATCACAGTTAATTTGGTTTGAATGTAAACACACACTACATGTGCCAAAAGAGTCAGAAAGCAATCAATGTCTGATTAACTAGAGTGAACAGGAGACAACACAGGGCCTTGCAGGTGTGGCCACCTTTGTAACTCTCTGCCTGTATTTTCCCCACACCTCAGTGTATGATAATGATAAGTAGGTGGATTAGTTTCAGCCACGACTCACTCAGGTACTACAGTTGTTACTTTTTCCTTTAATGTCCACTTTCCCCTGCGCTCTGGCCGTGTTGCTGTTAGCTTTCAGTCTGGTCTGGAGGAGGCTGCAGACAGCCATGTGCTCCCTTTGATGGACCACCTGCTTCTTTCATCTGTCAGTGATCAGCTTCATCAGGAGGTCCATGCTATCCCCCTGCTGCACCAGTGACTCCGGAAGGAGCAATGCTTTGATTCCACCAGGCAAGGCTCTGTGGCGCTGCTTGGTCCTTCCTCCACTCAGCTTCAAGCCCCACCAGGAGCTTCACCTTTGCTCAGATTTAGTTGATTTGGACATTATTTTTTGATATGTGTTTCTACCATTGGGTAAGTAGGCTACGAAGTGTCCATTTTTGTTCTGTTTTTACGTTCGGGAGTCGGCACAGGTTGTTTTAGTTTAAAAATGGACCGGTTTATCTGTGCTCTTTCTGTGTCTGAGTTCCGGTCTGCTCTATCTGCTCTGTGCTGCTTGACATGGCTTCTATCCAAAGTGCTGCGGCTGGAACGCATCGCAGCCCTGCCAGTACACTTGAGCTGTAGATGACCAGCAAGAGTCACTGGTGGAGCAACACTGAGCAGATCCCTCACCAGCTTCCCACCCAACGAAGCTGCTGGTTACATTCAACGGGTCAGCATCTGCGCTCAGAGTCTGGTATACATTTGTGGTTATTAAGTACAGCCAAGACCATCGAAACAGAAGAGCCACTCAGTAAAACACTGTGAAGTAGAAATCCTTACGTCCGACCACACAGGGTCCAGCCACAGCCATGTCTGTCGCTATGACAACTTGTCTCAGCTGACCTTTACGATGTCCCTCACTGCCTGTTTAACCTCATTGTATATACATGTGTATGTTGGTGTGTGTATATGTTTGTGTGTGACTGAATAGGCAGAGGGAGCTGAGGCCAATGGTCCATCAACTCATTCAGGCCACCGCCCCCCCTGCTGTGAGATTGATGTGTGTGCCTGTCTGTGTGTGT
>NW_023339785.1:438519-443212 GCF_004916995.1 Morone saxatilis
CTCTCTCACTCACACACACACTGAGACAATGATAATGTGTAGGACAGACTAGTAAGTGTTATTTTCCCTTACAAACTGTTTATTGTTGGCTCTCTCCACTCAGTCCGGTAACTGGGCAGCACACTGAGCTGTGATGGAAGTTATTATTTGTGCATGAAAAGAAAAATGTATCCTCAAACCTAATGTATCCATCAGAGCCAGTTTCTCCCAGCATTTAAACCAGCAGCAAACACCACCAAAATCACTGGAGCAGCGACACCTCCACACCAAGTTACACTGATGTGAAAACAGCGATGGCTAACAGTGGTAACCTGGTGAGGCAGCTGGACTCCAGAGACCAAAAGATCACGTGACAATCCATCTTGCCAGACTTCAAGCTGGTTTGAACCCAACCACAGTGGTTCGATCCACTCAGTGTCCTTAAACAAACTATGACCTATGGGCGGGGTTTAACTGCTTCTGCCAGTCCTATCTTTCCCTACTGAGTTTGCCTTTGATAAATACAATACAATAAAAGCCTTGTTACACTTGCATGTGTAGGTGTAGTTGGCATCAGTATTTCCTGCTGATATATTTGCTGCTGTACAACTTTTGCAGCAGATTTCTGAACTGACAGTGTTCCCGGAGCTCTAACCTGTTCCCCTTGTGTTTGCACACACTGGCCACCATAGAGCCTCGCCAGCATATTTATCAGTATGTGTGGATTCAGCGCTACTGTGACACCTTTCTATTGCAGTCCTCTGTGTTTGTGTTTTAATGGATTGAGGGGGATTTGTGTTTTGGAGAACTCAGGAATGGTCAGTGTGTGTGTGTCAGTGTGTGTATGTGTCACTCCTCACCAGGCTGCTCCTCCCTCTTCCTCCTCTCCTCCTGCTCCTCCCTCAGTCGGTCCTCCCGCCTGCAGGGTCGACCCTCCTGGTCTCGAGGAACGATCCGGCCATGGAATGGACACTGGAGGACACACACACACACACACACACACACGCATTAACAGTATGGGACACAGACACAGACAGAGATGTCTCTGGAATCACTTTGTGCTGTTACCTTGTGGCGGTCCTGCCTCTGACACAGGTTTCCGTTGCCCAGTGGAGCTCTGCAGTGATGGCTGACAGGAGTGAAGCTCCCAGGAAAGGAGATGTATCTGCTCCTGCTCTCTGCCAGGAGCTCCTTGTTCTCCACCTCCTCCTCCACCTCGGCGTGAACCCAGAACTGATGCTGAGAGGCAGACCTGCACCAGGAAAAAAAGCAACATATCAAAAACACACATCTTTGATTTCTATGTGGAATTATATGTAAATCCATCATATCATATTTTACGAGGGCTCAAACTGCAAATGTAGTGGGTCTTTGATTGTAGCTTATTTCCACATGCATGAAACACTGACACTGATATTCATTCAGACATTTAAATAAAGCCACAAAACACAACCAGGAATACCATGACAGATTTGAATTCGGGCTAAAATACAATAAATCGTTCCAGCACAACGTCGAATATTTTCTTTCCATTTTAATCCGTTTCTGGGAACGTCCATGTTTTCCAGATTGCATGTTTGCCTGTGTGTGTGTGCGGTGCCTCACTTGATGATCTTGCCAGCGTTGGGCTGCTCCTGGCCCCAGTAGTACAGGTCTAAACCAAATGGAACCACAGGAGCATCAGCAGCCTTCTGGTCTGAACTGGACTGGTCTGAACTGGGACCTGAGGAGCTGCTGCTGGAGGAGAAACAAGTGGAGGGAGAGTTAAAGCTTCATGCACAAACCAATTCAACTTAGAGTTTGTGTTCAACTGTCACATTTGACAGAAAGCCTTGTTGTATACTAGATTAAAAGAAAGAGGACTTTAAAGCTTAAATTAAAAGTTGGAATGAGGCCCTTTAATTGTTCAAAAGCAAACTTCAGGAGAAGCTGTATGAGCACTGTTCTGTAAAAAATTAAAATGTATGATCCGACAGTGGCTGAACTTCCTTAGTGTCCAAATCATTAAGATGGATCTAATAAGTGTGTGACAGTCAGAGAAGGTGCAGTGATAGCAGGTGGACCTGGGTTCTGCAGGCGGAGGGAGGTTCTGTCTGAGGAGGCGCAGCGTAGCGGCTGCACATGTTGGATCCTGCTCCTCCTCTGTGAGTCGCTTTAGCCGCCTGGAGGAGGACGGGGGGGAGGAGGTGGAGGACAGAGGGGGTGGAGCTGCAGGTCTTTTAGCAGGAGGTTTATTTGGGAGTGGTGCTGTTGAGGTGGAAGGAGTTGGATCCAAACCTGCAAACAGAGACGAGAGGAAGTCAAGACCTGTTGTTGAAACATATGTCTCATCTAATCCACACATGTGTAGATCATCATTAGATATACTGTTTTGGCATGCTGTCAGGTTGACCCATTTGTAAACAGTGCCAACAGCAATGAAGACAGATCTGCAGCAATGTGCACTCAAACATCCCAGATAAGTTATGTCAGCCGTGTGTGTGTGTGTGTGGTCAAACACTGGGTCAACCAGGGTCTCTGGGGACGGAGCAGGTCTTCAGCACACACACCCGTGCACACACACTGCAGGTGAGATCAGAGGAAAGCAGTAAGCTGAGCGCTGCCGACATGCTGATCCCACACATTATTAGGGCTGACCTGGATGCTTCAGAGATCCAGTCACCGCCACGGTACGCTACGCAAATGATCGGCCCCGTACAGTGTGACTCTTCTTCTGGCTTTAATTACAACACAATTTAAATGCAGAAAAAAGACAAACCAGACAATTTCTGTCTAAACACTAGTGCTGCAAGCTGTGGAAGTATAACAATGCAGAAGAAACAAACAACAGAAAGTCTGTTAGAATCTATGTGTTCAATACAAGCTTGTAATAAACCGGTCTGTACCAGAGATCTACTGGCACCAGTCTGACAAACTCACAAAGGAGTTCATGGAATTCATGGTCAGATGGTAATTTACTATGTAAGGTTAGATTCCAAAAGGACTCATTTGCTAAAGCTTTTGTTGCTGTCTGCACCAAATAAGACATTCTACTCAAGACGGTGCTCTGTCACAGAGAAGTGTGTCTCAGATGGATGTAATAAACAAAACAAACACCAATGTTTCACTGCTGAAAGTTAGCAAAGCCAGCCAATTATCTGATAGATTAAATTGTAATTAACAACAATTTTGATAATGGTTAATAGAGATAGTTAATAGAGTAGAGTTCATGCCTCACAATACTTATAATAATGACATACAAATTGGTCAATTTAAACAGAATTTGAGAAGAAATATAATTGAATTCAAAGGGCGTTTTAGATCATTTTAGATGTGCCTCTAGACCAACAAAACAATAAATTCTGGGTTTTTTTTGGCCACATGGGGGCAGTGACAACAACTTATAAAATAATTATAAAAATAAAGTTAAAGGAAAGTGTTAGCAAACAGCTAAACAGCTAAGCAGGGCTGATAGTGAGTGTGAACCAAACAAAAAGCAAATCAATGAGCTAAACGGCCCGCTGAGCTGAGGGGAACTGAAGAGTTGGTCTCTGTGGGTTCCTCACTATGAGCGACACCTTGTACGTTACATGTGGTCACTTAACCCATTATCAATATAAAAATATTGATTAGCAGCTGCAGCTTGAATCATTTCTTCCCCAGAGTTTATTAGTGGCAGTGTGGTGAAGGCTTTAAAACCCCATATATATCTTTTCAGAAGTTCAGAAATAAGGTTTAAGTGAAAACATAACTGAAAATAAATAAGGGGTATGAGTTGCGTTTGGGGGACTCGTGTAGAGCTGCAATGATTAGTCAGTAAACTGATTTCTTTTAACGGAAAGAAAATGAATGATGAACTATTCTGATGATTGATTAAGGTGTCATTTTTTAAGCAAAAATGCCAAACATTTAATGGTTGCAGGTTCTCAAATGTAAGATTTGCTGCTTTTCCTGGTATTAAATTATAGTAATTTAAATATTTGAAGGTTTTGGGCTGATGGTTGGATTAAATAAGACATTTAATTATATCTCCTTGTGCTCTAAGATACCATAAAGGGCATTTTTCATTGACATTTTATAGACCAAAGCTTAATTGATTATTGAGTATCTGTAGATTAATCGTTGATGAAAATAATATGGCCTGGTAGAATACTGGTTGTCCACATGTTTTACATTACATCATTTCATAATAGTCAATGTAAAAGGCTCAGGATGGTGAAATGTTTGTCTCGCACGATGCAGTCATGATCATTTTAGCACAGTTCAATTCTCAAAGTAAGGCCTTACTCTACCTCAGCTCACCTTCTCCTCCCTCTATGATCCCTTCTCTCTCTGTCGGATGGTGAAATACAGACTCAATAGGCTCTTTTCAAACTACCAAATGGCAGAGGTTTGTCTGGATGTTGTGGATGTTAAGACGCACAGATCAATGGGAGGAAATGTGTATAGTTGTATGTGTATGTGCATGTGTGTGTGAGTGTGTGAGGGGGGTTGTTAGAGAAAGAGAGAGAAAAAAGGGGTTAAGGGGGTTTGAGGGTGAGAGAGGGAGAGAGGGAGAGAGAAAGCGAGAGAGGAAAGGCGGAAAGAGGTATTGATTTTCTCGGGTTAAGCAGGGCCTGTAATTAAAATGTTAATTTGAGAAAGAGAGAGATAGTGTCCTGACAGCACAGAGAGGGATAAGAGGACTGATAATCAGAATGACAGAACAGGACAGAGGGGGGAGAGAGAGAGAGAG
>NW_023339785.1:443256-443638 GCF_004916995.1 Morone saxatilis
GAGGAAATGGGATTGGAGATCAGAGCAGAGCCCGGCTTTCTCTGAATGAATCAGAAGAAAAGAAAGAGGGGGAATGTAGAGAAATGATAAATGTGATCCACTGACTGAGATGAAAAGAGTCAGAGGAAGACAGAAAGCAACAGGAAGACTACTGTAATCAGAAAAAACTGAAAGAGGAAGGAAGAATTGGTGTGATAGGGCACAATAGAGGAACAGTGACATACTGAGGACTACAGAAAAATATCAAACCTCAAAGACCTCCTTAGATACTGATAATGTCCAAATTAGTGAGGTTAATTTCTCTTTTTTTATTCTTACATCAAATATTTATTAGATGTAGTTAGGTGTACAGGAACCAATAGGCCTGTCACGATAACTACTT
>NW_023339785.1:443677-443993 GCF_004916995.1 Morone saxatilis
TATTATTGTCATTTTAAGACCATTAAGAGAGACCACGAGACTTGGGACAATAGAATGATGCCGGCCTTATCCTTTAAAACAGGATACATATGAGGGGGGCTTTTGCTATTGCTTAGGTCTATGAGGGTATGCCTGTACAGGCTAAAGCCCCAAAAACAGCACACATCTGTGTTTAGGCTAATGTGTAGCTGGATGAGGCAGAACACAAGTGGTGCACTTCACACATTAAATCGTTGCAAGATTCAGAAATACCAAGTAACAACAAAAAAAGATATCGTTTTATCCGTTCAGATTTGTATTATTAGCAGTGAGTATT
>NW_023339785.1:444054-444194 GCF_004916995.1 Morone saxatilis
TGTGTGCATGTGTGTGAGTGGGTGGTAAAATCTGGGTGCAGGGCTAATAGGGACTCATTAAAGAGGTTGCATTGTTAATTTGCTATGGCCCCTGTAGATCATTACCTATCCCACTAATCACCCTGACACACACACACACA
>NW_023339785.1:444294-445625 GCF_004916995.1 Morone saxatilis
TTCTTTTGTCATTCTTTAACATTTAGTGCAACTTTCCTGCAGGACGAACAGACGAGAGGAAGCAAGCAGAAGTTAAATAATGAGTTTCCTTTCTGTTCGGTTCCCTCTGTGTTGTTTTGGTTTCCTTGTCGGTGAGGCAAAGGCAACAAGCTGTGTGCCACATGTTCCTGAGAGGGAAATGAAGAGATTACTGCGAGACTATGATCTGAGTTCTGCAAACAGACACTCTTTCCAAGAATAATTGCTTTAAGAGGCTATTCGGGCATTAGAGTACTCTAGAGCCCCAAATCAGCTGTTTTTCTACAGGGCTTTACAGTGTGTGTGTGTGTGTGGAGGTCAGATAGAGTAACCTGTGCGGCTCTCCCAGGTGGCCTCTAAGTGCATGATAGCATATGTGTGTGTATAAGACTGTGGCAAATATTAAGTTTCAGTCAGAGCAAATTGTGATATTGTTTATATATATATAAAAAAAGGGGACCACGATTACCGAACAAGCTACAATTGACTGTTCGCTAAACCCGACTCCAAAACAGTGATTGTACGCTATTAGCAAAGCAAACGTATCTAGCTGTGTGCGCTGTAGTAACAGAAACACTCTTTCTTTTTAGCTTTTACGATCCAAAAACACAAGATTAAACTAGCTGTGTTTGTACGGCTAACTAACTTACTAGGTACAGGAGCAAGCGTCCCTACAAATGATAAAAGTTTAACAGCATAACACAGTTTGCAGGATTACAGGTTACGTTAAAACTCCCCACTGCAAGTTAATAGAATAGAATCTCTTTAAAAACGGAGGTGTTTGAGGCTTTTCCAACCCTTATCTTTCAGATCCGTCCAGCCATCTCAACTATTAATTTGAACCATGTGGAACTGGAACTGGATGTGGCCAGTTCACATCCAGTTCCCAGTTCCAATCCAGTTCCCAGTCTCCACATCCAGTTTCAAGTTCCACATCCAGTTCCAGTCCCACATCCAGTTCAAGTTCACATCCAGTTCAGGTTCCACATGGTGTTCAAATTAATAGTTTGAGATGGACTGACGGATCTGAAAGATAAGGCGTGGAAAAGCCTCAAACACCTCGTTTTTAAAGAGATTCTATTCTTATTAACTTGCAAGTGGGAGTTTTACGTAACCTGTAATCCTGCAAACTGTGTTTGCTGTAAACTTTCCCGTCATTTGTTTTGTGGACCTGTTTTGCTGACCTGACATCTCCTGTATTAGTTATGTATCTATGAGCTTCAGTTAACGCTACAACAACTATCGTGGTTCGCTAACATTTTTATCGTATTGTCGCATAGGCATAAACTCACCACGTTTGTATTGTTCTCCCC
>NW_023339785.1:445650-447833 GCF_004916995.1 Morone saxatilis
AACTGGATGTGGAACTTGAACTGGCGTGCCGATGTGCAACCTGGAGCGGTACAAGGCCCCAACCTCTGGAAGCAGAGGCTGAGAGCGTTGCGCGATGAAAATCGTGCGCTTGGGATTGCACCTGGTGTTGTTAAAGTTAAGCAACAGGAAATCCCTCCACCGCAGGTTGAGATCCCGGTTGTGTTTAGGTGGGGTCCTGCTGACAATGCCGCTGTCTTTGCACAACTCGTGGCCACTGGTGGAGTGCTTCCATGTCTCTTCCAAAACTGCAACATTGCCCCATTCACCGCGATCAGGATGAACGGCCACAAGCTCGGCATTACAGATCTGGCATTGGCAGGTGTCCTGTCTGCCATGCGGTTTGAGCAGAATCAAGCGTCACGTGCAAGACAGCAGGTTATTGCCGAAGTCTTGGCTCCAATATTGCCTCAGACCATGTGCATGGAACAAGCTGCGGCTGTGGTTGAGTTGGAAAGACTGGTTGACAATGAGCGCCGCTTGATTAATGAAGCCTGGTTCTATAACATCATTGGGAGACTCCCAGTCGGTGAGGGTGGGGTAGTCGAAGGGTGCTGGCATCTTCAGCAGAGGCATTGGGTCCCTGGAACTAATTTGGCGCAAAAGATGGCTTTGCTACTGGCCATCATGGAGCACCCAGAGTCCAGGCAGCGAGGTCGGATCGTGTACTGCATCGTCATCATGCTGATTTCCTTTGCGACCCGAGGCACCCTGTCTGAGGCCAAACAGCGCCGCATTCTGAACGAGTTACGTCCGTTGATGCCAGCTGTGGTTGAGATGTATGCAGTAGGTGATGTAAGGCTGACATACATAAACTTTGGCCAATACATCCACGATGGGAATGTTCATGAGATTCTCCAGAGATGGTTGAACCTGGTTCCTGTGGCTGCCATCAGGCTCAGAGTGCTGTTGGCACAAGCTACCGGATCCGGACTCACATCATTGGACATTGCAGCCCAGGCTCTCCACGAGCATCCTGATTTTCAGTGGCACATCATTCGCCGGATGTACCCTCAGCAATGGGAACAATATCGTGAGGCCATTCGTCATATCGATGGGAAGGTGTACTATGGCTTTCGTCGTGACCTTGGTGTTGTGAGAGCTACCCTATACCGACAGATTACATGGGTCGGATATGAACTGTTGATTGCTTGCGGGAACCAAAATCTGAAAGGCTACAGAGGGATAGTACCTGATCCTGCCAACAAGCAAATCATCAAGGATCTGATCAAGAAATACCTGGACTCCATCGAGGCTGATCCCGATATGGTGAATCGCGAGTGGGGGGATGAGGAGGAGGATGCTGTGCATATGGCGATTCGAGAGACACGTGGTTTGCCTTCTGTTGCTACCAATCTTGCTCGCAGGGATGGGCACGCCGGTCCAAGGGTGCGTATAACAGGAAGGAGCCGCAGATGCCACAGATCATGAGGAGGATAATGAGGGGGGTGCGTGAGAAGGTCATGATTGGGGCTTGACATGAACCGTGCTGTTACTATAAGCACTCCATCGGAGATAATACAATAACCAAACTCCATTATAATCTTTTTTCTTTTTTTGTGCTTCTTGGCTGTATTTCCTACCCTGAAGTGGTGGAAGGAAGCTACTGGGAGCACCAACTCAAATAACACTCAGTAATGAACTTGTGCTTTTCTTGTTGTGTTTGCTCATATTTTCGTTGGCCCCGACAGTAATTCCATCCTGTTTATGTGTTTGTATTTCTCATCACGCAGTTCTTTAATTGATTTTCAGGCTACTTTCTATCAGAGAATGTGTCCTACTTTAGTAAGTACATAAACTCAGCAACTCCTGCTCAGTAATCCACTGTTTTATAATTAAAAATGTAAAGTTATTAATTGTATAAGTCAGTAATTCAGTACTGTGTGTAAGAGTATGAAATTTTTGCCTTTAGTGCCAAAACTAGGGGAGATAAATGGGCTGAAGACATCACACAGACTGCACTGCATAATTGGAAATATGGTATAATCACATTAAAAATAAAGACATATTATAAGCTTTAACTGAGTAACTAAAGGCTTCACGATGAAATGGATCGTGTGCCAAGAGGCTGGTGCACCAACAAGGAAGCACCAAGTCTAAACCACGGTTGTTTCCCATCATATAGTCCACCAATCACATTGCTTGCTATAATAAAATATAACCTC
>NW_023339785.1:447933-458077 GCF_004916995.1 Morone saxatilis
TAATATAATGATATTCACTATCTAATAAATATATCTAAATAAAGTAATTCTATAGCTCCCCGAATTTCAAACACTGGCGACACATAAACCAAGATATTTGTGTGAATCTAAACACACTGATTATTGAGATTAGGGAGGTGCGCTAAAAGTGGAAATCATGAATCACTTTATTCAGTTCAGGTAGAGGTTTTAAGTAAAAGCTAACTGGTCACATAAATGGCAGCCAGGCCAATATTTAGCACTTAAACAGCCATAATTTCCTTCAGGAAAGAGAGGAAATACAGAGCTGAAAGAGAGTTGATATTGGGTTTATATATGATGAATGCTAACTGCTGGATTTGTTTGCTAACACATTCACTAACAAGGTGATGATACGTTAACGTTAACATCTGCCGTCCCCAAGTTGCTTAATAAATGTTTCATTTTTCCACAGACATTTTTATACGTGTTAAAATTGCAGGTTTTTAACAGCTTTCATGAACTCAATCATCGTCCCAACATCACAGTGAATCATCACAGTATCTGTACTTAATTAGACTGATACTGTCAGTTTTGGACGTGGACGCAGTGAATACAACCTCCTCCATCCTGCCCACAGGCCGTCTTAACACAGCCCCAATCAGTTAACCAAACTGGCTTCCAGACGTCTGGGTAAACACATCGTGGCTTGTTGTTATTGTTTTGTTATTACTGTCCAACATATTCGGTCCAGAGTGCTGAGCCTCAAAAGAGAGAGTTTTAATTTGACTTTACGTCCTATAACTGTAGGATGCAGAATATGTGTAAAACAATGCTCTTCTGTCTGTTAGATTTGTGGTCAAACACATTCTGGCGACTTTGTTATTCCTGGAAATGTTCTTTATATTGGCTGAGTTTCTCCTTTACAGTGTCAGAGCCATTGAAACTGTGCTGAATAATAACCCAGCACCCGTCTGGTGAGATGTTAATGGGTTGTCCAACATGCTTCTTTATACACCGAATGGAGACGACCCCTAAACTTAGAAGCCTTGTATGTGCATTTGTTTCCAGACACGGAGTCAGCGCCACAGCAGCTGTTCAGGATAAAGAGTTTATTCACGGAGATGGAGGCTGGTTGATCCTGACAGACTTCTGAGGGAACTGGCGATAGAAAAGGTTAACACAAACCGGACCTGGGTCATTTATTTAGATTGGCACAAGAAGGATGGGATTCTGGTTGGTGTTGGATGGGAACGGGCAGAGACGGTCATATCTGAATAGTTAAGTAGTGTTTGGAAGGTGGACAAGACTCTACTTTAAAGGGTCATTCTGGTTCTATTAAGACTTGGATCTGATAGTTTTGGCCAGAATTTCTATTGTTCTGAAAACATTTAACTCTTTATGTTACTCTGTTACACTGAAACATCTGTGACAGTTTAAATTGGAAACTGTTGAAATCGAAACTCGGCAGGTGATTGGATGAACCATCTGTCTATCAGTCTATCACAGGAAAACTTAAACCAATCAGATCAATGAACCAATCAATCAATCTCTAATGATTGACTACTAGGGTGCAGCTGTATCCATGATACAAACTTATGTATTCTGACAAACTTATTTTAGCAAACAATAAATGATGTAGCGGTACAAAGCTAATGATAGCTTTCTACTAGCCAAAAGCAATGGGAGACAAGGGCATCCAGCTAGCTAACTGTAGCATTGCTATTGGTTCTCTGTACAGGACTCTGCAAACGGTCACTTCTAGCAAACACCTAGCGTTAAACCACACATGTGTAGCTCTTGCTATCTTTCCAGGCTACAACAAACAGTTTGTTTGACCAAACTTGGGTTTTGTTTGTTTTTAGCAACAAGTAAAGAAACCATCATTAGCGTTTAGTAAAGCGTTCCCAGATCTCATTTATTAACTTGAGTACTTACAGTTTTATTATTACTGTACTTACTATATAAAATATCAGAAAAACTCATCTCTGATCAATAATCACACGAAATAATCTCAAAATAATCCAAATCTATGGTTTTACACAAAAAAACGAAAGAGTTCACTGAGTCAGTTTAATAAATGATGAAATGACTTCTTGAAGGAAAAAGTTTGCTATTTGATGTCCTCATTCCTAATTAAAGTGACAGCGGACCCATCCAGCGCCTTTTGAACTTGCTTGGGACCCATTGGATAAACAGAAACATGTTTTTCCCGGTGGCCCCCGGCATCACCGCAGGGCCCCCTGACCAGACAGCAAAGCCTTATTAGCTCCAATAGACTCCCAACAGATCCACACGGGGGCCTTCGGTTTCTCATCTGCTCTCCTCTGTCATTAACTGTAACTCTTCACTTTCATCTCCTCCGTTCTACTCGGGGATCCTTCCTTCCTCGCCTCTTTAGCATTGCCGGCTCCTTGTAGCCTCGGGGCCGACATATGTGCACGACAACGTGTACATGCGTCAGCCACTTTAGGCTAGATCCTGCAGTAATGACTTCCAGCTCAGTCTTTAGGTAACGAGCGCTTCCTGTTAGTTGTGTCTGCCTGAGGACAACCGAGGACCGGCTCTCTGGAGTCCTCTTCAGACCGGGAACGCTGATGTCTGTACATCCGGACAAAGTCAGGAAGGTGAGGAATCATCACTTTTTTATTCACTTGTTTTCATGTTTTTTATTCATATTCACATCGTTAGTGGAGACATTTTCATTATAGAGGTAATGATTATGAACTAAACAAACAAAGAGAGAACATTTTGGTCATTTCACAATAGAGAAACCCACACACTTGAAATCCAAAACAATGGCTGGTAAACTTTTGCCAGGACGCTCACCACAGCCTGGCTGCACCGAACCGTGGGGAATAAATCCTGGTGACGTTAATGAGCCTGTTTGGCTCGTACGTCCATCCACAGCTGTTGTCTCTGTGTGTAAACAGACTGACAGACACACTGGTGATGGATTTGAGCTGAGCTAAACAAACATCGCCAGGACTGAAAAAAGTAAAGCCCCAGGACGTAGTACCATCAACGGCCACTAGATGCTGCAAAGTAATCTGTGGCTCAGAGCAATTAATTAAAATATTCAGCGACAATCATAGACTGTATTACAAATGTGCAAAGAGATGGAGCGTGGGCTTAATTATTCCTAACTTTAAGCCTTAGAACTTTAATGGAAACGGTCCGTCACTGCCTCCGTTGGTAGTTGTTGCTATTTGTGATGTTTTGAAATGACTCATATCCCTAAAATCTGTACAACCTCAGCTAATAAAATGTTCCTTTATAGATCCTCCACAGCAGCACAGGGGAATAAATAAAATACAATAAAATATAAAATAATATATAATAAAAATATATACCAAAGTGGAATATGATAAGCTTGTGTATAACTAGAATTAAAATGTTATATAAGTCAATAAACTATAATTGAAAAAAATATTGAAATTGAGTGATAAAGTAAAAAAAAAAAAATCTGATTTTATTTAATTAAAACAGAAAAAAGTGTCCAAGAAACATGAACAAAGTATTACATATGCTGCTGGAGCCAGCCTCTAGTGGTTGTTATAGGAAATGCAGGTTTTGTTATTTTCCAAACTATAAAAGTATGGATTCTTTATGGACTTATTCAGGTTATTTCAGGTGTTTCTTTAACCATCTTTCAAATTCAAATGAGACTGAAACTGCTATCAAAAATCAAATTAACTACATTTAAATAAACCTGCTGTGGAGTTTTATTACATTAGTACAAAAGAAGCACAAAAACTCCCTGTTGTTAGTTTGTCTTCCACCATCGGGGCAGTTAAAACGGTCCATAACTGCAGGTAGTGAAGTTCATTAAGGCTGGCCTAGATCTGGAGGGGGCGGCACCGAAGAGGGGCCCGAATGGGGTCCTGGAACATGGCAGGGATTATGGATATTTACTGTTAAAGGGACCCCGATGAGCTGCTGTCAGCGGGCCCAGAACTTCAGGCAGCAGTCGAGGAGTTGAATCCAACAGTGGAGGTTGTTCCTGTGTGTGGGTGTCTTTTATTCTGATTCCGACAAACCAAACATCAGCTTTTATTGTAAAAGACAAACAGCACCATCCAATTATTAATCAGACTTATATTATAAATTAATGTCAGTACCTGTCCACTTCTTTCGTTATTTTTGCTTTTTAAAACTAGTAATGTAACATGGTTGTCTTTTCAGCATCCAGCATTCATTGTAGTTATTGTCATGGGAGAAATTAAAGGATTTAGTGGCATCTAGTGGTGAACTCTCAGATTGTATCTAACTGAATACTGCTCACATCTATATGTGACAACCTGGGAAGAAGCGAAACTCACAAAAAACCCAAAAGGCTTCTTGGTTTGTCTTTGTTGGCCTCCATCAGAAGAAGATCCTCTGTAGATAAAAACAGCTCATCATAAAGTCACAAAAACACAACTATTGCTATATTCAGGTGATTATACACTGATGAAAACATGAATATAACACTAATCATACCTCGCGAAACTGTTCAAACACGTGGGAACCGATGAAAACATGAATATACTGAATGTTAAACACTGAATGTTAAACTCTAATCCGATCTGAGGACGTATAGTAATAACAGGCTGATGTTGCAATCAAATGACACAAAGACAATAGTTGGAGGAAAGACCTCCTCTCAGCTTCTCTTAAATTGGATCCAGGAGACGTGAGTGAATGAACCCTCTGTGCTTTTGTTATGAGGTGCACACACACCAGGTGGGAGAGGGGGCGAGCTCCTGCGGAATCCCCCACCCACAACTCCACACTCCACACACAACTCAACACCTCACGACACACACACCACACACGACACACACAACTCCCCGTCTCCTGTGGATCAAACTTTTGGGTAAATTGTGTAATCAGCCTGGCAGTGTGCAGCTGTCTGGCTGCAGTTTCACTTCGCCTCCATGAGAACGCATCAGGCTCTGTGGAAACCAGGCACTGCCCCCCGCCTTCATATTTCACTTTTACCCAACCAGGGACTCTTTGGAGTCAAAATAACTACTTCATATAAGCTCCTGGAGAACAAGAGTCTCTTAACTGATCTGAGATTTTCAGATCCTGATAATTCACTGTGAAAATACTCTATAGGTAAAAGCATTCAGTATGTAATTGTACTTAAAGAGCTGTTTGCTTCCATATGTGTGTGTAAATATATATATGTACACGTCCCCTCAGTCCAGCAGCTGTAGTGGATCCAGTAGCTGACTGTTGGACTGGGAAGTGAACAGCAGGTCCAGACCGGGACTGAATGCAGCATCTGATGCTGACGGAGGACAGTTTGAATGATGGATGAATGAATCTTTGCTCTGTGTCACTAAAAGTTGAAGATTGATTGACGGGTAAATGTCAGGATATTATTGGTTGAAATCAGTTAGTTCATGCTTTGATTCATTTCATTTTGTGTTGATTCTGGTGCCCCTTGTGGACAAAAGTGGTAGCGTTTCTACCGCCTCGTTTCATTGATTTCAAGGGGAATCCGACCGATCCGATGGCAGATATTAAGAATATAGAAATCTTCTCTCTGATGTTAGTTATTGTAGCTCATATAGACGCATCAGTATTAAACTAAATCAGTTTATAACCAGTTAAAAACTCCTCGTAGTGTGTTTGAGTACAGTTTTGTTAAGTTTCACTATTTGGCAGGAAAATAAAAAGACAAAACACACAAACATGAAACAAACAGTTCATCATTTCCTCTGCAAGTAATTTCACTGATTAGCAGCGTGCTCTAAAGTAATGAGGCGGATTTAGTTCTGGAGGCTGATGCAAGAGGACGACGACAATTTGATACGATTGGATCATAAACAAGATGGTGGCGCTGGAGTGTGTTCGCAACATCGCTGCCAACGCGGCGCCGTTATTCTGTTAATCAGGAAGAGGCTGGCTCCAGCAGTGAGTCAGTCTCCATAAGGCCTCACATTAAACTGTACAGCAGAAATAAACATGTTTACTTCTTTTGCTCAACTGTACGTTTGTACAACTCACCCCTTTAAATTATATTCAGGTTTAAGTCATACAGAATTTTAATTCTACAGTCTATAAGTTGCTCTTCGTATTGTCCGTAATGTAATTTTATTGTTGATCTATTCTGTTTACGTACATCATCGATAGTATTTCCTGTCTGTGCTCTTCCAGAAGTTTCTTCCTTTCTTTTTATTTCTGTTAAAGGCTTTTAAACTGCAACCCTTCAGTTCTGCTCGCTCTCAGCAAATGTAAAAAAGTGCATCAGAGACCTGCAGAGACAGCGAGCAGAGTGACTGACAGACTGACCACAGCAGCGTAGCAGAGACAGCGAGGTGGTAGTCACAGCTAACAGTGCTAACAGAGCTAACAGAGCTAATGAGCAGCTGCTGTCACAGAGTCCGCTGGAGCTTTTACAGTCACTAGAAGCACATTCATGCTGTCTGTTTCTGTGTCTGCTCAGAGAGGTTGCAGTCCGATGCTTCTACAGCATCTGAAGTCGGAACCACTGCGCCACAATATAAACATACTGAGTACAGGGTTAGCAACAGCTAGCATACAGGATACATTTGGAAACGAGCGCAGCGGTTTAAAGTAAAGTCATCCCAAACTGTGGCCTCTGTGTCAGCAAACAGTAGACATTGTTCTACATGTTCAGACAGAGTTTTTTTTCTGAATTTGGTAATAATATTTCATCCCGGTACAGTCGTATAATTCAGTCTACAGGCGTCTTTAATGATAGACGGAGGTACACGCTGTATAGATGACTGTTGAGGCTAATTTGTACTTTGTGATATTAGGCTTGACGCTCGGTTATTACTGCTTTATTATGTATCATAACTCTAGTTTTATGGCAGCACCAGAAGCCGTAATGTGGTTCTACAGCAGCACGATTCCTAATCTGGAAATCCACATTAAAGCTCAGATGAGACTGACAGTTTCAGTATTTTCTCAAACACGACAGTACAAGGTTGGTCGGCTGTGGGCTGGACTCAAAGAGCCAAGAAACCTTTTGCATCATCAGTGATGTAAGACCTTTTAACACGCTCTGCGGGGGGAACACACACACACACACTGTGTCCCAGAAAACAGAAATCTTTATCGTCATTGAAACAATCTGGAGTGAGCAGCTGAAAGGACTCCGGTCTGCAGTTTACAAGGCTTCCTCTGAGAGTCCTGCTCTTCAGCTGCTGACGCATTGAGCTCCAGGGTCGGTTCTTTAATGAAGTCGGGGTGTTGACAACTTTAACACCCCCCCACACGTATTATCACATTATTCACTCACATCCACGTGAACTAAATGTATCTCGCAGCTCCGAAAAAACATCCTTTAATGCAGAACACAGCATGAAAACCATAATGACTCTGCAGAGGGAGAGTCCACAACTGTCACAATGAGGCAAATTCAATGTAAAATAACAAAAAATGTAAGAGGTAATGTTTGTTTGTATGAGCAGATTTTATTAAAACCTTCTGCTTATTCTCCTGAACTATTATATTAACGTCTGAATTTCTAGATCTGTAAATTTCTGCAGGATAGAGTCTGAAAAGAGACACTGACGCTCTAATGCTGCCAGTTCTGTTTAAAGCTATAATCTATATTAAACAGTGTATAAACTCTATGTTCTTTATGTAGTTGAGTACTTCCATGATCCCAAATGTTTCCAACAATGTTCAAACTCAGAGAAATCTGTCATTTTATTCAGGTAACGCTGCGTTTCACCGGTCGCCTGTAGATGGAGTCAGGAAGAAGACTCTGTGCCAAAGTGCAAATCAAACAGACTGAAATTATCGTTCGTCCCGACTTCTATCAAGCTGCTGAACTTAAATACTAAATCATGGGCAATAAACAAACCAGCACTGTAGCACTTTAATTCTTATAGCTTCTTACAGTCCCTTTTTAAGCTGCTGTTAAAATTAAGTGTCTTTCATGTTTTAAGATGTTTTTATGTTTCTCTCTCTCTGTCTCTCCTCTCTCTCTCTTCTGTCTCTCCTCTCCATCTCTCTCTTCTCGTCTCTTCTGTCTCTCTCTCCTCTTCTTCTCTCTGTCTCCTCTTCTCTCTCTCTGTCTCTCTCTGCTCTCTCTCTTCTGTCTCTCTCTCTCGCGGGGGGGGCGGGGGGGGGGGCGGCGGCCGCGCCGTGGGGGGTGGGTGGCTCTCTTCCTCTCTTCTCCTCGGTGGGGGCCGGGCGGCTCCGGGGGCGGCGGACGGGGGGGGAGCGCGGCCGGCGGGCGGTCTCTCTGGTCTCTTCCCTGTCTCTCTCTCGAGGCCGGTTGCTGGGCGGGGCGCGTCTGCCCCATCCTCTCTCTGGTCTGTCTCTCTCTCTCTCTCTCTCTCGTCTTCTCTGCGTCTAATAGAAACTGTCAATCAGCTTGCAACTGTTTGTTAGTAAGTGTTGTTATTATAAACATTAAAATTATACTAATGATGGAAGTGTTAGGACTCGTAAGGATGTAATTTTCCTAACTGTTTTCCAAGTCAGTAAGCTTTACTTATTCAATGTATTAGAGCCTCATCACCTAATAATCAGAAGAAGCTTGCATGTTCCTGTCTCTGTTTGTTCTGTCTACAAACTTTTCTCCAGAAAACAAGCTTTTGTTTGTCATCATCATGATTTTAATAGTTTTTCAATTAAAATGAAAGTTTGATGCAAAAAATGTCTGATCACTATCAATAGCTCTGTCAATTAACTCTAAAATACAGTGAAGCCCGTTAATGTGCCAGGAGAAGAAAGATCAAACAAACATTTATATAATCAGATATTAACGTAAAATCCCTCTTTCCCTGTCTTTTTCCAGCGCAGTCATGGACGAGGTGGGACGAGGGCCAACAACGTCTCACAACACAAAACCAGCGGAGGCCACTCCCCTGGAGCCGCCCGAGGAGGAGGCAAGGAGGAAGGAGGAGGAGGAAGGAGAGCCACCAGCCAGAGGAGAAGGAAGAAGAAGAGGTCCACCCAGGGCGGCTCTGTGGATCCCTCGGGCCCAGAGAGGACCCCTGAGGAGGACTCAGCCGGGATCCGGTGAACAAACCCAACCGTAAGAAGAAGATACGGGACGAGGACTGAACGGGTTCCTGAGTACCTGCAGCAGAGCGTCCGGCGTCTCCCCGGGGGGACAGAAGAGGGAGGGAGGAGACAGGGCTGAGGGAGGAGGTGGAACAGCCCTGAAAAAGACAGGACGGAGGGAGGGACAAGACGGTTAAAGAGGCAGACGACAAGAAAAAAAAACATGTGAGAGATTTCACATTAAAGACAGAACCAGAACCAGAACCCAGGATGTGTCCTAACTTCCTGTCTTCCTGTCTCCCTCATGTCCTCCTCTCTCTCACGTTCCTCTATCCTCCTCTTCACGTCTCTCTCCTCTCTCCCTCATGTCTCTCTCCTCATCGTCCTCCCTCGTCTCCTTCCCTCCCACGCCTGTGATTTTACGCAGAAACCGGCTACCGGTCTGCCGACTGTCCAGGCCGACCGGGACGAGGAGATGGCCGGGGATCGATACCGCTGCGGCTCCACCGACACACTGAGATCCAAAGAGGCCGAGCTAAAGTGACCCGGCCTCTGGGTGCAGACGCGGTGGCTCCACAGCTGGAACAATCTGACCCAGATTACGCGATGATCGCTTTACACTGGGGTGCTCTCCAGGTGATCACCCTTACCAATCTTCATCTGCGTCAGAACCGACACCTGTCGAGTCCTGCCCGAAACCCGCAAAGACTGTACCCAAGTACACACACCACACACACAACACACACACAGACACAGATACACACACACACACCACACACACACGACACACAGCACACATAACACATATATACATACACACACACACACACACACCACAGATATACAACCACACACACAACACACACGATATACACACACACACACACAGACACAACAGAATACACACACACACACACAGACACACACAGATATACACACAACACCACACACACAATATACAACACACACACATCAGAAACACCACAGATATACACACACACACATCCAGACACACAATATACAACACACACACACACAGACACACCACAGATTACACACATACACACACCAGACACACAAGATAATACACATAAACATATACACACACACACACACACAATAATACACACACACCACACACAGATATACACACACACACACACACACAGATACACACACTACCACACACAACAAATATACACAC
>NW_023339785.1:458102-460184 GCF_004916995.1 Morone saxatilis
ATATACACACACACACACAGTGGTATGATGACGGTCTCTGTGTCTCTGCAGGAGGTTGCTGTCGGGTTTGTGGTTCAGTGGAACATTTCCAGAAGGACTGTCCAGAGCACCAGGCTGCAAGTGAGTCTCTAATTATTGATCACAACTAATTATTATTTTAACACCGATCAGTCTGACAGATTCTGTCTTCAACCCTCCGTCTGTCTCTGAGGTTGTGTTCACTGGGAGGCTGCTGAGACACAATGGTTGGATTCTGATATAAAAACACTAAGAAATTGACTTTTTGTGATTTATTTTGTCAGACATTGTTCAATATGGGATCAATATAACTCAGGATGTGATCTTAGAGGGACTTTGAATACCATATCTGGATCTTTTTCTCCCTCCAGCGAACTCGGTGACGGTCCCCTGGTTGTCCAACAACATGAGCGCCGACCACGAGGACGTTCATGTTCCAGTGAAGAAAGCGAAACCCAAACAGACCAAAGTGGTGACGTTCTGATATCGTCACTCCTTCGACCTCCGGACTCTCGTAAACGACTGATTACCACTCGCACACACACACATTATGATTCTCTCTCTCTGTGTATATTTGTAATAAAGCCTTTACAGACTTTATTCTGCTGTTATTGTAATATTTTATAGAATTATTTATTGTTTATTAGGACAAAACATTAATCTGTTAGTTTACAGTTGTTTTTTTTTAAAGTTTCTCCTCAAACAAACGGATTCTAGCTGTTCCCTCCCTGAAAGCTCGTAAGAGGAGTTTGAGTTAGACTCTCAATTTGAATCATTTGGATTCAGTAACCTGTTAAGGTAGCGAGCCATAATTAAAGTTAATTTAACTCACTTTTTTGTTTTAAACTGATTACATCATTTAGTAAGTAAGTTTAAAAAAAACATTGTTGATCAGGTAGCTTCAGTAAAGTGACACTGACTTAATTTGTGATTTATATTTGTATTGTGAAAACAAAACAGACTAAAAAGGAATATTTCTGAAAGTTCCCTTACATTGTTTTGATGTTAGTTTGTTTTTAGTTAAAATAACTGTCTGTGAACCTTGAGAGCATTTTGGAGTTTTCTACTATAATTATATCAAAGTTTATCATTTAGTCAACCAGAGGACTGTTTCATAAAAGCAGAAATGCTAATCCAAACTGTATTATTTATTAATTAACTATTTAATTAACAGTAAACAAACATACTGGAACACGTCTGTACTGATGCTTCTTCTTCTTCTTCTCGTGGATGTTCGAATGAAAATCAGCTGTTCTGACCACAACAGAGCGACGCTGACAAACCCACGATCATAACTCAGAACTCTGTTGTTCTGTTTGTGATTTAAGTGTTTGTGGGTACGACATCAGTTTGTTTTATTGACGCAGTATCTTATTATTTATTGTCGTGGTGTGTTCACTGACCTCCACAGAAATGTGTTTTATTCTCTTTAAGTCTCACAAACTACATTTGGAGTTTAAGATCTGAGAGCAGCGAAGAAGAGCAACTTCCTCGAGTCCGAAGAGGTCGTTTTGTTTTTACATTTGCTAACGGAGGGTAAATCTAACTGCGGCGCCAACCACGACCACTACTGCAACTGGAAGTGGAGACGTCCATCTTTTATGTATTGTTCATAATTAACAAATAGCATTTAGTAAGAGTTATTATAATTATTATCAGGACGTACTACCATGCACTTTTTTACACTTTTAAACCCGATTATGTGTCTTTTTATATATTTCTGTCTTGTGTAAATTGTGAATTGTTGAGAGCTGATGGAGAAATAAAGTTCCCTTCAGTGTAGCTGCAGTTTGTGGACTTGGCCACTGGGGAGCAATACTGGCTCAAGCTGAGCTGGACTACAGTCTCCTGCTGCTCTTACGGATGGATAGATGTTGTAATGTAGAAGGAGACCAACTGTACACATTTAACTTATATATATATTATACATACATACTGTTTTATATTATATTATCATTTTATTTTTTATTCTACTGGCAGAAATTAGCTTTTATACCAAATAGTAATAATACAAACAATTATTATTGTTATTATTGTGATTAGTTTCTCCCACGCTGTTGGACA
>NW_023339785.1:460284-461982 GCF_004916995.1 Morone saxatilis
GAATGTTCGTCTTTGTATCAAAGGAACATTCTATAGGCTTTGATCTTTGAATGACATCATGACATTCAGATGACATCACAGGAGTTAAAAAAAATGCAACATTCCAACATTAAAAACAATTTAAAAATAAAAGCTAGTAAGTCGATCAAAATTGCATTTTTATTCACGAATTCATAAAGTTTTTAAATTGATTGGGTTCCAAGTAGTTTCCACTTTATGTCAACACAGCTTAAAAAAAAGGTTAAACCTAAATCAGTAAATTATAACCTATTAATGCATTTATTTAAGTGGTAACAATGGGTTCACTGAATTACTGCTCGGTGGTTTACATTACTTGCAGAAATATGGGTAATATGAGCACAAGGTAGCTAACATTAGCTAGCTAGCCAGTTAACATGAAAATTACCCAAAATATAAAACCAAATGCAGCTAAAGTCTGTCTGTCCTTTTAATTTGGAGTTTTCCTCCTCAAGTCTTTTTACTTTACTTCCTGTGTCCATTTTCCCCAATCTTGTTTACTTTCAGCTGTGTGTTTAGTGTTTTGATCTGTGTCAATTCATTCGGTCTCTGGATACTTTTGAGTTTTGTGTTTTTCTTCATGTGTTGTGACTTTGGTTTTTAATACAATCCTGAGTTTCCTAAGTTGTAACAGAGTCATGCTGTTAGTTAGCGATAATGGAAGGAGATGTAAATTGACTGTTCGGGGCAGGACTTTTATCAGACATGAAGTTTGGTGCAAATTGGAAAAAAAAAATACCCTCAAGTTAAACTACTACTACAACAACAAAGTTTTTTTTATGAAAGGTAGTTTACAGAATGTTACTCTGTTTGCTTTACCGAAGATTTATCTGTCCAAAAACTGGATTTTTAAGATTTTATGAAGAATAAAAAGCATCTGTAGCTTTAATATTTTCTGGTTCTGCCAGATTTGAAACAAACCAAGCTTTATTTTGAAAGTATAACTGACATTACTTCTTGCTAACTTGCCTTTAATTAGCATTAGTCACAAATTTCTCCAATTGCTCTTACCAATCAATCACCACACTCTTGTCCATAATCAATATCGTACCTGCATTATCGATGGTGACCAAAGGGTTATGCAAGAGAATGAAACTTGTCCTTGCTGCAGCCCGACATTCGTTATGAAATATTAAATATTTTCGTACCCGTTGCTCGGTTCGAAGAGCAGGTAGTTGGTCTCAGAGGTTCGCTTGTGGAAGGACACACAGGTGTGTTGGGATACCATTGCCATAGCAGAGAGGATGTCCCCCGTCCGACTCACTGGAAAAGACACAACGACAGTAAACATGTGACATGACAGAGCCGCATCTGAGCCGACTGTAGGACCACAGCGGGTCCTGGTCTTACCCAACTCCCAGCTGATGGTGTACGGTATCTCCGGCGTTGGCCATATGTTCTGTACTGCGTTCCTGTCACTCTGTCGGGTCAAACAACCAAGACAGAGACTCCTAAGTGAAAGAAACTGTTTGATTCAAAGTTTACATGTTTACGTGCATCAGTAAAAACAGAGTTGAGGCAGAGCAGCCGGAGGACGTCAGAGGGAAAACCAGACAATATCCTCTCCATAAAATATCATCCAGTTTCACCCAAATTACTGATAAAGTTGTGTTTGTACAGTAATCAGTGAGCTCCGCTAGCTAACTAATGAATCTTCGCTCTGTGTCGCTAAAAGTTGAA
>NW_023339785.1:461990-463508 GCF_004916995.1 Morone saxatilis
GGTTGAAATCAGTTAGTTCATGCTAGTTCATTCAAAATCACATTTAGGAAGACAATGATTGGATTTTAATATAAAAATACAAAGAAATTAATTTACTTTGGCATAAATTATTAAATAGGGGAACAATTTTAACAAGTTCTATCCTGTAAGCATCTACAAATTGTGTTTGTCTTTTCAACATAGATTAGCTTAGCACGTAACATTTCTAGTTAGAGGAAAGGAGGAAGTTGACTGAGGATTGCTCCACTGTGATTGGAGCACAGAGCAAATAATGGTTATTGAGATTAAGCATTTACATTTTTGAGCACATTCTGTCTCATAAAAACATTTTATTCTGAGTTTAGAGAGTGTACAGTTGGATTTTACAGCTTTTACTCTGAAAAACAACAAAACAGTAAAGCTTCCCATCACATTTATCATTGGATCCATTAAAATATTGATTATAGCTACTTTCAACTTAGAGTTTAACATCTAAAAGGCACATTTATTGTATGATTTCCTGTACCGATCAGTTAAGTTGCTTTCTGACAAGAGAGGGTAGATGGTATGGTAGGGCATTATGGGAAATGTAGGATCTAATGTTTTTGGAGATTAACCCATATCAAAGTGTCTGAAACTCTTGTCATTGAATCTGTCCTCAAACTATGTCCAATAATACTTAAACTCACATTTTAAAACCATTAAAATAAAGTAAGGAGTTAGTTCTACTCACTGACAGCACAATGTCTCCTTCCAGCAATGCGTAGTTATCGGTCATCAGCTCTGTGACAGAGACAAAAACAATATTAATTTACAGTTTTCTTTCCTTTAACAAGTTTACAGGTTTTTACAAATTTTTTCAGTATTTTTTTAAATAAATTTTAAAATAATAGTATTAATAATCAACTTTTTTCACATGACGTTATAGTTAAAATACATTTGCATTTCCGTAATCTATATTAACTGTTTAACCAAAAAAAAAAACTTAATACATTTCTAAAATTACATAAAATTAGTGACAAATAACAGTAAAAAATGTGTTATTTTACATGGATTTGTTTGTGAATTGACATCTTATATAATTATGGCAGTTTTACCAGTCTATAAGCATTGGTAAAATACAGTTTTAAATCAGTGAAAACACCAATAATTACTTTTATTACAGTTCTACAACTTTTAAAATAGGTTAATGAAATGATATGATATGATAATAGCACTCTGCTGTAAATTTAAGTCTGATTATTTGTATTATAGCATTGTTCACCTATATTTAATTGGTTTTACAGTGTAAATATCTTTAATTAAACATTAAAAAGACAAATTACACAAAATTCTATGTTAAATTAAAGGTAAAAACTGTATTTTAATTATAGACTCAGTTATTTTACAGTATTAACTTGACAAATATTAAATATTGGATTAAACAGTGAGTGTTCACCTTCTAAAGTCTCTGGGTTTGAGTTCATATACTGCACCACCCTGCTAAACTGGTTCTCCAGAGGCGCTGTAAAAACATTTTTAAAAAAAACCACACAGACA
>NW_023339785.1:463656-470705 GCF_004916995.1 Morone saxatilis
GTGATTTTACCTCCTTCGGCCTCCCGTATCGGACTGGAGTCGACTGAAACACAACAGACAACAGAACAGTCAAACGTTTGTTTCTCCAGAGAGTAAAATGTAACAACGCTGAGCTCTTACCACCTTCAGGGAGCTGAACAAACAGCAGCACAGCGAGCAGCAGCATGGTCTCCAACGCTTCCAGCTCCTCGTTAGTCTCGTTAAGTAAGATCACCTGTGAGCTGCTGCCTCATTTATTCCTGTGGAGACTCATTCATCCTCTCCACACTAACATTACACACACACAGAACTCTCTTCATCCAGTTTGACAGCTTGTCAGCGAGTTCAGCAACTTTTGAAGGATCAGTGATATTTTGGGGGAATTTCTAAAAATGTTTTTAATTACACTGAAAGAATATGGAGGCCTATTGGTGCTTTACAGAGTCTGAACAACTCTCATGATGATTAAACTCGAATATTATCAGCCCAAACACATCTTATAAACCCACTGTACACTATGTTTTAATCAACTCAATAAGTAATATTGATATTTAAATACCACAAAATTCTATGTAATTGAATTAAATGATTCATTTTTAATACTTTAATAGTCTGTATATGAACGGCTGTAAATAATGTTGCTATTTGTCTCAGTGAATCTGAACTGAACGTTAATATTTGCCCACAGACAGTGACAGAGTTCAGCCTGTGTTCTCTCGGACGGACAGCAGGCGGCGCTGTGCAGCTCCTCCGCACGTAAACAAGTAGAAGAAGAAGAAGACGGAGGACTTCCGGAAACACACCGACACGTGGTGTGAAAAGCTCTCGAGGTAACGTTGATCAGAGATTAATCGATGTTTGTTTATCGATACATTGATGAGGATGATCTGTTTTATTCTGCTGCGTCACTGTTGAGTTTATCGTTTAGAACTAGCTAGCTGCTAGTTTACGTGCTAATAGGTTGTTTACAGTCGTTTTATTATTAATATTAATACTAACAGTGTTTATTGTTGTTGTTTATTATTGTTATTGTTTATTGTTTATTGTTTTTAATGGACTTATATATTCAGTGACGGCTGGTGGAGATACTTTGTTATAGCAAAGTGCTCTACGGCAACACTGGAGAGAAGCAAACCCCAAAAAGACAGACCTGATGTTCAACAAAAATCTGTCTTGCTCTCGCTCCTCTCTGTCCTCTTCTGTCTCTCCTCTGTCTCTCCTCTGTCTCTCTCATTCTCTCTCTCCTGTCTTGTCTCTCTCTCCTGTCTCTCTCTCTCTTCTCCTGTCTCTCTCCTCTCTCTCTCCTCTGTCATCCTCTCGTCTCTCTCTCTTCTCTCTCTCCTGTCTCTCTCTGTCTCTCTCTCTCAACTCTCTCTCTCTCCTCTCTGTCTGTCTTCTCTCTGTCTCTCTCTCTCTCTCTCTCTCTCTTCTTCTGTCTCTCTCCTCAACTCTCTCTTTTTCTGTCTGTCTTCTCTCTCTCTCTCCCTCCTCTCTTCTCTGTCTAGAAGAAACTTGTAATCAGCTGTACAACTGTTGTTATTAATGTTGTTTATTATAACATTAATATTATACTAATGATGAAGTGTTAGGACTCCTAAGGTAGTTATCTTTCTCTAACTGTTTTCCAGTCCAGTAGCTTTAGCTTTATTAATGTATTAGAGGCTATCCCACCATAATCAGAAAGAAGCTGCAGTTGTCTGTTCTGTTGTTTCTGTCTACAAACTTTGTTCTCGCAGAAAACACTTTTGTTTTGTCCATCATCATGATTTTTATAGTTTTTCAATTAAAATGAAAGTTGTGATGCAAAAAATGTCTGATGCACATACTCAATATCTGTCGAAATTAACTCTAAAATACCCAGTGAAGCCCGTTAATGCAAGGAAGAAGAAAGAATCAAACAAAACATTTATAAATCAGATATTAACGTTAATCGCTCCTTTCTGTCTTTTCAGGCTGGCGTCATGACGAGGTGGGCCCCGAGCCAACAACGTCCCACCCGAAACCACAAACCAGCGAGGCACTCCCTGGAGCCCGGCTCCCGAGGAAGGAAAGGAGGAGCAGGAGAGGAGGAGCAGCAGGAAAGGAGGAGGAGGAGAGAGGAGCAAGGAGCAGCAGGAGGAGGAGGAAGAGGAAGAGGTCACCCAGGCGGCTCTGGTGGTCCCTCGGGGGCCCAGAGAGACCCTCTGAGGAGGACTCAGCCCGGTGGATCGGGCGTGAACAAACCCAACCGTAAGAAGAAGGAGTACGTGGACGAGGACGTGAACGGGTTCCTGGAGTATCTGCAGCAGAGCGGACGGCCTCTCCCCCGGGGGGACAGAGGAGGGAGGGAGGAGGAGCAGGGGCTGAGGGAGGAGGTGGAGACAGCCCTGAAGAAAGACAGGAGGAGGGAGGACAGACGGGTAAAGAGGCAGACGGACAAGAAGAAAAACATGGTGAGAGATTTCACATTAAAAACCAGAACCAGAACCAGAGGACCAGGATGTGTCCTACTTCCTGTCTCCTGTCTCCTCATGTCCTCTCTCCTCACGTCCTCTATCCTCTCTCCTCACGTCCTCTCTCCTCTCTCCTCATGTCCTCTCTCCTCACGTCCTCCCCCCTCGTCTCCTTCCCTCCCCAGCTGTGTTTTAACTGCAGGAAACCGGGTCACGGTCTGGCCGACTGTCCGGAGGCGGACCGGGACGAGGAGATGGGCCGGGGGATCTGCTACCGCTGCGGCTCCACCGAACACGAGATCCAGAAGTGCCGAGCTAAAGTGGACCCGGCTCTGGGTGAGGACGCGGTGGCTCACAGCTGGAACATCTGGACCAGATTACTGATGGATCTGCTTTAACACTGTGGTTTCTCTCAGGTGATCACCCGTACGCCAAGTGCTTCATCTGCGGTCAGACCGGACACCTGTCGAGGTCCTGCCCCGATAACCCCAAAGGACTGTACGCACAAGGTACACACACACACACACACACACACACAGATACACAGATACACACAGCTGTTTTGGGCACATCAGATACAATCTAATTACTTTAACGTCTAATTGATTAGTAATGGAGGGGGGTGGGAGTAGAGAGGGACGGGCTCACAGGTAAAGAAGAGGCTCAGTGTGAATGTAATGACTCAGGAGGGCGGTGGGGAGTACTCGCCAGGGGGTCAAAGGCCATCTCACAGCCACAACAATATGGCTGACCTAGCAATAACAGCGCCGGCTACAACATGTTCCACTATGGTGTCAATAACACACACACATAAACACACTGCGGTTCGCGTATGAATCTATTTGAGTGATGGTGAGAAGCTTGAATATGGCTGACGGAGCAGCGGCGTCGGAGTTTTAGTGTTGCCTGGAGCGTATGCATTGCTGCTGATAATGATATTATAAATATAATATTTAGGAACAAAACGTGTTGTAATGTAGCTGACATAGCAATAAGATGAGCAGGCAGTTAGTTAATGACCTGAACATTTGACCTCTAACCTCGCATGCTGCCTGGAGGCTAGACATGATCCATCCAACAAGTCCAACGCAAGCACAGCGCAAGAAGGAAACACTACTATAAGAGCCATTCATATGTAGCCGGTGACGACTCTGGGTGTGAAGGTAAATGGATGTGTTGACAGGACTATATCCATCAAAGATACACAGGGAAAATGCTTGTGGAAAAGAAACTATCTGTCTCCATTACAAGGCTGTGCTGCATTCCAAATCAGACAAAAACACATACTTAACAGTCAGAACCCAGCATGTGAGACTAGGCTGGAGCGCTAACTCACTCATTGTGAGCTGATAAGACTCAATAGGCATTTATGGCGGTGTCATTCCTGGGCATACACCAAAATTACTTTGCAGGTGACCATAAACAGCGTGCATTCACTTGTAACAGCAGCCTGAGTGGATGAACATACCCGCTGTAAGGCTGTGCTTGGTTTTTGTGTCAGGTTTTTAAAACATCACAAATTAATGTTTAGGGATAGTTCACCCCAAAATCAAAACACACGTTTCCTCTTACCTGTAGTGCTATTTATCCATTTAGATTGCTATGGTGTGAGTTTACATTCATCAGGTCGACACAAACACGACTCCATATGGACGTTGCTCTGTGTCTGCTGGATATGTAAATAAGCAACTGTATGAGCTTAGAATATGTCAATGTTGTGTTTACAGCTTGTTCTGTTTCCCCCAAGTGGCCAAAATCCAATGAATGCAGCTTTAAAGTGGAAAAACATGGCTGCTGTTCTGAGAATGCCGTCAATATTCGGTTCCACTGTCGACTGATGTCAGTCTCAGAAAGAAACAATGAGAGAACTAGACCAGACCAAAAGATTGTTGTAATTAGGTTTTTGTTTTTATTGTGTGTCAATATGTATCTCTATCCAGCACTGAGCACCTCAAAGAAACTCAAATTGAGTCTAGCAAGCGCCCCTACTCAAAGCTTTTTTAGATCTCTAAAATGAGTTTGAAAATGAGGAAAGCTTGCCAAGTATCAGCTGAGTCATTGATTTTTTTTTTTATTCTTAGAATGAAACCTTAGGACACAAAATAAAAATAGAAACCATATTTCATATTGTGGCATATGTCACATTAGACTTAGACAAGCAGGGTACCTTAGATTAATTCTATGATCAATGTATCACTAATCAAACTAATGACCAGAACCCATTTGGAGAAGGTCAAATATCAAACCACCAGCTGTCTGGCTTTCCTTTGGTTTCTGGGGCATTTTCTGGACACACACACACACACACCTACATGTACACACATATATTTCTAACCATGGCAGTATAAATAAACCCATTTAAGAAGCACTTTACCTGCACATTACCAGCTGGTTCTTTGAAGTGTGTCTGTGTGTGTGTGTTTGTTTGTAGAGTGTGTGTGTGAATCTTAAAAGATTAGGGGCAGCAGCAGGTCTTCTTTTGTAGCTTAACCTCACTATTTATGCACGTGTCTGTAGCTTTGAGGTGCGCACACGTGTGTGTGTGTGTGTGTGTGTGTGTGTGTGTGTGTGTGTGGAGTTGGACTGACCATACTCGGCTCGTAGATGCTCTGGAATGTGCGGCTCATAACCCTCCTTCTCTGGAACCTCATCGAAATCATCCTCATCGTCGTCCTCTTCATCTCCGTCTGAAGAGGCCTTCATCTGAGGAAGAGTAGGTAAGGTTTAGTTTTGTTTAACATACTACAAAGAGTTTATAACTGCTTATGAAACAGCCTCAGTTTAATACTGATGCTTCTATAGACCTCCATAAACAAACAAGACCATCAGAAAGAAGACTGGCTATTTCTATACAGTTATTCTGAATCTTTGCCATTGGGGGGGGATTCCCCTCAAAATCAATGAAATGAAGCGGTAGAAATGCTACCGCTTTTGTCCACAGGGGCCGCCAGAATCAACACTAACTCAAAGTTCCTTGGGGGAAACAATGATTTTTTTATAGGAAGTTATTTTTTTTAATTATTATTATTTTTTTGTGTGCAATGAAAATGTATTTTCAAACTGGTTTTGATAATATAATACACACTTTTCCTCGATTTTTCAACCACATTTCAAAGTCATCAGGGGACATAGCAAACTCCAGCCAGTGCCATGCCATTGTTCCAATGGCCCCTCACAATGAAACCCTGACAGTCTGAAATATTTGGCCCGACAGCCCGTGATTACAAAAACAAACGCCCATTGTTCTGAAAATACACACTCTGTTATCACCAAATTACAAACACAACTTAACTGATGGAATCAACGTACTTATTTTAACCTAAACTATGATCTTTTCCTAAACATAAGACTGCAGCAGTTGCCCACTAAAAGCAACAAGATTGTTAAAACACTTCAGCAATACCTCTATCACCTGCTGTGTAGTCTTTGCATATGTTGGGGCAGCAACATTCAACCTACTGTGTGTTGAGCTTAGCAATAGGATATTAACCAGAGGCAAAGCAGCTTGGCAGTCTGATAGACAGATAAGACAGAAGAGTACAGTGAACTAGTTCTCTATGTGTGAGACAGGGGCTGAAAGAGATGGAGATGGGATGAGCCTGTTGCTCAGATGTACAATCAGCCCTTCTTCTTGGGGTACACTGCATGTTTAACACCACAGCAGCACTGCAGACATTATAACCACCACATATAAATAAACATACACTCTGCTTTAACCTATTTGTTGAGCTCAATGTCACCTTTTCACAATATTGTCCAGATTAATAAGGATCAAGTAAATGGTCATAAACCAGAACAGCACTACGTACAGGTACAGTGAAATCTTGTAAAAACCCACAACCTGATATTTTGTCAGACTCAGTCCAGGTAGGAGAGCTCTGAATATGTGCATTTTCCAGTGTAAAATAGCTCATTACTTGGAAGATTAAGGTTTCATTTATTATTTTAATATCTCAGATACAGTTTAGAAGTGGTTCAAATCCCATTTTAAGCACAGGACCTACCAGGTCTTACTCTACAGCGGACCAACATCATGAGTGGAGGTCCTAGAGGCTCAATTTAGGGACTCTTATTATTTGGACTCTAAAATAAAACCATAATTCATCATAGAAATGACAAAGCATTAAACAAATCAATTATTTGATGTACCTGAATTTCTTTTAAAATTCAGAGTAAATACTGTAATTGTCCCTGGAGTAACAAAAGACACTTGTCTTTACTCTCTACCTTTGAAAACTAAAACTCAAGTAAGAAATCTTATCTGTAATCATGAACCTGGAGCTAAACTTTAATAACCACATGAAATCAAAAACAAACTCTCAATAACATCATCTTAAAAACATTGTAAGAATCAAAGGATTCATGTCCAGGCAGGATTTAAGAGAATCCTGTTCACACTTTTATTACATTACTCAAACCGGAGTGCATTTGTTAGGGACTATTTTCAGCAGCGGATTAAACCACGTTTGTTGCTCTAGTGATTATTCCTGGCAGCAGGATGGTGTGTGTGGGATTGAGTCAAAATAAACTGCAGTGTATGTCATGAGTGTGGCTCAGTTATGTGTTTTAAAAAGTTTTTGGACAACAACAGAGCTCTATGGCACAGAGGAGGAAGATATATCAGGCTTTAATACACAC
>NW_023339785.1:470805-489913 GCF_004916995.1 Morone saxatilis
TGTGTGTGTGTGTGTGTGTTATAGTGTGTTACTGTGTGTGTGTGTGTGTGTGTGCGTGCGTGCGTGCATGCGTGTTTGTGTGATGAGCTGCTATCAGTGCTAAGCAGAATTTATGGTTTTTAATTTCGTGGTGAGGTTGTTAGCCATTGGCTGGGCTACAATGCAGAACACAACACTCCTATACACACAGGGGTCATTTCCATAACACAAGTGTGTGTGTGTTTGCGTGTGCGTGTGTGTGTGTGGTGGCTGCTATGCCTTTAACAGCGGAGGACACAGACACACGCTCCAGTCCAGCAGCATAATAATCACAGTGATTAGCGTTATGAGGAGCAGTAAAACCGCACGTTAAACTAACCTCTTATTCCCAAAGGCCTCCTTTTCATTAGTGTGCACTACCTGTGTGTGTGTGTGAGCGATAGAAAGGCTGCTGTGTTACTGCTGATAAAGCCCATTAGAATGTTAGAATTAGTTTACAAATGATGAGTCCTTAGATTATTACTAAAACACACCCACACACACAGGACAGAGTCAGTTAACCATGTCACAACCCTGAACACCCCTCCTGATCCAGCACACAATTAAAACACCTCATATTACAATACTCACTATTCAGTTAACCAGCGACTAAACAATTAAAGGCTAATTAGTTCTCATTAATGCAGCCACAAAGACTGAGGCATGGTGGGTGGTCTACGAGGGACAGAAATTAGGCTTCATTCATGAATTATGAAATAATATGAAACATACAAGACAATGGCAACGGGTGAAGTTTTTTAAATGTCTTTTTAGCTTCCCTGAAACCAAAAATACCACATTAGAGGCTCCAGTTCTTTCTTCCAGTCACCTGAAGATCAAATATTCGTACCACACGTGCGGTATATTTGATCATTTTCTGTAACAGTCCACATTAACGGACGTCTGTCGTCCATAAGTAGTATGTAGTCCAAAGTTTATGACCGCACAGACTGTTAACACTGTACTCTTTTTTCATAGCTACCCCTTGAAAATGAAAGGAAAGATTACGGACCAATCCAAATGACAATTAGGTTGAGAAACTATATTAATGTTTCAAGATATTTTCTTACTCCTGTTTTCCTTTGTTTATTACTATTACTCAGGTTTTGAATGCACCTTTTCTCTTACTGCTTATATACTTATACTTATATACTATAAATTGTATTGTTATTTTGGATATTATAACATTGCTTTTTGTGAAATAAAAAAATAATGACGTTTGCTGCTTTGTTCACTTCCGTTTCTCTTCTAATGTACCGATTTGCTGAAGCTGAACAGCCAATCAGAGCGATTTCTCCCACTGACGGCCCCAGCCGCCGATGAGGGCCGTCGAGTGCCAACGGTGCAGAACACAGCGCAAAAACTAGGGCTACCGAAGCTCATCGACAGCCCGACAGCGGCCTTAACATAACTAACACTGGCAGCAGTAATGGGGCTCATAATGTCAGAGGTGCAATGGTTGTGGTCAAAATGACTCAAATGTATTCATTCCAAAGAGGGTGTTAGAGGGAGTAACAAATATACCTATATTTCATATTTCTCTGTGTGTACTTTCGCTAATGTCTCCCTTCTCTCACAGCAGCAGGCAATGTGCACTGATACACACTCAAGTTATCATTCCAGTATTACCTTATAAAAACTAAGTGACTTCTATCTGTGTGAAATGTAACGCTGCACAAAGTAAAAGGCAGGGAGGTAAAATTCTCCTGACTCTGATAAAAACAGAGCTGTTATTACTGCAAATGATCCTTTTAATCTAAGAAAGGATGTTGCACGGAGCGAACCTCAAGTGTGAGATACTGAGACTTGGTTTTATTTATTTCCCGAAGAAAAGCTGAGAGAGAATGCTGTTAAACTGAAGTGTAACATTTTAAACACCAAAGCAAACTTTCTCCATTACTCCACTCCGCTTCTACACTTATTCATCCTCACAGCACAATGGATTCACACACCGCACACGTACACACATACACACAGATATAGTCTCTATAGGTTTTGTGCTTGTCTACTTTAATCCCAGCTGGTTTATTCTGCTCTGATCAATGACCTAAGACTAAGAAGTGATCACCCAGCTGGAGGAAAATCTTGCCCTAACATCATCCCTTTTCCCCCTCTTTCTGCCTCTTTGTCTCTAATTCACCTTAATTTAATCCTGATAGCATCGAGTGCTGTCGGCTGGCCTGGCAGAGCTGTAAGTCTCACAGTAGAATTAGCTTTCCTCCAGAAACATTTTGCTGACGGGGAGCGCAGCTAAAATATGGCCTCTATTCCCCCACATGGCTGCACGGGGGGCTGCTTTGCATTTTAACAGAGCTTTGGTTTATTCTGCGGGACACACACAGGGAGAAAATCACACAGCAAGGCAGAGTTCCCCACAGGAGATAAAAACTGCTTCTCTAACTGAAACTCAAGATTTACCAGACAAATTAGAAGTGATGGTTTAAGTAAAGCAGGGCCATGTGTCACTGTAATAGGAAAAAGACAAAACAAATATTGGGAACTTTAACATTAAAAACAGGCGCAGATAGAAATAAAAATAGTTTCTGAACAGAGCAGAATAAATAAAAAAGTTGTTTAAGTAAAGCAGGGCTATGTGTTACTGTAATGGCAATGTTTACTCAAAGATAAAGTAAAGCAGGTCCCTAAAGGGAAAATAGGGAAGAAAGAACAATAAGTAGTTCTTTAACAACCAAATAAAGAAGAGATCTGTTGGAAGTGGTTGCTAAAGTAAGGGCGATGCCTTACTTGGACAACAACACAGCTTCAGCTAAACATCATAAAGGGTTGAGGCTGCGACTAACAAGAATTTTCATTTTTATTGTTCATTTGTTTCTTTGAAATGTGATAAAATAGTAAAAACTGCCCACTGCAGTTTTTCCACGGTGACCTCTTTAAGTTACAGATGGTTTACATATGGTTTGTTACTGAGAACCATATGGTAAGTCATTGTTGGAAAGGGAAGGCACTTTCAGCAAATATTTGGCAGGTGATTTGATGAACCACCTGTCCATCATCGGGCGAAATTCAATCTATACAACTCTTACCGAAGCCAGTCAGGAGAAGAGCTGAATTATTTTTTTTTTTGGGAGAAAATACAGACGTTCTTTGCTCTTCCTTCAATGAAGAAATACGTTCCAGTTCTGATATATCTGATGCTAGCAGCATCTATGCTAACCTCTTTCGCAGCCGCCATTGTTGTTTGTTTTTGTTTTATAGCCAGGACACAGTGTGTAGTACAGTTCACAGTATCAGGGGCCTCGAGTGGGGATGACAATGCTTCCACTGACAGAAAGCAGTCGTAATGAAGAGAAAAGGCCTCGCTATGGTTGGCAGCTGTACCATTAATGTTTTCTAATTGCTTCAGGTCCTCTATGCCCACTATACTGACTCTGCTAAATGTTTGTAAAAAAAAAAAACTCACAGAAAAAAGGTCAGAGAGTTTTGGGATCAGAAGAATATGAGAATGTTGACTGCCCATTGCCCCTGTGCACAAAGCCAGCTCCATGAATGAATGGTTTTCCCAGTTTGGTGTGAACGAGCGTGAAGGGCCTGCACAGAGCCCTGACTTCAACCCCATCCGACACCTATGGCTTTATCGCCCAACATCAGTGTTGGACCTCACTGATGCTCTACAGTCTGAACGGGAGCAAATCTCTACAGACAGGTTCCAAAATCTGGTGGAAAGCCCCAAACACTAAGAGTGGAGGCTGGATTTGGAATGGCATGTTCATATTAACATATGGGTGTAATGGTTGGGTGTCCACATACTTTTAGTCATATAATGTATCTTGAGCATGTAGAAAGATTGACAAACAATCAATGTCTGAACAGGGTTGGAAACTGAAGTATGCTGCTGCTTCCACAGGTGTCTTGCTTATTCAGCTTCTATAGCATCTCACCCTCTCTCCTCCCCCCTCCTCTCCCTTAAATAAGACTCTTATCCTTTATAAAAATGATGTGAGGGCGCCGCCTCGGACAACTGCTCCCCTGACTTCATTTGTCTCTTGGCAAGTTTGATGGCGCTGCGTTTAAAAACCCATTCAATCTTATAAACCAAAAATTAAATGTAGTCGACTGTGATGGGCACTCAGTGCATCTGCTATTTATATGCTAATGTACACTCAGCCTGCCAAGGTCTGGCAAATTATTACTGCACAGCCATAAGTCAGGTGTATGGCAGAGAGAGGGGAGGGGCAGGTTAACCATCACACACACTCACGCAGAGGAGGAGAAAAGGAGTGAGAGGAGGTGGCAGTGAAAGCAGAGGGAGGGGGAGAAAGGAGGAGAGGAGAACACAAGGAGGTGAAAAAGCCTGAAGGGATGTCTCCATTGTCTCCCTGACAAGTTAATATAGCTCTCCACCTGGCTAAACACACACACACACACACACACACAAACACACACACAGAAAATAGATTATTTCATTCTACATTTAAGGCTGAAATGGAAAATGTCTTTTGGGAATACTGAGTGTCTCTAATGCCACCATTATCACAAGACATTTTCCTTAAGAGAGAGCAAAAGGGAAACAGTTAGCTTAATGAACACATTATACACAAATGCATTTATAAACACACAGTCATCTTCCTGAGAATATCACACATTAATTACACACTCTCTCACACAGATATGAGAAGTTAGTGGACGGCTGTGGACACTGTTTGGTTACTGCCTCAAGTGTCTTCACTATTTTATTATATTTTTCTTGCACCCCAAAACTGATTTTGTTCAATAGAAAAACCCTTCCATTGATTGCTAGGGAGTTTAAATACCTAACCTGACTGGGAAAGGTCAAAGGTTAATCCAAAACTACACACAAATGGCCAGCAGTGGATGACTGCACATGAATTTGCTGCATGTATGTACCTTAATGCTTTTTTGGTACCGACTGAAATATAACCGTAGTACCGAGTACTGAAAACTGTTGGCATGTTTTCACATTTAAAGGAGCGGTGTGTAGGTTTTAGTGGCATCTAGTAGTGAAGTTGCACTAACTGAACACCACTCGCATCTGTATTTGAACGGGCTGTGAAGTGTGTAGGAGAAACTATGTTGGCTGCCATACTAAAAACAACAACACACATTATTGTGTCACTAGCATCTACGGTAATCAAGCTTCTTAAGATGGTACAGAATTGTGGAATTAAACTTTTAGAAAATAAGCCAATAAGACCTCACCCCGCAATGTTTTATAAAACAGTTTTGATCATTTCATTGCCTTTATTATAAAGTACAGCTGAAGACTGACAGGAAAGGGGACTCATGGCCGCTGCAGCAAGGACTCAACCTTGGTACACGGGGCACCAGCTCTCCCAGGTGAGCTACCAAGGCGCCCCTATCAGACTTATCACTGTGTTTTTATTGTAATTATATGAGTTGTTTCGTGTGTTTTCTGATTGTGTGATGTGTATTTGTATGAGTTAGATGGATAGATTGGTGCTGCAAGCTAGTGGCTGATGCTCTGTTCTTCTATAATCACAAATGTATCAATTTCTGGCTATATTTTATTTAGACAAATTCCTTGTACGACTGCTTTTGTTCAGACAGCATTTAACATTTGAGAACTTTGGCCTATTTTGTTAATGAAAAATGATATGAAGAACATACTTTTCTTCAAGGAAGGTATGGAAATAATGTGTTTTGGTACACAAACTTGGGTAGACTACCAGTCCAATTATCAAGAGTCTCTACTGATAACCTGCCCTCTTAAATGCAGGTTACATTTTATCGAGCCAATCCGGAATGGATTTAAAAATGTAGTGCAGGTTTTGGGCCAACATCTAGTTGTAGCTCAGTACAGGCTAAGCAGCTGTGGTACCAGCTCCCAATCTCCTGCACTTTTATGTACTTTGTTTTTACAGTTGTCTCTAAATGACTAATTGTACTCACTTTAAATCAATCTGTGACCCTGCTTTCATTATTACCACTGATACCACTGACAATATATTATTCCTATCCTCTGTTCTGTTATAGGGACTGAAGTCCACTGCTGCTGATTGATTTCAACATATTTACAAACTAATTAGGCCTAAAGCTTCCAGTGGAGTCTGACCTATTCAGGGCTTGATTTGCCACAACATCCCACATCTCTATTACCACCTTGCACTCCTATTCATTACTACCTAGAAAGGATCCCATGGGATCCTGCACTAATGAGAAAAAAAGCTTTCCACTCCCCTCGCTCTTTCTCCATAGCTTCTTCTCTGCTGCTTTACCCCATTATACTCCTCCACCCCCAACACACACCCACAAACGCACACGCATAGACGCACCCTTTGTCTCTGGGGAGCAGTCAGCTTATATGATGTATAGGGTGACATCTTTATTTCACTAACCTAGCCTGGCAGGTCTATTAGCCAGCCCGGGGCTTCCCAAACCCTTCCCTGTCAACGAGCTTATTCTCAACTGTCTAGTTCAGTTCCCCCTCCCAGCCTGTCTCAATCTGTGATCAAAACAGTCATTATTATACACTCTCGCCTACTGCCAAAGTGAAATTACACAGTGCTATTCTTCATTTTACTGGGGACCTCTGAAAGCTCTGGGAGGACACCTGGAATGTCATGAAAAGGTGCAGGGGCCCTTCAAGGCCCCCAGGGAGTTTGTAGAGCCCAATAACCCAGTTTGGCCCTTTGGTTGCTGATATGAGACTGGTCCAGAGATCTAAAGGATAACCAAACACATCACACCCCCCCAAACACACCATGTCAGTCCCAGTGGATCCATCAGTTCCAATTTGGAAACCATCTCCTTTCACATTATCAGAGACCCCTGATGGAACCAGACTGTGTCCACAGTGATTTACTAAATTTTACTCAGAAACAGTACTGTTTTGAGTCATGATGTGGCTAACATTTCTAATACAGTGCCACAATATTGCTATATTTTGCAAAAGCTTCTAAAGTAAACTTGTGGTTGTTCAACTGACACCAAAGTGGAAAATATTATAAACTGAAACTTAGTAAAACGATCCCTTTAGTCACCACTGCACATTACATGCTGTCAGTGTGGTCATAGACACATTTAGGCTAGCTCTGTTCATCAAACTTTCAACTACCTATTCATTTGCATATCTATTTTTAGACTGTACATACTGCCTCCCCTTTATTCCTGCTGTGCATTGCAATGTAATTTCATTTTGATGTAAATCCAAATGACATAAAGTCTGTCGAAGTCTAAGTCTAAGTCTTGTTCAGCAGATGGTAAGGGAACATTTTTTCTTAATATGTTCTTAATCTAATTTCTAATCTTAAATCATTTATTTTTATCTCTTTTTTTCCAGCATGAAGATTGTATTATCTATGCAGTACATATGATTTTCTGACTGGTCAAATGGGAGGTGAATGGCAACGGTGTCAGAAGGAAACACAAAGACATGGCATTAAAAAAAGACTCGTTCAAGTGTGTAACATTGAGAAGGATCTATTGGCAGAAATGGAATATAATATTCATAGGTATGTTTTCATTTGTGTGTAATCACATGAAAATAAGGTTGAAAGGAAATAACCCTTTACCTGTACAGACAGCGCAGGTTGCCCTCCATGGAGTCTGCCGTGTTTCTACAGTAGCTCAGAACAAACAAACCAAACACTGGCTCTAGAAAGGGGGATTAGCATTTTTTGTGCGTTCCCTGGACACTGTAGTTTCTCCTTCGTGCTTGGAAGGGAGCAAGGGAGCTTCATGCTACTAAAGCCTACACACTGGACATTTAAGCTTTCACAATTTTAACACACAGATGTGTGATTATACCTGTAAAGCAATCAGTTTAACAAAAAAGACATGCTAGCACTATTCGTAGCATGTCTGAGCATAATTCATGTTATTCATCTCGGGATGCAGCAATCACTTTTTCACTCCTGATTCTGATACATCTACAAATACTGATCTGACACCAGTGCTTTCTTGTTCCACATTTAATCTGTATATAATGTAATGTAATGATACTGACAAAGAAACTGTATTTAATGTGGACGGTTCACATAAACCAGATTTCTGAACTGCTCAATAAATCAGTATTGGCACTCAGCACTCCTGATCTACAGGATCAGATGGTGCATCCCTATATTCATCCATTAATTTGTTTTCTGACTTGTTTCTCAGGCAAGGTTAGTCATAATTCATATTGGATGCAAGCAACTAATCAAAAGTGTCAAGCCAAGCACATTTTGGTGTGCATTTTAGGTACAATAGGTAGACATTCCTTTAGGCTGTGCCAGAAAACTTTTATTAAAACTTTTTTCCAACCTTATTGTCTTCTTCACTCCTTGCAATTACTTTTTATTCACTACATGGACTTCCACACTTCCTTTTTCTACTCCATTAATGAAAGAATGACTGATCAACCAAATTTTAGTTGTGCAATAAACACCCCAAGACTCCCTATGAACATAATGCATAATGAGAGAGAAACAGAGGCAAAGAGAGCAAGAGAAAAACATATTACTGGTGTACAACAGAGAGAAGGAGACACATCCGGAGAATTAATGTACAAATGAAAAGGAGGGAGCGTTGGAGGAGAGAAATAGAGGGATAGTCTTTCTTTGTTTATCTCCAGTGAGGAACAGGCGGCCACATCCATTGTGCTGTGATAAGATGGGTTATCAGCAGTAAACAAGGCCTGGGCCTGTATGAATGGAGCCCGGAGTGACTGAATACACTCTTAAAAACAGATATGTTCAAATAAGTCTGCATGTCTTATCCTTTCCTAAACACAAGCCCATGTTTTCAGTTAGCAGCGCTCAACAGATGCATATAGGATTCTCGTGGTCATAGCTCTCCCTGAAAACTGCCTTCAAACATATTCACTACAGCTGGAGGAAACAGGCAGCTGAAAGTATACTTCAAACGAATTAGGTCGTACAACGGGTTGTCAGACCACATATGAAGACAAAAGTATCTATGGCTGTTGTGAACAGCCAAGACAAGATGAGTCAAACATATTGGGAGAATGGCGCCCTTCACCACGCTACTCTACAGCATGGGAAGCTCATTAAATCTGCTGGTCTTCTCATTTGAACTGAGTATTGTCATAGAGTTAGAAAAGAAGGACTACCGACAGACATGGCCTCAATGTATGACCCAACGGAGGCAGATGAGGGGGGTTTGTGTCCAGAAAGTCTACAGGCGAGCCAATCCCCGGTCTCGTGTTATCTACAACCCGACCTGAGCAGAGACCATGGATGGAATGATCCGAGCCATGCCAGAGCTGCAACAATTAGTCAATTAATCAATTAGTTGTCAACTATTAAAGTAATTGGCAACTATTTTGATAATCAATCATTTGTTTTAAGTCATTTTTAAGAAGAAATGTCCAAGATATCATCTTCTCAAATGTGAATATTTTGTGGTTTTTTCAGTCCCCTATGACAGTAAACTGAATCTCTTTGGTTTGTGGACGAAACAAGACATTTGAGGATGTCATCTTGGGCTTTGGGAAACTGTGATCAACGGATGTTAAACAGCTACCCTTGGCACAGACTTGTGAGGGATTAGACAGAGCGGCACCATCCTCTGCTGGTTCCCTGTATCACACAGCTAATGTTTAGTGCGGGGAAACCAGAATCACCATCATCAACTCATTTCCTCTAGGATGTCAGCAACATGCCAGAAGCATGGATCAGAATTGTGTGCTCCTTTAGGCCCAGCCATCACTTAGAGCTATGTCTCAGATCAGCCACTAGATGGTGTCATTTAAGGAAATCTCCTGTCATATTGAAAAGTAAAGAACCATTGCTCTATCTCTCTATTTCTTCAGACTACAAGCCTGGAGCTTGCCCAATTAGCACGGCCATCAACAGTTTTATTCGCATGCTATATGTTAGCTTTGTGAAATAGCACTAGAGATAGCACCAAACATTCAGTCAGCCACAGAAAAAAATGACCTTGTGCATTTCTATTTTCAATACTCTTCCAGCTTCATGTAGATGCTTCTTCACTCAACCCTCCCTCTGTCTTATTCTCTCATTCAATAAACACGCCTCTCTATCTGTCTCTATAGCAATCCTCTTCACTCTCTCTGGCTCCCCCCGTTATGGGAGACTATATTGAGAGGCCCGTTGAGAGAGAAACCAATCGTGTGGTGTGTCAGCGGCCCGATAGAGAAGGACCCAGTAATGGAAGGCCTTTTAAGGCTAAAAAGGAAAAGCTAATTATGATAAAGGGGCTGTAAGTTGTGTGGTTATCGCAGCGCTGGGCCTGCTGGTGCAGCAGACTGGTCCCTGACAGTGATAACCAGGCAGAGCGAGACGCCCGGCGCTCTGTCACTGTCACTCTGCCGCTCTGTTCAGCTAAAGATGGATTCACATGCTACAACTTTTATGCCTCTTTTTTTTTTTTTTTCAAACACATACAGCAGTTGGCATTCATTGGTCCTTTGAAACCTGAAACTGCAGGCTGCTGCTCATTGGATTTTTCTTCTTCTTTTCTATCTCTCAGCACTGCAAGTATGCAGCAAGTAGCCCGTCTGTAAAACACAGACACCTCAGCGGCAATTAAACCCCCTCAAATAAGCAATTAGTTTGAGTAAAAGGCTTTCCAGCTTTATGACAAGACTGGTCTGCTTAGTTTGTGCCTCCATTTTGGGCCAGTTCGAGCAACAGCAGCATGACGATGCTAAGCTAGATATAGAGGCAGCCAGATAGACATATCAGCTGTCAAGCCATGGGGCACATTAGTGGTAGTGAAGTGAATGAATGGGTACATCCTCCCCCTTGCTCCCCAATTTCTTCTCTCTGTCTCTGATGCATTATGCATTATGGCTGTGCCTTGCTATCTCACCTCTCCCAAATGTCTTTACTATTAATATTTCCATCCTGCCTCTCTCTGTCTCTATTACGATACTTCCCTCTGGGAGCCCATGGAAATGCAGTGACGGACAGAGACATTTAAAGAACAGGAAGAGGACACTTGCATATGAATACAATTATTGGCTGTTTCGATGAGTCATAAGAAGGGTCAGATCAATTTGCAATGGGATTTGGTAACGGAAGTTGCTAACACTGTGGCTTTCACTTAGGTAGAAAGCAAACAACAAAGAATTATTTATTTTGAATCAATGTCAGCCAGAACACTTCTTATTGCTTTATTTAACATGTCATGTTGCTGCTCAGTAATTAGTCTTAAGTGGACTTCAAAGGGAGCTGGACTGTCATCTTCTAGTTTCCACAATTTAGAGACTGACTGGTTCCACTCCAGCAGCGAGCAGCATGGCCGAGTGGTGACAAACACCTGTAGCTGCAGTTCTTTCCGTGGCCACTAGGTGGTGTACCTAGGGTCACACAGGGAACTAGAATTCTCATTCAATATAATCTTTTCTCAGAAACACATTTAAAGGTGAGACTGAAAAATTAAAATTTATACAACTTACATTTTAAGACCAATTAAAATCATATTTAGGATATTTAAGGCCTAAAATTCTGAATATTGGATTTAAGACCTTACAGACACCCTGATTGATTGATTGTTCCTTGTCTTCTTAGTGATATTTTATATCTGTGTGTTGTTTTTGACCTGCTATGAACATTTTTAAACCTGTGCAATGTGGGTTTGTGATGTATTATGGGTAATATTTGAGGCACATCTATGGGGCAGACACAGACTATTTCTTCAGCGACACACACCTAAGTCTGTTTGATTCCTCTGAACCTCACAAAGTTCCAATTTGGACTTAAATTGTCCTTCTGTTACCAATGTAATAAAGATACATTTAAAATAATCATTTTGTAAAAGGAGCAGATGACAATAGTACAATAGACGATTTTTGAGGCACAGAAATCACAAGATGCTGGAGAAGAAGAAATTTCTGCTTATATAGAACTTAATTGAAAAAAAATAAATAAATTTGATAGAGAGGGACCTAGTTATCAACACATAACTCCTCTATAGCTGATCTTTCTAACTAAAATCAGTCCTCAGTAAATGGAACATCTGCAACGTTGTGTAGTGATGCTGTTGCCCTGGTCGATTTGCAGTGGGATGCTGCCATCTGCTGGCCATGCTCTACACTAGCATGTGCTCTCGTAAAGGTGTATATCTTCCCAGAACATCAACCATGAGTGACATCCCTCCATAACTGACTACAGGATGTGTCTATTACAAGGATTGAGCTAACCCTAAATCTGTTGTTTTTACCTAATAGTAAATCTAGCGTTACATATTTCATTTCTGAGGTGCTGCTGTAGACATGACGTTCAAAAGATAACATGTTCACACATTTTTCCGCTTTCTAAAAGAACATGAGTGGGAATATTGTCCTCCATCTGTCATGTGTTAGTGACTTGATGTAGCTTGAATCAGCTCGACTATGAGTTAGAATGTAATACTGTATGTAACTCACCACTCTGCGCATCCTGGTCTTATAATCAATGTGAAGCTCTTTGTGTTTCTCCAGGGCAGCTTCTAAAGACTTCTTCAGATCCAGTGCTCTTCTCAACAGCTGCTCCTCAGCACCTGACTTGGTGAAGACCTACACACACACACACACAAAGACAGACAGGGAAGAAAAGAAAACCTGTTAATGAGATGGTTGGACAGACTTGATATAACTGAATTATGGTTGTAAAGTTGAAACAGCAGTAGTAGCACCAATAGTACTAGCAGTAGCAGTGCATTAGCAGTAGCACCTAGCAGGTAGTCCTCTCATTGTGTATTGTCATTTCTACCCACATGCTTTAATGTGATAGTTGATTACATGTCTGCATATCTGAACCATGTGTGTTTGTACCAACCTGAACCCAGCCCTGCACAGCAGGTAGGTGTTTGGTTTTTATCAGTTTGTGGAGGTCTATCACCGTGGAAACCACCGCCTCATTGTCCTCAGTCTCCTTAACATGAAGACCTGTAAGAATGAGAAGGAAAAGAGAAATTATTCCAGAATACATATCATTTCTACACTGATGCCACTTCATCAGCTAAGCTTGCATACTTGCGTTATTCAAAAATAATGATCACACGTCTGGTTCAATCTAATACGCTTCAATGAACCAAGCGGGAAAAAAACCTTCAATACCTTACATGGAAAAATATAAAGGGGTTTTTATCAATCTCAAATATTATTATTTTTTGTTTGCATTTATTAGCAGTAGACAGTAAAAACCTGACAATGAAATGACAGGAGAGGATGACCTGGCCAGACAGGCTCACTCTTCAGTCACCAGTACGCCATTCAAAAGATTAAAAGGTTATATGTGAGATTTGAAACATTAAAGCAGCAGACAATAGTTTGCTCTGTAAAGGTATAGTGGAGTCATGGTGTCCTTTGAATGACGTCACACTCCCTCTGCCTGTGGGGCTCTCTGTGCTTTGTCTACAGAGTGGGTCTGGTCATGTTCCCATGTCAGTGCATTGAGTCCCTCTGTATACAGCTGAGTAGAGCAACTGAAACTGCTGTTTTCCTCATAAGTGTCAGTGAATTAAGGATTTATTTCAACCAAACCAGAATTTGTGATTGTTGGAACAGTGCAAAGACTAACAAAGACCGTTCTGGTGAGTATTATTTCGTTTGTGTTCACTTTGAATGAAATTAAGATAAGACAATGATATGCAAGGTATGGAGTCTGGTTGCAAGTGATAGCACTATTATGGCAGTAAGGATCCTTTCCATAACGTTGTCAGACACTAACAATCTGAGCCTGTCAGTGGTAAAAACAACAACTTTTAGTGGATGTACTTTGACAGGCTAATTAACTAGCCATAGCATCCCATTTTGTGACCTGTCCTCATCTAACTCTGTGATTTATTTCAAACAAACCAACATGAAAATTGTGGAAAGACTAACAAATAAGGTTTTGGTGAGTTTAATTTAGTTTCTGTCCAGTTTGAACTGGAGTTTTTTTACTTGAGTATTTAAGAGTATGAGTCTGTACTTGACAGTTTCTGACACTTGGTGCTACACAAACCAAACGAGTACTGAGGTTTGATACCTTGTAGGAGCCAATCATTTATCATTGATGTAGTAACGGCCAATAAAGTACCATTTTTTCCATTCTTGATGTCATAAAAGTTGATAACGTAATAACTGAACAATAATGTTATAAAATGTATGAACCAATATAATAACCCCTAATGCAATGTAAAGTTATAACATTATTGACTTATTATTAGCTGGGTAAAATAAAATTAAAAATGTAATAACTTGGGCTGATAATTGAGAAGGGAAAGATTATGACCTCATGTATAACTGGTTTAGTAGAGCATTTACATATACATTGAGCTGCCAGTTTAATCAACCCCACCAGGACACCATCAACAAATGTGATCACTATGAGTTCACAAAGGTCGGATGTGTTGCATTACAGTAGCATTACAGTGTGAGGGTGCACAGAGCTGTACCCACCAGGACTGAGGTTCAGGTCCAGACTGTAGGCGTGAGAGATGAGCCCAGAGTTCCGAATAAACAAGTCTTTATCAAGATGCTTCTTCTCCTCCTCCTCCTCCTCCTCCTCCTCCTCTTCACTACTTCCCTCCTGATCTTCCTCATTTTCTTCTTCTTCCTGTCCCTTTACCTCCTCCTGCTCATGCCCATCGCTCCTCTCTTTATCCCCCCTCTCCTCATCATCAGACCTCTCCTTCCCCTCTTCTTCCCCTCCATCGTTTTTCTTTTCTTCCTTGCTCTCCTCCTTCTTTTCTATCATTCTTTCACTCCCGTCATCCTTCAGGTCTTTGCTGCAGCAGGGCTGTTCGTGGACTGGTGGACAATCATGGGCTGTTTGGGAGATTGGGGGGCTGCTATTGGTTGTCTGGATGCCTGTAAGGTCAAACTCGGGGAGAAGCAGCCTCATACAGGTTTCCATCTCTGTCAGTGTTGCCTCAATGTCTGGGTAGGACTCTGACAAAGAAATAATACGTAATACTTAATAAACTCTAGCAGCAGGTTTTGGTGTCACTGTTCTTTTTGTAGTTAAAATTTTACATTAAACATATTCTAGCAATCTATGCTAATTTGTTTAAATTTACAGAACATTAGAATGATAACATAGAAGTCCAGTTCTTGGCAATAAAAAATCAACTGTTATTATTATTATCCCTAGCAGTGGTGTTGTTGAGTGATGAGGTGTTTACCCTCCATGTCTGTGGAGGCTGCCTCCACTCTCTCCTTGTAGATCCTCTCCATCTTCCTCTGTCTCTCCTCATCCCTCCTCCTCTCTGCTACCGTCCTGGCCTCAGCATCCTGGAAGTCCACCTGACGACATGGACACATCACACCACTTACAGAAGGATCACAACACAGTCCAAGTAGACAGCCATAGTAACAGGGAAACAGAGCAGGTTTATATAATCTAGCCTCCATTAGGTCAATACTTTGGTTTATGACCAAATACCTCAGCCAAATACCTTTATCCTCAGCTAACATCAAGCTATTGGACAGTCTGTTATTCAACAACAAAAAACTAAATGTGCTGGTTTTGTATCTCTCTCACCTTCTTAACCTGTTTGAGAAAGTGGTAGCCCAGAGCTAACTTCTTATACGCCGTCCCATAAGAGGCCTGCCATGATTGGACAGCCCGGATGGCCAGTGACCTCAGTTTCCGGGCTACTTCTTTAGGAGGGGGCAGTGGCTGCTCCGAGTCAGTCTCAACTGTCAACTCCAAGAACTCCTGCAGGAGCAGGAGGTTTGAAAGAGAGATGAGGGGAAAAATGAGGAGAATCAGAAGAGTAGGGGATGGGAATGTGACATACTTGAAGATATATTTGCAGACAGAAAAATGACAGTGTTTAGGTTTTTAAATAAAGATTCTAAAATGAGGTGCTGCAGTGTTTGGTGTAAAAGAAATACCTGAGATGATCTATTGGTCTATATGAGGCCTGTACCTGGAAGTTGTCCACCAGCAGGGTTCTAAAGTGATGTGATCTGGAGAAGAGCTCACTGGCTATCTGTAAGGCAGACAGTCGGATCTCTGCATGTTCCTGGTTGAGCTGGGACATCACTGAGTGGTACACGTGGTCTATGCAGTCATTAGACCCTCTGGGAGGAATGACAGTCACAGAGTGAAGAGTTATTGTATGATATATTTGATATATAATAATAGAACTATTTACCTTATCCGTATTCTTATCATCCTGTGAATTCTAACTTACTCTTACATATTAGCCAACAAATTCATAATTATTTAAATGGCTGCACAGTCAACCTGCTGCTTTGCTGTGTCAGTAATCCGTCTTCTTTCTGAGAGGATGAACTAGTATGTGAAATCATCTGCACCCTCACATACTCTCAGCCCTCCATGGTGCACAGCTACTCATGCCTGTATGAGAATGAGAATCTCTCTGGGTAGGGATGAGCCCTTCAGTGAGTGACATACTTGCAGATTTTTTTGATTTCCTTCATCTTGTCCTGGTTGAGCTGTGGCTGTCCTGATGTGGTCAGCTCCTCCACCAGCTCCGACAGCCTGTCCCTCTGAGACAACTCCATCACTGTTCATGAACACGCCTGCGAACAGGGACAGAACACTGACTTCACCATACAACAAGACTGAAAAACACTGTTGTAAATCCTGGTGAAACCACAATCAGCTACACAAGTAATGGCCATTCTAATACTCGAAGAAAGACAGACAAAATTAGATAGTTATATGATAATTCAAGAGACTGAAAACATCATCAAAATAGGCAATGATTATTTTGTGAATCAACTGAAAACCTCTAAAAACATTTTAAAATTGTATACTATATCAAGATCTTTAGTGGTTACTGAAGGCTGTCTTGTATTAAACCCTATACTTTATCACTGTATTACTATGGTGTTATAGAGGGTGTCCTCCACTGTACAATCAGACAGTTAATGTTGATGCTTAAAATATAACTACATTAATCCTATATGCTATTTCTTGGTAATATGGAAATGTTTTATTATATTATATTTATTACATTAGACTCTAATGATACTATGTGCAAGGGACTGGAGGCTACACATCCACCCTTTCTAAAAGTACTATACTCTTGTACCAGCAACATCACATTTAATGTTTTTTTACATTTTACTAAACACGTTTTATAGAATTTAATAGAAAAACACAGAGGATTATTCTGTAAGTCTTATCTAGAGTCAAAGTCAAGTCAGTAAAGTCCAGGTTGCGTTGTAAATTAATGAAAAGGCTAGCTAGCACCCTGCTAGCTGCCCCAGTGCTAACCAATGTAAACACAGCCTGTCTCTTTAAGCACTCACCAGCTGTTCGCCTGCTTTATAAAACATTCAAACTCAGTCACTCTTCTGACTGTCAGCTCCCAGTGACCGAAGCAACTCGTAGTCCATTCATGACTTACGCTAATAAATTAACCGCCGCGGTTTTGTCCCGTTCACACATTAACATCCTTCTGCAGCTCTATAGCACCAGCTGCTCCTTCAATAACACACACACTTCCGTTTGCTGCTTGTACTACCGGTTCGAATTTTCAGAATAAAAGCCCCGCACACTTTACTGTGCGTGACCAAAACATTGATTACTTTTATGTACTGCTCACGTTTAGAAAAATCTATTTCTACTTTATGATTATGATACAGGCTGTGGTGCTTCTGAATAGAAGTATGTCGCGTTCTACTGAGAGGTGCATCTAACATGTTGTTCCTCCACTGTGCTTATTTATCAGAGCTTAATTCTTTAATTTGGTTTATGGCAGTTGAAGGGTAATAGGTGATCTGAGAACAAATGTCTAAGTGCAACATCGTCAAGTCTGGATTTGGTACTGAAGCTAATTAAATACTGTACCATGAATATTATGTGTGGTTGTTATATTATGAAGTAAATTTGGGTCAATAATTGGCGACATAATTTCTGCTTAATTTAAAGGTAACCCTGCAGGAGATCCTCAACCCCATTTGCTCAAAAATACATAAACACAACATCATTTTGAAATAATTTATTTATTCTTAAATAGATTAAATTGAAATTTAAACATCTATTAACACAAGGAAAATTTTCTTTATTCCAATCTCCACCACCATCCAAATACGTCCCAAAAAAAGGCCACCAATGAAATCTCAGTCGGTCAGGTTCATCCTGACCAACCTATGGATCCATCATCTACAGGGTCAGCCCAACATCTGTGTCAGAGGAGCGTCACCTGTCCTTGAATTGCATGCAGTAGACTCTTGCACTTGAAGAGTGTTTGTTTTTTCCTCCCAGTCCACAAGTCTGTGTACTCCTCTTTGTCTTGTACGTAAAACGTCACTGCACAATCCTCTCGTCATTTCATTTTGACTTGCAGAGCATCTATGAGTTCTACAATTTCTGCAAAGTAGCCGTTCTCCTCTCCAACAATCATTTCTGACTGGACCATCTCCTGGTACTGGTCCCTGAGAGAGAGCAGTGAGCCCAGCAGAGAGCCGTCTGAGCGGTACTGGTCCGCACACACAGGAGCCATGGCCAACAAAGCCCGCAGAGCCTGAAAGAGAGTTCATTTCATACACTGTTCATTTGTTCAGCCGGTCTGGGTTTTCAAAGGCTAAATCTGTTAACTTGGCATTAAAGCGGCTTATAATTTGTGTTAATTATCAATATATCAAAGTCAGTCCACCTTCTCTCTGTAGTCATGCTCAGTGGACTCCAGTAGCTGTGGGACCAGACTGCACCAGCCCTTTTCCAGCAGCTCCCCCTGCAGGGACACCTTAGAGTACTGACGCACCCGCTCCTGATGGGAGGCATCCAGCGCCGGGTCCAGACCTGCCTGAGAGATCAGTTCCTGGTGGAGCAGGAGAGACAAGCATCAGCATCAACTGGAGAGTCATATTCTGCATCATTAACCAGGGCCAGTAGAACCCTGCCACTCTAACACTAGTTAGTTAGTTAGCTAGCTTTCTTGGTTAGCAAGGTGCATCCATAATTCACGTTAACTGAGATTGATTGGGATACTGGTGAAAAACAGGATTAAAACTAAATTTACTTAAAGGAAAAAATGAACAGTCAACCTCTTTTACTTTCTTAGTGCGATTGAATGCTGAACAAGACTTTTTAGGTGACTAAAATGCCATGGATACACATTGCTATGCCTTTATCTTGATTGACTGGTCTCCATGGTAGCGACTTGCAAATCACAAGGTAGCCACGCCCTAAAGTATACCCTGCTTTATGGTCAGTGGGACCATCAGTTACTAAATGAA
>NW_023339785.1:489959-507164 GCF_004916995.1 Morone saxatilis
ACTAGAGACTGAGACCAGAAACTCATCAGGAAACTGTTAGAGTAGTAAAAAGAGAGAAGTGGGCTCATTTTCTTATAGACTTCTATACAATCGGACTCTCTCATACAGTCTATGTTACCATGCAAAATAAACCTGGGGGAGATTTTAGTTTGTTTGCTGTACCTTCTCACTGATCATGTCATTCAACATGGTGACGATGCGTGTACGCAAGACTCCGCCCCCGTCTGCCCTGAACAGCTCCGAAAGGACCTGCAGCCCTCCATGTGACAGGAAGTGACGCTGTGCGTAGGGGAAGTGACGTAAGAGGGAGGCCACCGCAAACAGAACCTGAGAGGAGGACGGTCACACACATTACTGATTCACTGTCTTTATATACACATAACACAATAAACTGTAGTGTGTGTGTGTGTGCGCGTACCTTCTTTTTGACTCTGAGTGGTTGTGTAGTGGCCAGTATGGTTAGGAGCGTCTGAAGGGCACCACTCTCCACAGCCTTCACCTGAACCGCAGGGTTACTGCAGGACACAAACGACACTGACACTGACACACACACTCTCCTGTGTACACAGATCCAGACTTTCAGGTGGCTATTTCTCCAGACAATCACCACTTGTATAGAGGCTGAAAAAGGGTTCATATAAAGCCTGGCTCAGAAATGATGGGAAATACAAGTTCACCACATCTCTAAAAATGAGCATTTGTTTTCAACACTTTTTCTATTTGGCTTTTAAAAAGGGACATCACACTGATTTTACACAGGTCAGTTCACTCATCATGGAGAGCATTTGTCAATAATGTCATCTGGCTCACACTGAGGATGAGTCAAATGTTAGCTAAACATAATGAACATATTTATACCTGGCCGCAGCAGAACCCAGGACAAAGGCAGAGCTCTCCTGTAATCTGAAGTCTGAGCTGTTCAGACCCTGTAGAATGAGCTGGAGACCCCCCATCGAACACAGAGTCTGAGCATTATCCACCTAACACAAAGTGAGTAAGTTATTAGCACAGCAGTAAGCGCACATCTTGAGAGCAGATGTGTCGGTGTGGATGTTACCTGATGCACCATGTACTCCAGCTCCAGCAGGATGCTCAGCCTCTGCTCCGTCGTCGAGTTGCTGCTGTTGAACTGCTCCAGCAGGCGCCTCATTATCTGCACACCAGCACAGCACACTCTACTCAGCGTCAGCAACAAGTAAAACACACATGGTTGTAACGGCATGCCATCGTCAGCGCTCTTCAAGAGTCTTTCACTGTGGAGCGGCTTGCGTCAGCAGCTCACTAACATCCCACACACAGAGTCTCTGCACTGAGCTGCTTCCTGACCAACCAGGGCTGCTACTAACGATTGTTTTCATTATCGACTAATCTGAAGATACGTTTCTAGATTCATCTTTTGGTCTGTAAGAATAAAACATTTTGTTTAATTAGATGAAAAAAAAAAAGCAGGGAAAAGCAGGAAATCTCTATATTTTATGACTTCGAATGACTTTAATGATGGATCATCAAAATGGTTGGTGATTATTGTTTTTGTGAATGGAATGATTGATTAGTTTGAAAACTTCTACTCCCTGCTGAATGGAAGCCTCGTCATAGTTTCAGTTCATGCTGGATTTGATGCACTAGTGGACTCGAGTACATGATTAACATTGTAGAATATCTAATATTATATATATATATATATATATATTGATAATACATTATTGATCAGTCTTATAGTTGTTTTAATCAATTCATCGCTTACTGACAGTGTCTGACTGGGTTTAATGTTGGGGAGATGTGTGTCACCAGAGCTTGTGACTCCAATGAGTGATGTACCTGAGCATCTGTCTCCACCAGCATCTCCAGCTGAGCCAAGTCTCTCTTTAACTCCTCCAGGGGGCGGTACTTAGACGCCACAGAGTCCTACGCACGCGCACACACACACAACACACAACACACCAGCACAAGCACACAAACACACACACACAGAGTGCAGTTTGAGCGTGATATGTTGTTTCAGTCATGAATAAAAGCTGCACACACATTTCTTCAGATTTTAAAACAAGCTTAAAAGAAGAATATTGCTCAACCTTGCTGTTAACCCTTTATTGTTCTGCTCAGCTGTTTGGTAGAGCACTTTTTGAGTCACTATATCTCACAAAAGATTGCGCCCTTTTCACTTCACCTCCTTACAGGAAGTTGGCAACAAAAAGGTCACTCCAGACATGAGGACGCTTTTTGGTTGAATTTTCCAAGGTAATCATATTTTCTCAACATATTATAGATTCAGAGGCCTTAATGAACAGAATTATGTGACTTACAAAAACATTCTCTACCAAAGGTCTGTTTGCCATTTTATGGGAAAGACAGTGTATCTTGCTAATGTTATTAAAATGGACCATTTGCTATTTCATTTGGTTTGCCATTTCAGTATATTTTTACTGTCTAAGAAAATGCCCGACCAAGTGTCTGAACTGTCCTTTAGTGATAAAGGTAATGGTGTTAATATATACATGTACATTTTACATTTTTATGAAATAACATATGTACATTCACTGTTGTCAATGATTCAAGGTTATTTTATTGTTATTTACAAAGCAAGCTTGTAGAATTAAATTCAGATATAGTTCCCTTCCCTACGCTACTTTTAGAAATAAAAAAAATATTAATGAGTCATAAAAATGTAATGTAAATGTAATTAGTATGATGAATTTTGAGGTCTATATCATATATTTGATGTGATTCTATTATATATTTGATGAAAAAGTTATTTTAACAGTACGATTTTTCATCCTTACCATGAAGTAACTGCTCAACTGTTTGTTTGAGCTCTAGATTAAAAACCACATTGACCCAAAAAATAACTGCAAAGAAAACATTTTTTCCATGTTTCTTTCTTAGTGAGGGCATTAAAGGGTTTCATTACATGTTTGGAGTTTTTAATCCCCTCCAGTATGTAGTATGTGGATGTATTTGATATTTCTGCCTCCATCTCTGTGCTGCACTGTTACCTGTTGGTCTGTGTCACTCTGATCCTCCTTAATCTTTTTCATGGCTCGTTTCAGCTCATCAGGACTGAAGGAGGACTGGGTCTCCTCTTTTTCCCTGCACACACATTAAACAGGGGAAATAAATGACTTACTAAAACGTACTTGATCTGTAAGAGTCAGGTGTTACTCTGGACCCATACCTGTGTTCCTGTGTCCAGTATTTAAGCTGCTCTTCTCCCAGTCTGACCTCCCGCTGACCCGTCTGCAGATTCAGCCGAACATGGGAACCAGCTGGCACTGCCTGGCCTGCACGCACACACACACACACAGAGACCTTTAGAAGGTAAGTCAGATCCAGATGTTTTTTGACTGTGACAGAGTACCAGTATTCCCTCCAGTACAGTACCTGGTTTGAGCGTCTGCCACTCCTCAGTTGGTTGGGCCACCTCTAAATCTCCTTCATCTTCATCAATTGTCACCTCCTCTTCTTCATCATCCCCACCCCCTCCTTTATTCTCCACTACAGTTAAGGCAGATTCAGACTGCACAGACACACAAAGCACATCATTGTATCTTTCTGAAAGTAAGCAAATAAGAGTGCAATATGTTATATATTATAAATATATTTTAGAATAACTATTTTAAATTGTATTTTATGGTAATACATATTTATTTATTTTTTGCATTTTCCCTCAAAATGAGAGAGCCCCCTGGTGACCACACATAACCCACTGGTGACATTGCCGATCCACATCTTTCCACCAACTTCCCTTTACAGGAACAGCAGTTTCCCTTTGGAATTGTGGTTAGCCTCGAATGAAGACTTTCTTAATGTCTAGTTCATGTCTGACACTGTCACAGTGGCTGAAGCCGTTACTTCTCCTTTAAAGTCCCTGCTTCAGCTCCAGCAATCAAACTTTTCACATGGGAATCAATACAACAATGGCTTTTCAGTTACAACACGTATAGTATTGACTAACTTCTTAACAACCTGGTTTATTAGCAGTGAATGGAAATATATTGCAATATAACTCACCGTTTGGCCAAGAACACTGGCTATGTGACAGCAATGCAGCAACCAGAGAGCAGCTCCTCTGGATATCAGCCTCATGGTGACTGAAACACACACACACCAGCATTAACGGCATGGGAAACAGACGTTTACAGAGCCAAAGCAAGGGTCAAATATATGTAAATACAGATTAGTAAGAAAAGAAAATAACTAGCAGACTTGCGACGTAAGTGTGTGTGTGTGTGACTCAAACTAATAGCACCTGGATCCTGCTGAATGTGGAAAATGAACTAACTGACCAAACCTCATTCACAAATACGTTGTTTTAAAGTTACCTTGTTTTTTTTTTTTTACAGACAAATGTATGTTAGGAAAATATAAACTTTATTTCTTTTAAAACTATTTAGTATTGCTTCCTGTTAGTATACTATATGTCAGTAAGATAAGATATATGACAACCAACAAATGGCTGTCAGTATGGATTCATAAAAGGTGACAGTTGCAGTGTAACTTACCAGTACAGTTATCAACCTAACCGCATAACGCTAGCTAGCCTGGTGAGCTTAGCAACCACTCACCTGTTGCAGTGATGAAGATGAGAGCAGACAGACGTAACGTTATATGTGAGACGCAGACAGACGTACAGTCTCTTTCATCCGGACGGTTCCCGCATACATCTGAAGGCTTGCGTCACCTTCCACTCATCTCTCATTGGTCCACGTGAATTACATCTTCTGGAGGTTGGCAAACTACACAGAACGCTACTGCCACCAGCTGGTGTGGAGTGTGAATAACACAATATTATATTATATTATAGAAAATTCCATCTAGGAAGTTTAAATAAATAGTAAATAAATGTATTCATTTTCCCTCTTTATATTTAAAAACACAATACACCACTACATCACATGTGGTACGAGAAATGATGACATGCAGCAAAGGGCCACAGGTCAGATTCGAACCCTGGGCCCCATGTACCAAGGCTGAGTCCTGACTGCAGTGGCAGCATATTTAACATAAATCTGTTGCAACATTAAAGAATTGCAGTGAATAGATGAACTAAACACAGGATACTATAATTGCAAAACATTTTTAATACTGTAACATTTAAATATATTGACAGTATAGAACAAATACAGTGAAGTCCGGAGAAAAGGTAGAGGTAAAAGAATTGGAATATTTGAATAAAAAAAGATACAGACTTTTTTCAAAGAATATCAGACATAATACATCCACATGTTCAGATGAGTCCTACTGCTGTGCACACTGGTTCTCCATACTGCTGTTAGAGCTGACGTGGATCATCTCCACTGTTCTTTTCTTTCTTCTGTCCTCTCTCTTGTTCTGCTGCTGGTTCTCCTCCATCTCCATCTCTTTACAGTCAGACACAGGAGAGCTGAGGCAGGATCACAAACAGTCCAGTTACTAAATATCACACCAACACCAGTTTTAGACACGTTTTAATCGCTTGTCTAGTTCTAAGCTTAGTTTAGTAGTATTTCCCCACCAAGTATGCATTTGAATGTTGTGTTTCTATTGTTTCTTGCACACTAAAGATGTTATTTCATTCCTTGTTTTATTTATAATGTTACTGTCAGCTCGTGTGTTAGTGTCTGACCAATGAAATACAGGTTTATTTTAAGGTTTCCTATCGAGTTTTTGACCACTAGTAGCCTTATGGAGCGGTTTTCTACGAGTGGGTCCCTGTTTGTATCAGGCACTCGCTCGAAGACGCACATGCACGTGGAAGACGTGGCACACTCTCCTGCCAATAGTCCCGCACTGATCTGCAGGTGACACTAAAACGGCAAGATATGCTGCCACGTGTTGTCAAATGTTGTCGTTTCCCAAACGCAAGGAGACGTCAAAGATCTTGTTTTGTCCATAACCCAAAGACTTCAGTTTACAGATGATTAAAGAAACCACAAAATATTCACATTTGAGAAGCTGGAATCAGAGAATTTGGACATTTTTTCTTAATTCATTGATTATCAAAACAGTTGATGACAACTATTCAATTAATCGTTGCAGCTGTATCATTTAGTTTTTATTGTTGAGAAACACTAATATATCCTAATTTTGTAACTTTTGTCTATCTTTGTATTTTTTTACTTTTTTATCTTAGATTGATTGATTGATGATTTTATGTATTTACCATTGTATTATGCCCAGTCCATATGGGTTTAGACATTAAAGCAACATCAGCCAAGATGGCCATTATGACAAATCATAATGTACAGTTCCAAAACATTTCATAAGATTCCATCTTCATGACTAAAATGTCTTATTATGATACTGTGCTCTTTGTCCTAATTGCCATACATTTTCCATAAATCCCCCTCCTGAAAGAGCCAGCTCAACATTTCACTTTCAGACAACCAAAACACATTTTTTCAAACAAGGTTCCTCATGTCACCGTGCACAGGGCAGTGAAACAGAAAATGAAATTCATCCTCAATAACACCATGATCACAGAACACATAAACGCTGCTCTTCAGGGATACCTTTCTACCTGCCTACCTCAGCTGGCAGTGGTACGGTACCGGTTCTGAACGGAGCACACAGGGACCTCTGCCCTCTCCTTACATTAAATACTACATACAGTTCTGTGTGGTAATCTTCCTTGATTTGAACATGAAGTTTCTGAGCTTTGGTTTATACCAAATCTTCCCTTTCCATTGTTCCTCATGGATCCGTAGCAGTTTGTATTTAATTCCATTTATATGACACTGAAAATTGTTTCTGTTGCTCAAGTAGTATCAATGGAAAAGTAACCCATAAGTCCATGGAGAGAAGCAGGATGGCCCTAATGGATGTCTCCAAACGAGGTGAACAGGAATCAACAGTAATGCTTACAATCCTTCACATAACAAACAAACAACAATAAAGCTTCATGTTCAACTTGGGTGCACAAACAAACTTATGTATGTGTGTTGTTTGCCTCAAAGCCACAAAATGACCTGGACTCCTCCACACAGACACACTGACCTGGGATCAGGAATCACCACAGGCTCATCTCCACTGATCTTCACACACTTGGCAGGTCGTGGTTCAGGTTCTGAACCTGTAACACAAAACAAGACTACTCAATACTTTGCACAATATATTGCTTCTGTTATGTGGCTGGACTTATATCCACATTTCAACCTTGTGTAAGTGACTGACCTCCGATGCGCACGCCTTGTGTGGAGATCGCTGCCTCAGCCGTGGGAGAGGGGTCGGCTTTAGGCTGTGCAGTCTTAGTAGTTGTGACGTCCAACTCCACGGCAACAACCTGCTCACCCTTGTCAAGTGTGGCCTCCTCAGAGGAGGGTATGATGTCAACAGGAAGTTTCTCCTTCTTTCTCTTCTGGAGCAGATTCTTTTTCGCCTCTAGAGATAAGAATAGCAAGAGAAACGATGTTACAGTCATACATTACACCAAGTCCAGAGACACAGGACCAGTGTGCAAATATTAGTTTGGTTTTATTCTGGTTACCTTTTGGTTCATATTTGTGCTGGAGCTCTTCTACTCGTAGCTGCAGTTTGATCTTGTCACTCTGAGCCTGTAGCAGTAAACAGAAATATACAATAAAACAGCACAATGTGTGTCTGTAACTGTTATGTGTGCATATGCCCGCAGTATTAATGTTTGCATTTTTCATATGTGTTCAGTGTTTGGTAACATTATGTCATGGATCCGGTCGCAAACACTACACTTGGACACTTGGCAAGCTAGGTAGCGTAAGGATGTGCTGCTGATGTCATTTAATCACCTCAAACATACATTCAGTAATCTGTTATGCTGAGTTCACACTGTTCAACAACTCAATATCTAGCAGGCTAAATGTCTGGTTGAGTCGGAGACGACTGGGGCAGCCATGCAAAGAGGTAGAGCCAGCAGACACTCTGTCCAGCACCAGACAGGGAACAGCAAACTAGTGGTTACTTCATTACCACACACATAGACAGTAAATAAACAGTGAGTTGGTGTTCAATTCCACCAGCCAGCACTTATTTCAGTGAGAAATCTTAACTTTTACCTGTTTGAGCAGCCGTTCAGATGAGAACAGTTTCCTCTCCAGCTCCAAAGCTCTCTGACTCTCTGACAAAGACTTCATCCTCTGAAGGGAAAGCTCATCTCCTAGACGCTCTGCATCCTTACTGAACACACACACACACACACACACACACACACAGTTTCTATTAACCCAGGACTGCATGCACACAGATAAAGACGAAGACAAATCCACCCTGTGAGCTTTGTGTACTCTTTGGTAAAATGACAGGACTGAATTTGTGAACCACATTGGCTATGTATTTTTTGTTAGTCATAATTCCAACACCACAGTTGCAAAGCTAAACCTAACAAGGATTCACGTAATATGAGGACACAGAACCATCTGAGTAAAGAAGAGAGTGAATTTGTAAGTTTCCTGACGAATATGTATGGAGGAAAAACATCTGTCTCTCTTGGCAGAAATGGAATATAATATTCATAGGTATGTTTTTATTAGTGTGTAATCACCTGAACATAAGAATCATGGTGGTTTTGTTAGCTTAGAATGAGCCTTTTTATTCCTACACACTGGACCTTTACATGGGATTTCTGCTACATTACAGTTAAAGGACCTGTGTGTAGAAAGGAGTGGCATCTAACGGTGTAGTTGCAGGATACTTGAACAACACTGGCGTTGGTATCTGGAGAACTGGGAATGAAAGCGGGTTGCGTAGTGTGTAGGAGCAAGCACATTGGCTGCAAAAAACCAAAAGACCCTATCTAGAGACAGCGATTGGTTTGTCCATTCTGGGCTACTGTAGAAACATGGTGGTTCAACATGGCGGACTACATGGAAGGCCACCCACTCCCTCTGTAGATAAACACGGCTCATAAGGTAACAAAAACAAAAACATACCTATGAATATTTATTCCATTTCTGACAATAGATCCTCATAAAGGTTACCCACTTTAAAACCACTGAAGTAACAAATCAAAGTGTTTGATTCAGCGAGGCACAGTACTGCCTGTATGACGTATGAGGCACAAGGAGACGGTTCAACTCACACAGTGTTGTTAAGCTTCATTTTGAGGAGGTCAGTGTAGTAAGTTTCATCCTGGCCGTCACCGCTCTCTGCTGGAGCAGGATTAGCTGGCTGAGACTTCATCATCATCTACACACACACACACACACACACATTTTATGTAGACAGGCCAAATCAAATTCATAATCGATTATTTAGATAGATTCCATCCAGCACTGCATTTGTTCATTGACTTTTCAAATTGTAGGTGTGACGCGCTCACCTCCACCTTCTCCAGCCTCTGCAGTTTTGTCATTAGGTTTTGGATATCTCCATTTTTCTCTGAGAGCATGGACTGGAGCCTCTCCAGCTGGGCCGGGTCAGCCCTGGAACCCTGGAGCTGCATCAGAGTGGCTATCTGGACCTGCACAACACATCAACGCTGTCATTCAGGTTACACACAAACAACAGTGTATGTTCATAGCTTTGTGTATTAGTGCAGTTGCACTCCACAGCACACAGTACCTTCATGCGCTGCAGCTGCTGTTTGCTGAAGGCGTACTGTTTCTGCAGGGACTGATACTGGACCTTCATACTGATGAGCTGCCTCTCCATCTCTGCACGCCTATCTTCCAACTGCAATACAGAAAGTAAACATACGCATGCTCATTTTTGCATTTCATTTAAACTCCAGTTTACCTTATATGTCAAATATTTAGGTATATAAAGATATCTTTACATACAGATAAAGTTAGTATAGTTGAGTCATTTAGTTTTCTACAGAAAAGCAAAGACAGAGCCTGCCCTGATGTTTGTTTCCTGTAGCTCAGTTTGGCTTTTACCTCAGCAAAAAGGGAGTTCCCTCTGCTGTTTGGATCCTGGGCCTCTTGTAGAACCTGGTCCAACTGGATCTGGAGGTCCCGGTTAGCCTCACGAGATTTCTGTGGAGAGACAGCGTCACACAAACACATACAGCATGAGCATATACAGATAGAGATGCTCTCACAGAAAGTATGTTTACATGCACTTACAGTAAGTGATCCCTTTTGGGATTCCCCCAACTTGATTTATTCTGAAGAACACCAATGTATACAGGGAACTGGCTTTCTCACCTACTGTTCACAAGTATGCAGTATCTTTGTATTCTAAAGAACTCCTAAGCTAAAACTAAAAGTAACATAAAGCAGCCTCTAGAAGTCTGCAGCACATGATAACTTGTGTAACCTGATTTGCAAAGTAATCCTCCAAAATGGTGATAAATGTTTAATGTACACACAAACACAATGATAACAATCCAGGCAGTTGTTCTACTTATTAACTGTTAACTGTACTGTTACAGTGCCATTAGTTAGTTAGTTCAAGTGAAATAGTGGTGTGTTTACCTCTAATGCATTAAACCAGGAGACAGCCTCCTTCTCCCTCTCCTCTTTCTCCTCCGTGATTCGCTCCAGGTGGCGCTGCAGGCTGCTGTTGGTCAGCTCCAGCTGCTGCTCTCTGTACTGAGACTCCTGCAGAGTCTGCTCCAACTCCACCTGAAACCATTCACCTGACTCATTAACACAAGGACACAGCGGCAGATTACACAAAGTCTAAAATGACATTCTCACTTCCCTCACCTTGATGTTCTCCAGGTCCATGATCTTCATCTGCACCTCCATCATCTCAGATGTCATGGAGCTCTGGGTGTGTTCATTCAGAGCTCGCAGCTCCTCCATCTTGTTATTGAGAGTCTCTGTCTGCACCTCAAGCTTGTGTTTCAGCTGCTTCTCATTCAGCTGGGATTCTTCCAGAGCCGACTGCAACCTCAGCATCTGAGAGAAAAATACGGGAATACCAACAACTAGTATTTGCTAGATTCTTGATTACACCACCTTGAAGATTGTAGTGCAACCATGCGGGTGAGCTTTTCCTACTATGACGTGCCCAAATGTCTGCTGTGAAGAGGCCTGACCACAGGTCGCTGTACCTTGTTGTTGAGCTCACTGAGTGCGGTGCTGTTTCTCCTCTCCAGATGTTCTTGTTGTTCCTGAAGCTGCTGTCTCTGCTGGTTCTTCACACAGTCATAGTCTGACTGCAGTGACTCGAGCATCCGACTCTTTAACTCCACCTCCTTCTGCAGGGAGTACTTTTCCTGCTCGAGGGCCTTTGACACACACACACACATATAAGGTGTTTACACTTGGAACAATGCCCCTGTTACTCAGGATAATACACAGACATCACTTTATTTAGCCATGGTAAGACCCTCTAAAATGTCATACCTCGAGCGCATTGGTCATCTCCACTCTCTGTTCATCCAGCCGGTTCTGCAGTTCCATCTGCTGGTTAAGGAGATCCAAGCCAGCCTGGGCAGCCTGATGGACCTGCTCCTCCTTCTCCCTCAACTGGCTCCTCAGCCGCTGGATCTCATCTTCTGCTGCCATCTGGAGACGGGAGGAAAAAGGGATGTTTGTAGTGTAAAAACCCGCTTCATGCTTCCAGCAGTAGGAACTAGACTTTTCCTCTTTCAGGGCTGTGTTCATTAGTTGGTCAAGCAACCATATGGAGAAAGTGACTGTAATACTTCTATTTTATTGTTTTAAAGTATTTTTCTATTGCACCTGTCTTTTACTTCTGAGAGACAGAGCAGAACACTGTTGTATAACTGTCCCACAAGTTAAACATTTATTCTTGGGATGGCGATCTCTATGTTATATTCCCTTTTTATCTAGGGGATCTCATTACATTACTGTTTCTTCCCAAATATGTAGGATAAGATGGAACTATTGATCCCAAACTGGGGAAATTCACTTTCACCAGCTCCAGATACAACACCATAGATTAGGAATTAAATAAGAATAGAATAGAAAAAATACAAGATAAAACTAATATTTCATTTTAGCTTGGCATTTATGTGCATGTTAGCACCACAAAGACGTTAACCCTACGTTAAATGTTAGCACTGAAACCACACATAAACGCCCACCAACTGCTTGATAGATAGCAAGAATGCAAAAATGGCTACACACGATGGTTTATGACGTTAAGTTTAATTAACTTAAATACGTTACGTAGCTAGTAACGTTAGCGTCTGTATTCATTTAATTTCGACTAGCTACTTAACTTAACTGTACTTTCCCAACTTGTGTTTATCAGTCAAAACACGGTTAACTGGAGAAACTTCCTTAAGGGACACGACTAAGTAACTCTAGTCACCATTTACTGAGTTGGTATTGACAATGGTTGTAAAATACGCTCAATATAATAACGACAATTACAAATGAACACATCTGATTATCTGATTATCTGTTACCTTGTCACCTATCCGTAGTCAAACCGCCACAGTTTGAATCCACAGCTCCCATGAACTATCGCGACACATGTGTCTCCACGAGAGTTGGTAGTGATTGGCCAGGCAGGCGCAGGCGCAGTTGAGCCATCACTTATCTATTTATTTCAGCACTGGGATTGGAAACAAACGCTTTCCCGACTCTAACATGATTTTCTTGATCAGACGTCATTGTCGCAAGATGTGCTGTTTTTTGTAAAGTTTTGTTACATTTCAGGTTATTAAATACTTTTTACTTTCACATTTTGTAATTAATGTGTTTTCACACAAAAAAATAATTAAGTATTAATGAAGTAATACTTACACAAACCTTAAGGTGGCACCACTATACATGTTGAATTGCCAGGTAGTGTGGCTCTCCACTTCACAGCAGATAATGTGCATACATTTTAAGCCCTCATCATTTACTGGTACACTGTGTGTTTCTGGACGTGCCACCATAACCACTGTAGCACCACTTTCCCCACGTTTCCACTAGTGATGGCTGAGTGAAGCCATATGAAGCTTTGGGGCTTTTTTTTCTCTTTGTGCTGAACACTATTCCAAACTTCAGGGCTTCAAACTCAGCAGTACAGGGACAAGACCGGAGCTAAAAAGCTCTACAACACCTCTTTTAGTCTCAGTTTTAGTCTCATAGGTGTGCAATAAAAGTCCAAGAAGCCTGTGTGTTATCATTACATTTGTAATACTGTTGTTCAAGTGCTGCATTAAATGTAGAGGTTATTGTGCAACATGTTACAGCTCTTTCTGGAGCTTCCGTCACATGATTTTCTTCATTTGACACAAGCTCTAACACAATGTACAGAAACGGTGAGATTCGCAGGAGTAAAACAAGCCTCAGAACTTCGTAATCATCCGCACATCTCTACACGTCCATGGTGCAAAGCATTGTGGAGCAAATTTGAAGTCTACATTTTGTTACATGAACAATGGAAACAGAATACTCACTGTAAACACTGTTAGCAACATGCACATGGAGCTCAATTAGTTTACATCACTTCAATTTAATTAAAACTTCACATTCAATTTTCCTGTATTACACTCTACCCAAATCTCCATATAGTTCACATCAGATCCATACATGATTTCTACTGTTAAATGAACATCAGTGTACCGGTTCATTTACCAGCCGTCTGTCATGCTCATCATGTCGTCACATTCACTCTGAACAGAAACGCAAGAAACAAATGTCTCCTGATGTTTGGTCAACAGGTGGTCTGTCCTGGTGTGTTTTTACAGAATAATGTGAAACAAATAGTGTTAATATTGTCATCTGTGAGGAATCATACATCTAGAACAACCTAAACAATGTTGCTTTGTTCTCGTATTTACAGTAAACGGTTTGTGTGTGTGTTCTTCTCAAGCTGCAGCGATGGAGGCGTCGTCCACCTGCCGACCCTGAGGCTGAGGAGAAAGAGAAAGAAAATGATGCTTTGAAATGTTGAATATCTTCACATTCAGATAACAACTACTACTAACTCTGTGGTGTGTATGCATTCCTGTTAATGTGTTACCTTGACAAAGATGCGTTGAGGCAGGAAGCGTCTCAGTGTGTGTGTGTTGGTGGTTGGGCAGCGCGGCAGGCTGATGTTGAGCTGTGGTAGTGTTTGGTAACCAGCCATCAGCGGGTAATAGTTATACAGCATCTGCTGCTCAGAGCCAGGGAGGATACGCAGACGCACCTACACACACACACACACACACACACAGTAAATACATCTTCTCGTCCATGCATTCATTTCTCAGCTCTGTATTTTCAATTCTGACCGTGAATAAAGCTTAGCGCCAGTTAAACAGTCATAGTTTTAAAACCTGCAGTTGGTCTCCAACGTATCCTTCCTAAGTCACACCAGAACACCTGCTCAACTGGAGCACAGAGCAAAAAGGGGCGGGGCTTAGGAAGGATCAGTTAGGCTTGGCATAATTTTAATGATACAATTTAGACAGTGAAAGTGGCCTCAGACCTTCGGACACATTTATAACATACAGTAATCTGTCCAAGACAACTCAAACATGAGTGATCTGTATAAGTAAGTGGTAACCATAGTAACCCATATGTGAATCAGCACGAGTGCAGGGGTTTTCCCTAGAGACCCTCAGAAAGTAAAAAGGAGTTAAAACAGTAGTGTGGTCTTCCTGTGTCCTACTTCATATATACAAACACATATTTGAGCAGTTCAGTTCAGTTACCACATATGTATTCAGGGAACCTATAGTATAGTATAGTATAGTATAGTATATCGTTTTGACCATCAACATGCAGTTACATGCCTTTTATTTGCCAAATCTTTATTTAAAGTTGAGAGCACTGTACCTGTTTGAGTCCAGAGAACATGAAGGCATCAGAAGGTTCAACAGCCATCTCCACCTCTTGCACCAGAGCTGTTCTGTTCTCTATGTGGTAACGGACTGAGAGAGACTCTCTGACTCGCCCAAATGATGGTAAATCTACACCCAAACAAAGACACGTTGAAATAAAATAAAAACATTCAACACAACTGAGTGTTACAAGTCAAATTCAGCCGGAAAATAAAGACTGAAAAGAAAGAAAATATGTAACGTGTAAACTTGACTGACCAGCGTGGATGTAAAGGGGGACAGACTCCAGGATGACATGAGGTAGAGTGACTGTAGTTTGGATGAGAGGACTGTCTGCACTGGAGGACTTTCTGTACAACAGAGTTAAAACACAGTTAAGAGACTTACAAGCCTCTTCAAACACACACACACACTGATCACTTTGCAACATGTGTGTTACATACCTCCTCCATGATATCAGGTACTGTCCTGTAGCTACAGTGCTATTGCTGTTGGTCAGTGGTGGACACCGGAGACAGAAACACTCGCTGGCACTCTCGCCTGTCTGCAGAACCACTGATCACGCACACAAATAATAGGTTATAGTCATAGGATTCACATGTTTTAATCAGAGCTATGAATCATGAAGAGCTGAAACTAGTCCGGTACCTTCAAGCAGCTGTGACTGCAGCTGTGGCGTGTTGCTGGTCATAGTAAGCAGCTGCAGAGAAGAGGAGGCCAACAGGAGAGGCCAGGGAGACGATGAGAGGATGTCTGTCATCAACAGGAATGGGATGTCCACCGCTACCCGGTCCAGTGGCTCAAACTGCAAACACACAGAAAATAGCACAGATAATAATAATAATTAGGGATGTCCCGATCCAATCTCAAGGATGGGTATTGGGGCCATCATTTTTTGACTGATCGGTATTGGCTTTATTGAGCAGGAACCTAAGCCCAACCCTTTGCTTTAACAGGCACTAAAGTTTTGGATCTGGTCCAGTAGATTGCCTCAGATGGAAGCCACTAAAGTGGCACACAATGGCTCCTTGGGGACAAATGCGCCAGTCAAAGTACATCCACTAAACACACAGTATATATTATATGGTTCTGTTCAAAGCTACTGACAATGCTTCAAAGCCACCAGACTCCATTGACAACCTGTGACAACCTCATAGAACACGGGAGTTGCTGGTCTAGCACTGCCTCGACGGGTTAGTTTGTTGTGATTATAATACTCATTGTGAGTGCTCTAGTTTTACTGTTTAAGTGGAACTGATAAGAGCAATTTACAAAGACATAATTTTGTTTGTTTACGTGGTTATTTAATTTTAAAAAATTAATTACATTTAAAAAACATTACGGAACAGTTTGCATTCAAGAAATTTTTTTCTTAATACATTACAGAGCTATTCGATTGTCAAACATATGCGAGTACATTGTATTGATTTGAATAATGTACTTGAAGTGTGCACTGTGCACCTGTATCATCTAGGAAAATATCCGATCAGATATCAAACAAAATTACTTGATCGAGACATCCCTAATAATAATAATAATATCTATATTAGAGACTCATACTGATTTTAGAGGGGAAGAATTCACTGATTACTGATATGGCAGTCTATATAGTGAATTCTTAAATAACTTTATTAAAGAATATTTAATTAAATATTCTTTCACATGTTTAATGATTGAACAGATACCTTGTCAACAAATTCTAGAAATGAACATTGAGAAAACTAGAGAATAAGTCAAAAATAAAATAAATAGCCAAACATCAATAAAATTGATATTTTATTTGTTTGTTCACAAGAAAAAAAAGAATTCTATTTATTTTTTCTGACTTTTATTTAATGTATTTATTTTTGGTAAAACACTGGATACTTTAGGCTCCTTTCCAGTTACCACAGGGTTTGTTTTATCTAACCAGATGCCAGCTTCGTCTGTTTAAGTGCGTTCTGAGGAACAGGGTTACACAAGCCTGTTCCTCAGGATCGCTCCAACCGAAACTAAATGGAAAAGGATTCTACTCCAAGAAAGACCTGTTAGTGACGTCAAAGAGATTGCAGCAGTGTTTTATAAAATCTGTGGCAGAGGGAAAAATCTCAGACAAATACCTTAGAAACCTGGAGCAAAACCAGACGAGTAACCTGTAATACAGATAAGCTGCAATTAGTAACACTTCATGTCACGTCCATGTTCACCATATAAAAGGGGTTAGGTGTCACTACTATTGTTAATCATTTGCTCTTCCTGCTTCCCTATTGTCCTTTCTAATAGCTGTTTGTGTATATATTTGTTCAAACGCTAGCAGCATAATAATTATACAAATACCTTCAAAACTTAGTTAAATATCAAGTGTTTACTGTCACATACCGTCAAGGGGATTTTCCACCAGATGACATCACTCCTAAGTCATGGCATTGGTTCTCCAGGGCTGAAAACATTTGTTGTTATTTTTATACAAATATAACCGCCTCAAGGATATTATTCTTATCTTCTTCATTTATATTTAACCAAAGCTTTGGTTCAGTAAATTCTTTGGAATGAATGTTGAGTTTTTATCTCTTTGTACTGTGTTTGGCTGCACT
>NW_023339785.1:507206-508973 GCF_004916995.1 Morone saxatilis
CTTTATCAGGCAACAAGGAAGCAAAAGTGTTAATTTATTGCGTCTGCACATTATTAAAATATAAAACGATATAAAGACAATGTGTGTGTTTGTCTATATATCGCTTTATTTATTTTTATATTTTAACAATGTGCAGACACAATAAATAAACACTCTTGCTTCCTTGTTGCTGTAGCATGTATACGTATTTCTATGTACTTAGGGTAAACCTGTGGTTTGGAGTCGGTATAGCAGGTGTTTCTCTATCGCATAGCCTTGCATGTGATGTGAATATAACCGTGCGTCTCCTCTGGTTCTATTTCAAGAGGCCGGGAAAATATGTTTGATCTCTATCCATGCATTACAGATAGACTGCCGATACACTTCTGTGGTTTGAAAACATGCCCTGGTATGTTGCAGTCTGACTCTAGGCCATTGAGGATGGAGATTCAACCGAAAATGCTTTGTTTGGAATGTAATGATGTTTTCTTTTTTGTGTTTTTGTTAAAAATCACTAATAGACATCTTTGCTGTCTCCTCTAGGCACTATGTAGTCAGAGGTCCTGAGAAAACTCCATATGAAGGTAAAACCTGCAGACAGTAAACAATCACATTTCAGGTCGCTTCTGTTGAGTAGCATATTTTGACAAGTTGATTCCTGCCGAGCACGAGAAGACGGCCCGTAACTGAGTCACATTTTCTGCTTCTCGCTGTCTTGTTTGTTGTAGGAGGATATTATCATGGAAAACTTATATTTCCTCGGGAGTTTCCCTTTAAACCACCAAGTATCTATATGATAACACCAAATGGGAGATTTAAGTGTAACACAAGGTAAGAACGTTTCTCACTAATGAATTGAATTAGAATTCAACATTTAAAGAGTTTCTGAAAATGACTTTGGCCACATCGCTCCTCTTTTGTCTAACTTTGCTTGTTTTCTCCACAGGTTATGTTTGTCCATCACAGACTTCCATCCAGACACGTGGAACCCTGCGTGGTCCGTCTCCACCATCCTCACAGGTCTGCTCAGCTTCATGGTGGAGAAGGGCCCCACCCTCGGCAGCATCGAGACCTCCGACTACACAGTGAGTCCAAACAGATGGCGGTGAATGCAGAGCTCAGTGACTCGTGACGTCTCAAATATTTGATTCGCATTTCTTTTGTTTTTCCAGAAAAGACAGCTGTCAGCCCAAAGCCTGGCCTTCAACCTCAAGGATAAAGTGTTCTGCGAGCTGTTTCCCGATGTGGTCGATGTACGTATGAGGCGATCTGTAACTTCTGGTCTTCCTCTCTCCTCCTTCCTGTTTGTCGGCCCATCATTCTCTCATTTCTCTCCGTTCCCTCCACCAGGAGATGAAGCAGAAACAGAAGGCCCAGGAGGAGTTAAGCGCCCGCACTCAGCCCCTGCCCTTACCCGACGTGGTGCCCGACGGTGACCCTCAGCACGCCCACTACGGCCTCCCCGCCCTCAACGGAGGTCCCGTCCCGCTCGGGGGCGCCAACCCCGCCCCCGGCCTGCAGCAGGCCAATCGGAACCACGGACTTCTAGGTGGGGCTCTAGCCAACCTCTTTGTGATCGTAGGCTTTGCGGCGTTTGCCTACACAGTCAAGTACGTGCTGAGGAGCATAGCCCAGGAGTGAGAGGAGCCGGTGTTGTAGGACGACGCTCCCCCTGCAGGCGAGCCAGCTAGCGGACTCCACATTCTACAAACACACTACGTGGGGGAAGGAAGTTCTGTCCTTGGTTAAACCCCTCCTCCACCACCTCCACCACCACCACCACCATGG
>NW_023339785.1:508998-512917 GCF_004916995.1 Morone saxatilis
TATTATATTATTTATTTATTATTATTATTATTATTAGGGATGCTCGATCAATTAATTTGTTTGATATCTGATCGGATATTTTCCTAGATGATACAGGTGCACAGTGCACATTCAAGTACATTATTCAAATCAATACAATGTACTCGCATATGTTTGACAATCGAATAGCTCTGTAATGTATTAAGAAAAAAATTTCTTGAATGCAAACTGTTCGTAATGTTTTTTATGTAATTAATTTTTTAAAATTAAATAAACACGTAAACAAACAAATTATGTCTTTGTAAATTGGCTTCTTATCAGTTCCCCTTAAAAGTAAAAACTAGAGCACTCACAATGAGTATTATCAATAACACAACACTAACCGTCGAGAGGCAGTGCTAGACCAGCACTCCCGGTGTTCTATGAGGTTGTCACAGGTTGTCAATGGAGTCTGGTGGCTTTGAAGCATTGTCAGTAGCTTATGAACCGAACCATATAAAAATGCAGTATCGTGTGTTTAGTGGATGTTACTTTCTGACCCTGGGCGGGGCATTGTTCCAAGTGGAGCCATTCGATTGTGCACTTTAGTGGCCCATGCCTCTGAAGGCAATTCTACTGACCCAGATCCAAAACTTTAACCTTTAAAGGCAATTAGGGATTGGCTTAGGTTCCTGCTCAATATCAAGCTTCAATACCGGAGTCAGGTCAAAAAATGATGGCCCCAAAATAAGCCCATCCTTGAGATTGGATCGGGAATCCTAATTATTATTATCTGTGCTATTTTCTGTGTGTTTGCAGTTTTGAGCCACTGGACCGGGTAGCGGTGGCATCCCAATTCCTGTTTGATGCAGACATCCTCCTCATCGTCTCATAACCCCTGGCCTCCTCCTGTTGGCCCCTCTTCTCCTGCAGATGCCCATACTATGACCAGCAAACAACGCCCAGCTGCAGTCGCAGCCTGCTTGAAGGTAGCCCGGACTAGTTTCAGTTCCCTTCATGATTCATAGCTCTGATTGAAAACATGTGAAATCCTATTGACTCATCAAACCTATTATTTTGTGTGCGTTTAATAATAATAATAATAATATCACTTGATAAACTCTCACCAACTATAGTGCTTGCTGCTGCACCACCACAATCTCTAGGCTCACTGTACACAAACAATGTAAGCATGTGCATACTGTTCTGCTTTGTTCTGTCTGTCGGCTCCCACTGAAGAACACTACTAAATAATACCAGTGAACGATATACCATCTTCCTGTTTAAAACAGCTTATGTTATGCGTAAAGTGAAGAAATGGCAACACATAATCGCTGGCATCGGAGTCAGTTTTCTTAATGCCTGCCACAGAGTTGGATTCAGTCAGACTGCACTTGAAATCAATGAAACGAGGTGGTAGAAACACCATTTTTGACCATAAAGACTTCCAGAACTAATACAAAAACAAAGTTCCTTGTAGGGGCTTTAATAAACTACAAGTATCAGCTACAGACCTTGGTGGACACAAACTTGACAGACACCTCGAATGGGACCACCGTCTCTATGGTAACCGTCTCATCCTGGAACACAACAGAACAAGAGAGGTAAACACAACACCACGTTTAACACAACATGGACAGCACTCACTTATTAGGAGAGTGTGCTGCAGGTCACATGATGTTCTTCACCTTATGACATTTGCACACAATCTGTCGTCCTTCCACTGTGGTATCGATGCTGTAGGCCACATGGAACAGGAAGACTCTTGGTCCAGTTGACACACACTTCACGTATACACGCCATTCCAACTAGAGACAAACACACACATACCATGGATAGTGGAATTACTTTCACTGTGGGGAAGCTGAAAATGTAGGCAGGTGTCTATATAAAGAAGTTACAGTGCAGATAATGCTCTGTCACACAAGTTTCTCTAGAAGGTTGATCTAGAACATTTCTTCCTGAGTGTGTGTGTACCTTTTCGCCTGGTTTCAGATCTCCTAGAGGAACATCAGGGAGCAGGGCGGGCGCAGCTTCGTCGCAAACCTTTGAGCCATCGAGTGTCACATGTGTGGTCTGGCCAAGATTGGCATCCTGGCCTGGACAGACAAAACCATTACACTGGTGTTATGCCATACATGTGAAATAACAATATCAACACATAGTAAGCCAAGCTTAGCCTAGTATAAAGACTAGAAGCAAGGGAAAACAGCTAGCCTGGCTCCATACAAATAAAAAACATACAACCTCATTACGCTCACTAGTTAAAACATTGTCATTCCTTTGTTTAAGCTGTACACAAATAAATAGAAATAGAAATCCAACTATCTGTGGTTATGGTAGCATCAGCGTACCTGGCTTGAGGCCAGCTGTCAGCTTGACATCCTTTGCCACGCTCTCCTCCTGCGATTGGATAGTGACGCTGATGCAGTACATCTCATTGTTGAGTGCAGGAGGCTGGTGGCTCAGCTGAACAGAGATCTTTGGGACTCTGGAGATGATCCTGAACAACAGCAGCAGAAACAAACAAACAAACAAACATTTCACAGTCCTGCTGATGCTGTGTGGATCATGTCTGACACTGCAGAAACAGAGTTTTCCAGTAGCACTCTGATTGTGTTGTGTCTGAACAAAGCCTTACATGGTACTGTGCTGCATGGTCAGGCTGTCCCAGTCCGGCTCTTGACGGGCCTCCAAGCACCGCCCCCATCGACGCGACGACCTGCTAGCCTGCAAGGCTTCGTGGGTAGAGGCTGCGTCTCCACCCGCCCCTCTCCAGCTCACAAACACACAGCGACCACTGTCACTGCCCAGCATCACCTCAATACCTGTCATCTAAATGTGCATCAACACACTCAGTCAGTAACAATCTCCATCGCTCTCTCTCTATCACACAGACACACACACACACACACACACACTGCCTCACCTCTATCTTCTTGCCAACGTCTTCGGTCTTTGCCACAAAGCTGAAGTTGTAGCATTTGGTTTTTCCTGGCAACAGGCTCATACTCTCCTGACCCGAAGACTCCACCACACACCACTGGTTGTACTCCTACACACACACACACACACACACACACACACACACACACACACACAAAATTGTGTACATTTTAATTCCCACGACTGGACAGAATATTTGTGCTGGGTATGAAAAAAGAAAACTGCTTCAAAAAGCTGCCTTTTATTGTTTTATTTTGCATTTCAATGCTCCAATGTGTTAACCCATAAGCACATTTCCCAAATACAATTAGAAATTCCAAATGTGTTTAAAAACTGTTTAATTCTTAAACTCTAAAAGAAACTTCCATTCTTCATTAACACCTCTTCTCAACCCATCACTGTGCCTGATGCTGGAGAACTAAAATGTTTTCTATCTTTTATGACATCTGTGTAGAGCGTACCTGGTTGCTGAGGCTGACGGACAGCTTGTTGAACGATACAGGATGAGGACAGTCGGCTTGGAGGAAGACCTGGAGTTGGATGGGCTGGTCTACATGGAAACTGGGAGACTGGAACTTGGCCTTACACTGGACTGGAGTCAGAAAGGAGAAGACAGAGTGGAAACACCCTCACATATAGAGCAATAATTACAGCACCTTTTTTAATTAAACAGACAGATGACATAATGGGAATGTGTGCCACACTGAACAAAATAATTAGTAGCCTCATGCTCACAAGGCTTTCATTTCAATTACCAAAAAAGTACTATATCAGGAAAGAAATGAAATTGTTTGCAACAAACTAACTTAATCTTAACAATCTTCTTGCTTTTTAGCACACCATATGTACACCATTATAGTTATATATTGCTAGTATTTGTGTTATTGTGTTATCTGTTGTGGTTTTTTACTGTTTTTTCTCTCTTGTACAGTGTTTATATTATATTATATTATTTATTTTCTTCTCATACTGTTCTTATACTGTCTTTATATTGTTTTTTTTTCTCTATCCACTT
>NW_023339785.1:512969-515633 GCF_004916995.1 Morone saxatilis
TTATCTTATCTTATCTTATATTAAACATGGAGGAGAAAAAAAAGAAAGAATTTAAGTGTGAACAGTTTCTCTGAGTTTGAGTGTGTGTGTTAAACTAACTGAATGGGATGTAGTCCTGCACTTCTATAGTCAGCTCATTCGACCCAGCCAGAGCCATGCGGTCGCTCCACAGAGACTTGGCTGCACTGACGGAGGATGAATCACACTCGGGCTCAGCGTCAGGGACTTCGTTCTGAAAACAGAAAGACAATTAGAATGAGATATAAGAAGTCATCCATGACACTGTTAATAGAAAGAGTTGTGATATTACTGCTCTGGTTTAGAGGCTCTTCATTCAGATATTTTGATACCAGATGTCTTGGTGTTTGATTTGGTGAACGTGTTGTGTTAAGCCGGGTGGAACCCTTCTACTCACCGTCAGGACTTTGATGAGATTCTTCTCAATTCTTAACTTCTGTTCCTCCTTCAATGTTGAAGCTAGAAGACAAGATGATTAAACCATTTTCTGGCAGATCTATCACCAATAACTTCTCAACATTTGGCCAACAATCAACAACACTTGAATTGCTTGTTGTGTTTTGTTCTCATGTGTTTTAGTTTTTGGTTCAACTAATAAAAGTCTCCTGATGACATGGCTGAGATAGAGTCTGATTAAACAAATAAGAAAGAAAAGGTCAGGTTTAAAGGCCTCATGGGACAATATAATTCTAATGAAACCTTAGCGATAATAATATAATAATTTAAAATCAATCTACACTTTTGAGGAATCTTATCAAAAAGTTTGTATAATCAATAAAAACCTGCACTTCCTCTGTGATACCAGAGGTGGGCGATACTGACTTGCTAATAACAGCTCAGTATAAGCCTCCTGCTTACCTCTGCCCAGCAGCTCCATGCAGTATATGATGTAGTCTTTCACACTGGCCATCAGATAAGCACAGCGTAGAGCTGTGGTCAATATGGCTGTCAGGAGGCCCCACCATCGCTCTGTGCGATAGTCGCACATCACGTAGTCCAACAGCCTGATAACATAACACACACACACACACACACACACACAAATGCTCAGATCACTTGCTAACAAACAGAGATTATGGAAACTCCACTGGCTGACGTAAATGGTGCTGTCTCGAAAACAGACTCAATCTATAGAGTCATAGGAGCGGAGTAAAAAAGAATAAATCTGTAAGAGGATTTAAAAATACATGTGAAAATATAAAGACAAATAAATAAAAGAATAAATACATAAATCAATTCTGTTACATAAAGACAAATAAATAAAAGTGGAAAGCTTTCCATGTGTAGTATTACTTTAAAGGTGACTCCCAACACTTTTCTGAGCAACTATATGAAATTCAGAGGGTAACATTATCCAGCATGTGTTTTTCACTCACTTTAGGGCTTTGGTGTAGTCTTTAGCATGGTAGTATTCCTCTCCCATCTGCACCACTACGAAGGAAACAGAGAATGAGATAAATACTGACGATGTTAAACCCAATAGGGAGCAAATAAAGTCTCAAGTGTAACAGAAAATGGCCCTTGCTGAAAAATTAAATGTTTAAAAGAAAGGATGCTTTGACGAGCTCTTGTCAGTATGTGAACACGTAACTACATGTCAATAATTTCCATATTACATGGTAGGCCAAAGCATCCAACATTTAAAATATCACCTGTAAGGTGTTAACTTCTATATGTGAGCAAGGAAACACACAATTATTGAAAATATGAATGCACTGATAGTCAAACTGACTGTAGAATACAAACAGCAGATACCAGTAGCATCAAATGTAATGCCTTCAGTGAAGCATTCCTCATTTTGCTGTAGGATGCTTTGGAACGCCCTGCGGGCCACTGGAAGCTTTTAGGGATTGGTGGAGAGCACAATGATACTCACTGAGGTGACTTTTCATTCGAGGGCACTTGTACTTCTTAAACTGGGCAACAGCGTTACTGAGAAGTGCTATTATCAGCTCCTGTAGAGGCAGAGAGAGGCATGTTTTAATACAGCAGTACAATATAACCTGACAGTAGTTCGAGAGGGTGCACACTGTGGGGCATGTTAGAATATGAAGGTGTTTCTTTCTGAAGCGTGTCAAGCATTTTGGGCTCTATGTGCTTCAAAGAACTTGTTTCTCAAAATTGAAAACATTGCTACTGTGCTATGCTTTGTATAAAGGCATTCCACACAACTGACTCAGTATGTCAACAGTCTGCACACACGCAACCAATTTTTATTTACTTGGATTTAAGAATAGTACTTATTGGTATTTCAATTTGAGATATTCAAATGGTAGTATCAAAAAAGACACACATTTAAGGATTGTTATTCTACAAACAAAAACCATGCTTTAATTACATAGGAATTATAAGTTTAATAATTGCTGCATTAAAGGAACCAGTGTGTAGGATTTAGAGGCATTTAGCAGTGAAATTGCAGATTGAAACCAACTGAGCTCGTCTTCCCGGCGTGTAGGAGAAACTACAGTGGCCATGAAAAATATCTATCTAGAGACAGTGTTTGGTTTGTCCATTCTGAGCTACTGTAGAAACCTGGTGGTTCAACATGGCAGACTCCGTAGAGGAGGACCCGTTCCTTCTGTAAATAAAAAAACGGCTCATTCTAAGGTAACATAAACACAACTATTCTTATTTTCAGGTTATTAT
>NW_023339785.1:515681-522918 GCF_004916995.1 Morone saxatilis
AATATTATATTCCATTTCTGACATCCCTTTTAAGCAAATGGGACAATGAAACAGTGAATGTCCACAGCTGTGTGTATAGTGTGTGTTCTTACAGAATGTGGTACATCTCGCTCTTTAATCTGCAGGGCCAGAATCCCTGTCTTCTCCTTCTCTGCATCTGGAGGATCAATACCTGGAAACACAACAATACAGACATCATGTTTTACCCACACATCCCTTTTTATGTTGATATTAGATAAACTGTGTGTGTGTGATCTTACTTTGGTGTCCTTGTCTCCAGGGCCTCTGGCCATAGAAGTCCAGTCCTCCACTCTGGGTGTCCAATGGTTCGGGGGAGGGATAAGTCGCTCCAGCCTACAACAATCAACAGATAAAATTTAACCACTAAGTGGTGATTTATGGGTAAGATAGTACATACAAGCTTTCTTGCTGAACTGTCATTCAGGTGAAAGGTGGTAATATGTATTTGTGTTCAATGTTTCAAGAGTTAATACAAAGTAAATACTTTGCAGCAGCATGTGTACAACAGAAAATGTAGTCAAGCGTGGTCATTAGGATCAGATTTAAACCCCTATGACGTACGAACATGTTATACGAACCACTGCTTTTCCACTCTAACCCGGCCCTTAAAGGGGAAGTACCAGCAGCTGTAGTATCATCACCTGACAAAGCTGCTGCGCCTGCTGTTTCCGGTCCTGGCTGTAACAGGCTGCTTGCTGGTAGTAGAAACCAGGGTTCTGGGTCTGGATGGCAGTCAGACCCAACTTTATGGCTTCATCGAACAGCTCCCCAAACGACTGGAACCTGTTGGGAAGCAGAGATGAACAGACAGTGGGGGTTTGGGGTCATAATATATTGGTATTATACAGTAGATATACAGGTCTGGCGTATATGAACATTGTGTACAGATGAAAATGAAGGTGAATAACAATAGTTAAAATGACATTCAGGTTGTTCAATAGAAAGAAACATTTCTAAAGCAGTTAATGATTTTGTTTTACTTTACTTTTTATAAAACTGTTCCCCTAAGGATCTTGTGTCTCAGGTTCAATCTAATTTGTACTAAAATGATACAAATACAACTGAGGAGAAACTCCACTACTACACTACAAGTAAATAAACCTTTTTATTTTACTTTGTGTATAATTTGTAATCATTTTATATATTCTTAAACAAGGTTTAATTACTTGAACATGTTACATGCAGAGTGTGATAGATCATGACTACAAAGTGTATATGTGTGATTTTATTCCTATACAGAGTGTATCTCACTGTTTAGACATCCATGCGGCGTGCTCGAAGGCCAGTTCAGCACTGCCAATCTTCTTCTTGCACAGGTCAATGTGCTTCCTGAACTGGGCTATAGCATCTAGAGGTGTGTTGTGCTGGAAACACAGGCGACAGATCTATAAAGGGACAGAGACATCAAGAGGAAACAGAAGAGAGAATTGAAAGGCAGTAAATGGTAAGTAACTGCAGACTTCCGTCCGGTTCAGGTTGCCTCCTAAATGCTGATGATTCAAATCATCAGTCCAGAACTTCGGATTGAATCATCTTTTGTCAGTCAAATCACTGCACCTTTTTTTTTTTTTTAGCTGCGTAACGGAAATACACAGAAGTGATGGAAACAGAGGACAACATGACACAGAGTGCCTCAGAGCAGTGCAACTCATTTCTGCTGGCTGCTCTCAGCTCCGGCAGCGACCTTGGCTAAGCTACAACCGCTCCATGGTGTGCTAGGATTTTAGAACTGAACTAAGATAAAAGGCAATAATAACAATAAAAGGGTGCAGAACTCACAGCACTGTGGAGGAGTGAATACAAGGTTTCTGCAGGTGTCAACACATTCAATTTAAGACTTTTTAAGACCATTACAAATGCAATTTAAGACCTATTTTACACATATTTTCTATAAAGGCAAAATAGTACGAAGGATATAAAGGAAAATTAGTTTTATTCTTGCTTTAATTTTGTAGTTGTTACAATATAATCACTACAAATTGTTCCCAAAAACACATTTAAATAAGACTGAAAAATGCAACTTTATGAAGAATATCAAATTTCAAATATTCAGTCTAAAGTGGTGACTCTGAGTCAAGAAGGAAAATTCGTATTCAGGTATCTCTCTAAGGAGCTGCAATCTATTTCCAATATGAGTTTTGTCTGGCTACAGAGCCCTTCCTCTCTAAATCAATCCATCCATTAGTGTTTGAGACACCTATTCACCAACCAAAGTGTGGATCAGAAAAACATTTCTATCTAAAATCGACAGACAGACAGAAGATGTACCTTATAGTTGATGAATCCAGCCATAGTTTTGATCTCCAACATGTTGGTCTCGTGGGCTCTGAGCTCATGGACAAGACTGTATGCAGTTCTGTAGTACCTACGGACACAAACAGTTTTACTAACGGAGAGACAGAATGCAGCATAGAGGGTCTACGAAGCCACCAATTCATTCAGTTTTTTGTTTTAATTTGAAAGAAACAAGAAGAAAATAAAACTTTGTGCTGCCAAAAAACATGACCCAACTGTAAATGGATGCATTTCATGACACAGCAGTACTGGTCATTTGGTCTTTTAGATATACTGAACAAAAGCATCCGTATTTCCAGACATTTTTAAAGACTTTCTAATTTTCTATTGAATAAATCAGGGGTGCCAAAACTTCTTCATTTCAAGGACCCCCATAATAGACCTAATAGAGGTTTTTGAGGAATATTTGTTTGTTCATTTTTAGGTTTGAAGATAATCTTCACAGTCAATTAATGATCAATGATTAATGATCCCCTTGTTGTTTCATCTGCCAGAAGGTTTGATAAAAGTAAATATTCTATTATATTCTATTTCTCCTTTTGCTGGGGACCCCCTACAATCTACTCAAGGACCCCTGTTAGTCCCTGGACCCCAGGTTTAAAACTGCTGCAATAGTTTCCAGCATTTGTTGTAAAAGACTGCTGCTGAAAACTTTACGTAACATGCAGAATACATACAGTCCTAACAGGAGCTGATCACAGCAAACAATCAGACTCAGACTTACTTGAGAGCATTCTGGGTGTCCTGTTTCAGCTCACTGAAGAAGGCAATTTTAAACTGGTGTCTGACAAACAGCAGCTGGAAACATCAGGAGGTGGAGAGGAGACGAAGAGGAGGAGAGGAAGACACCGGTGTGAAGAGAGGGACATTTAAAAGTACATAGAAACTGTGGTGGATTGTGTGTTTGTGCCTTCGTACCTGATGTGTTGTCTTGTTGAGGAACTCTTTATGTGATTTGACTCTGCGGATCTCAGTATAGTAGTATGTCTGAGCATGCTCATAGAAAGCATTCTCCAACCTACACACGGAAGAATACAACTTAATAAACATACAATGTTTGGAAGAGATTTTAGTGGATTTCTCTGCTGTAGCTCTTAGACATGCATTTGATTATGTTACTAGCCTGGCGTGGCTACACGTTTTGACACATCAATTAGATGCCTTATCTGGATTTTATAATAACAACAAATGTTTACACTTTTGTCAATATGGACAAATCAGTAAATTCTCCACAATTCAATCGAAACCATCAGCACCAAAGTATCAAATGATCGAATGAATGATTCGTAATTGATATGTTATTCTAATATTGGTAACACTTCACATTAAGGTACTAGTCAACTAGTTGCTTATTAACGTTCATATTAGTAGCACATTGGCTCTTTATTAGTCATTACATAGCACTAATTACTGTCTTATTCTGCATGACCATATTCTACAACTACAAGGCCATTAAGGGTTTTCCCTTAATTTACTCCTTAACGCTTCTTATTGGCAGTAGGTAAAGAAGCTGTACATGAATTATGATATTATTACAACAACACAATATATATTACAACAAACTATATTCAGCGTTAGCTAAAAATGCATGTTGCATTAACATGCATTTTTCCTTATCCGGTTAATGTCTCCTAGATTCAGGTCACATTTTAATACCAGGTGTAAATACGGTGTTAGATTCAACTGGAGAGCCAAATGGTAGATGCCTGACTGAACTGACTATTGGCAGGTCATAAACTGCAATATATCTATGTAAAAATATCCATCTATATGGCGTTAGTGAATAGGTAACTACCTTATAATGTAGCCCACTAAGTGGTCGGTGTGTGGCAGTACAAAGAGACTCTTCCCAGACAGATCGCAGGCGTTACAAAGAGTTGCTGCTCTCTCTGACGCTACCAGGTCCTCTCCTGTACAAACAAGAAAATGAGTGATGTTTTGGCTGTAAAAAGAAACAGGAAACTGACAGAGCAGATTGTTACGGCTGTGTTAAACAGTAGATGTAAAGTCGCTGCTTAATGTCTAAAGCTAGCTTGGCCTTAGGCCCCTTGGTTGACAGTTTTACATTCACCAGAAGTTTTACAGGATTTTAGATCATTAAAAAAACTGCTCAAATGGTTTTTTAGGTTTTCCAGTACACGACCCTGGTTTATAAAATGTACAATGTTGTACTTTTGCCAGTCAGAAAGAGAGAATGTCTGGGATATACTGTAGATACACAGTGGAACTTAGATGGATGGAATATGACACATGTGCATAAACAGATGATTCAGTAGAGATCTTTACCTGGAGGTAGAGGAGTTTTCTTCTGGATTAAAACCACAGCCACCTTGGTGTTCCTCCCCTGCAGACTGGTCCTACAGGCGAACAAACACAACACAGATGACTGCAGGTGAAATGTACTGCCACTCATACAGAGCTCATTTATAGTGTCAGCTATATACAGCTCAGTCTGCTCCCTGTTATTTTCTTGTATATTTTTTTCAGGAAAAAGTAAGAAACAATTTTTACTATGACAGTGTTCTCACAGAGCTGCATGGCCTAGCCTTTATTAAAGTTATTATTTTGTGTAGTAAGTGTAATACTGAGAATCCATGTGACAAATTGCATCTGATGACAAAAACCAGCAAGGAGAAACTGAAACCTGATCGTTTCCTGTGTTTGTAGAACTCGCCCACATAAATACAACACATAAAAACAGTTTAGTAAAATGTACCAATCAAGCCTGATAAAGCAGAATCTGAGGCATCTACCTGCTCTGTTAGTCACCCAATAAACCCTTTTCTGAAGGCAAATTAAATGTGTACCTACCTAACAATCTCCACTTTAGTTGCACATTCAGACTGTTTCTCCTTCCACTGTGGGTCGTCCCAGTCCAGTTCGTAGAAGAGAACAACCAGAGCTGGTACCAGGTTCAGATGTTTATTCATCCAACCTGTTTTCAGGATGCCTTTAGGGATGTACCACTCATAGGACGTCCGCTAGACAGGCAGGAAGAGAATGCAGAGTGAGCAAATGCAAACTGAAACTGTGTTCCAATTCCATGCCATAGGTTGGGTTTGTTAGGACGTCATATTGTCTCTGTTTGTGGATGGACTTCTAGATCGCTCTGTCCCCGTCTCACCTTAGTGCGACATTTGGGGTACTCGTGGTCCCCTGGCAGCACTTTAAAAGAGATAGGAACTCTGTCAGCTCGACGGTTGGCGCAGAAGGCATCCCAAATGGCCCGGTGCACAGCATTGTACACCACATCCAGACCAGTCAGAGCCACAAAGGCCATGGGCCGACAGCATAGCTCTGGAGGAAGCTCCCACTGGGAACCTGCCATCACGATGGTTTAACAGTGGACACACCTACAAGACAGAGCAACATCAACATAAAAAAGTAGTAGTAGAAGTACAAAACACCCTTGGTTACTTCAAATGAGCAAAAATGCTTTGAGATTGTTCTGTTAATATTCTGCCGTGCTGCTGTTTCTACATTAGGGGAGAAACTGAACATTTAAATGTACTAAAATGCATTTCTTGACATAATATTCATTTGGTGCAGGCAATCAGCTGGGTATCGTTAGAGAATTACAACACAAAATGCTCCTGTAGTCACCATGCATGAACAGAGCCTTTGTGGAGAACAACTTGCAGGTCACAAGACTTGCAGGTTAGCACTAGCTGCTAACAGTGACAGATCAGTTGTTTACATCCTACAGACTGGAGCTCGACTGTTTGAATCCCGCCGGGGTTCACACAGTTGTTGACAATGACACCTAACTCAGTCACATAAAACCGACTGTAAACTCACAAACGGGTGACACATTATATCTTTTTTTTTTGCTAGCAAACTAGCGTTAAATACGTGAATGCAGAAATCGTTAAGACGAAAGCGGAAGTGAGATACCCTGACTCGGCTAACGCTCCTCGCACAGCTGTTAGCATCCTCAATAACCCGTGATAAACAGATGTGAACTCACAGATCAATTAAACAACAACATACCTTAGTTGCATCACTTCAGCTGAACTGGTAAAGGTGATAAATGCAGCTAGCTTGGTTGAGTTTGCCAGCTAGCTGCACTCACAGGCTGTCAGTGGGATGTCTATCAAGGTTAACAGTGAGCTAAGCTAACGTTAGTGGGCGAGGTTGCAAAATGTAGCTGTCACTAAACGCCACTGGGTTTTTACTTTTAGGCTGCCTGGCTTCGTTTTAGCCCGGTCCCAGCGCTGGTCACCATCCGACAGCCATTCGCCGTTGTGTCAAATTCGACAGAAGCCAAATAGAGAAGCTAATTTAGCAGCAAACTGGCTACTTAGCTTCCTGGGGCAGAAGTTGAATAACACTTCCGGTTCGACTTTTCAAAATGAAAGTTCGACGTCACAAACTACATTATTTGCGATTAAACATGTTTTTAACGAGCAAAGAAAATTATGATAAATGTATCTTAATGATAATGGTAACGATAATGATAACACTATTACTAATAACCCTGTGTCCTTATGCCGCATTCTTAAAAAATAACAAGCAATCTTTTATCTGAGTATGTCAACATGATGTACTACAGTAAACAAAGCCACCTAGATGTCGCTGGATGAGCTTTTATTCAGCCTTTGACACCTGTTGTGAAGCTGGAAGTAAAGAAATATTATAGGCAATGATAAGGTGAGGAAAAATCAACTGATATGATACTTGTATATGATAACAGTATAATAATGGTATAGGCCAATATTACATTTGCCAAAAAAAAGACTGTAAGACATTAGCTGACATTAGTAAAGCCTCAGAGGTAAAGTACACAACATGTTCTGTTGATTCCTGTGTGAGCCGAACACATCACATTATTACTAAATATTGACAACATGGGATCTCTGCAGTCCTGCAGCTTAGAAACAGTGTCTCAGCAGACAGTAAGATGAGCTCTGGAGCAATGAGA
>NW_023339785.1:522934-525451 GCF_004916995.1 Morone saxatilis
AGACAGAGTTATACACAGAGCTTTTAATGAGGTGCAGCAGCAGCAACATCTCAGTAGGCCCACGTGCTGCAGGAGTGTTGTGCAGCCTGAAGGGGATGGGAAATGGAAGGATTAGACAACAAAAGTATGGATCAGCATTTGTCTCATAAAGAAAAGTTGATTGGCAGGTGACAAAAAACCCAAACATGATTGTAATCATAAGGAGAGCGAGTCGGGATGTAAACTTGATGATTCATAAAAAAAAAACTCAAATTTAATTATAGTCATTGGTCAAAGAGTGACAGGTGGCCAAAGAAAATCAAATTTATATCAGATCTGTAGAGGCAAATCGACCAAATGAGTAATTTCAGGGATTCCTGAAAATGCATGTCAAGAAGGATCATTTAAGGACATGAACAGAGATATCAGAAACCAGAGCTGGTTAGCCACACAGTGGCGACAGATTCAAGCTAAAGCTGTTCAGCAGATCCTCTGATATTGTTGTTATCTCTTTGTGATGATTTGTTGGCTCAGATTGCTCCAGAACACTCGATATCTCCAGTGTACCTCTGAAATAAATGTGTATTCAGTCATTAAGCCAAATAAAAATACACTAATCATCATTGATCTCAACATACAAACCTATATGGGATCATTTGAGAGTAAAGATATCTTAAATACTTTGTTTAATTGTTTTTCTCACTTCCTATCACTTTATAGGGAAGGGTTCAGTGAGGATCTGAAAATCAATTTAGCTCATTTATAGAAGTCTTATAACCTTAATACCATATGAATCATCATTTATTTTAATAATACAACATATAGTGTGTACTGGATACATGCATGATTGGGTGGAGGGCAACACCTATAAATAAAACAGACAGGCACAGCATATTTGAGTCAATGTGAAGCTGCATGGAGCTCAGCTGACTCTCTGGATAAACAAAGGTTAAATTCAAACTTGCAGCAGTCGGGGGTAGCCTATGGCGCAGACAGACAGACAGATGCCTCCCAGCTTCCTGTCATCCTGCCCTCCTCAGCACACAGACGCACCCTCCTACTCCGGCCGGCCAGAGGACACGGAGGAGCAGGCTGCAGCCATGGGACAGCAGCATCTCACCGGCAGGAACACTGGAGAGGACCGGGCTGTGCTGCCTGACTGAAGGCGAGTATCCCGGCTAGAATGTCTCTGGTTTGCGGTGTCTTGGGGGACCAGCAGTCTTACTGACTCATCAAGTATTTAACCTTCAGGATGCAGATAAGGTCTCACTGTGTGCTTAGTGACGGGACCGCTTTCCTTCACTGGAACAGAGATGAAGATGACGATGTGCTTTAGGTGTTATTGGCTGGGTGGGGTTAGGTAGGATGGTGCGGTGAATCAGCCTTACTGTAGGTGATGATTGTATAGTATAGACCCATATACGCCGTCTTGTATCCTGCATGAAAAATGACACGCCAAACTCCATTGAAAACTCTCGCACTTGAACCTTTTCGGACGTCTCTGAAGGTGAACTTACAGAATAATACCCAACCAAACATATTTTAGGAATCTATGCAGTCTACTGCTAAATTCGGCGCCATTTGATACTCTAATACTTACATAAGTCAGTGTTCTAAACTTTAGATATGTTTCGCATGTCATCTTAAAGCCCTCCACCAAAACAAACCGCACCTCGCTTGGCCAGTTGCAAGCATCGCGCTATAAGGTAAGATATATTTAATTAGGAAATGGTGATTAATGGATTTTGTGTGGGCCGAATTTTAAGAGCACAGCTATATAGCTGAATGAGACTATTTAGGTGCTTTTTTAAGAGCTTTGTAGCTGCGGGCAAGTACAGCCGAGGCAAGTTGAAAAATGTTCGAACTACGTTTGGTGTGAGTGAGTCGCCGGACCATTTATTGGAGGACAATCCACTTACGCACTACTATAACTCCTTCTTAAAGAAGCAGAGTTGGGGCTGAGGAGTGTCCAGGTGTAGACAGTCAAGTAAGACCTCTGGATAACGGGGGTCTTCAGTGATGGCTCCTTTATTCCCTCTGTTTTGGAATGTAGACGAGAGTCTGCGTTAGTCGAAGAAGTTCCCCTCAGATGGCACTCTTGTTATTGCTGATGTATTGCTTGCATTAAGGCTGAATTCTGCTTCATTTTGCTGTAACTATTTCTGTCAAAAGTGATCATCAGTCTTAATTTTATAATGCTTATAAAAGTTTTGTTTTACATTTTGTTTATGTAACCCTTTCACATCAAACTCCCCATCTAAATAGACAGTAAATTATATAATATAGCCCTTATTAACATAATATAGCCTACTGTAAGAGATATATATATAAAGCATAATGTAGGGAGAAGAAAAGAAAACATGCATGGGCATACACATTCTTCATTAAATGACATCTCATACACAATTAGGACTTAAGATCCATCTGTAGGACTACAATCATCTGCTGAAAGTGGAAAGTTTCTCTGTGGTCATTGAAAATCTGATTTTAATGGGCAGGGCCTACCAGCATAGGTAGTCAGTCCTGGTCCAGTATGCA
>NW_023339785.1:525533-526728 GCF_004916995.1 Morone saxatilis
GAGACATCTTGTGTCCAGCAGCAAAACTTTAGATGAGGTAGTAGCAGTAGTGCCCCTTTAAGGATTTTAATGTGGAAATGTAACTGTTTCTATGTATGTCTGAATACATGTCTGGAGGGGATCTTCAAATGTCTTAAAGTCCAATGGTCCTAACCCTATTCAGAGATGATTTTTTCCTTTGTTTGTGCAAGTGGATTTGTTTGGCCACTGAAACAGAAGACATACAGTATGATAGTAATCACATATTTACTTCTGTTTATGCAGTAGATAAGAGATAAGAGATTTTTATTTGTCACATGCACAGTTATACATAGTACAATGCACAGTGAAATGCTTCTTTATACCTGCAGCCAGTAGTAAAGAAAGAAAGAAAAACAAAATCCTACTACTACTACTACTACTACTACAGTAATACATTTATCTGGACAACCAGAAAGAAAACACAAATATGGAAAATTTAGTTTTAACTTTTATTAAGATGCAGGATTTTTTTTACTTTTGGACATATTTTCATGAGTTTTGGACTGTACAAATCCACACAGACACAAGGAGGACAAGGGCGGACATTTACACCAGTCACACAGTGCTTATTAAGGCAAAGAATACAAATTACAGTACATACTGTTAGTCTGAGGTGGTTCACTCTTTTAAAGTGTGAAGGAGTCAGGAAAATATTTAAAGGGATAGTTGGATTTCCTGGAAAGGTTTCTATTCTTCCATCCCCAAGAGTTAAAAAAAGCCTATGGATGCCATTTTTTGTGTCTTTCATAATAGTAAAAGCATAGTAAAAATGGAAATAAAGTAAAGATGTATGGGTGATGTTAAAACTAATCTAAAAATACCAATAATAATAATAATAATGATACCATAAACCAGGGACGGTTGGCATCAGTTCATGCTCCAGATTGACAGATATTGCTGAAACAGAATCAAATGTTGGTTCAATATATTGGTGTATGTTCTGCAATTTCCCAGCTTGGGATCAATAAAGTATATTTATCTATCTATGTAGGAATAAGTTATATCTCACATATACAGCAATGCACATAGATTTAAAGAAGCCTATTATTTACAAAAGAGTTATCCAATTATGATTGTTTCTGTGGTGTTTGCAGCCTTAAGGCCTCAGTATGCTCGCCGTTTCCGACCTGTCGCGCGACACTGTGACGTCAAAAATGACGTAGATCTCGCTGGC
>NW_023339785.1:526828-529472 GCF_004916995.1 Morone saxatilis
CAGGATGCCGCTGTCTCCAAGGTCTTGCTCATGGTGGGAACTGTTGGGTCTCTGTAAATAATGTTATAAGGAGTTCGGTCTAGACCTGCTTTATTTTGAAAAGTGTCCTGAGATAACTTCTGTTATGATTTGGTGCTATATAAAATTGAACTGAATTGAAAATGAATCTCTGTGCAGTGTGTTGGTGTCTGATAAACCTTCAAACTCATGGATCTGTTATTCAAACTGGACTTCTCATCAGTACCTAACATGGCGAAGTCTTCTATAGACCCAAATCAGCTATTCTCAATAAACCTGTGACCTTTTTATTATATGTGTTCTGCTTTGCACGACAATCAACTAAAACATAACACTTCTTGTTATATGTCCATAGTTGTGAAGGAATAAATGTGCAGATGCAGGGAGACACAGATAGGACTGATGCTGAGAGGAAGGCAGTGGACGTATGCCCACTCATGCAGTCTCTCTCTCCACAGTCACAGCTTAAAGAGACAAAGAGCTGAGAGAAGCAGAGAGATGACTCAGCATCATCGTGACCTCGACAGAACTGCCTCAGTGACGCGTATGTGTGTGCGTGTTCAGTGACTGCATTGTGTTGCTCAACATATAGACTAAAGACTAAAGTACAAGATAGAGACAGTGAAGGAAGGATGTGTGTGTGTGTGTGTGTGTGTGTGTATGTGTGTATGAAGGGGTGGGTATGTTTGGGTGCAGTCATTACGTCAGAGAACATCTAGAATAGTTTGTATGCGTCATGAGAGCGAGGAGAGAGGGTGGGGTGGCTGTATTTCTTATATGAACACAACTGACTGTAGTAATGCAGTAAAACCCTGGAACGACTGTGAATCGTCAAACTAAAAAGTTGGGAATGACAGAGGCACCATTCACCCTATTACAACTCAGTTGAGCATCAAAATGAATTTGAAGCAGTTATTTTAAGGTAGAGAAGTTACATAATGTTGCTTTGAATTTGTCTGTCACCTTTGTGTGCTACAGGAAGGTCGCAGGCTATAAACTATGATTGGTACCATGGCTATTGATAGTAATGTGTAGTAGTACACAGTAGTATTGTTTGCTTTACACAGGTGTCATGCATGCAGGTTTTAAGTTCTTCCTCTGTCAAAAAAAGAAAAAACTCACAAAACTCAGTCAGTTCAAAAATGTAAATGTATACTGGTATTAGAGCTTTGATTCTCTGCCAGAACCTGATTGGACTCAACATGGTTGGCCCCAGGTTTGGGCCCAGAACAGGTGCCATACATCAGGGTCAGGTTGGGCTCAGGTTGGGCTGGGACAATATATGAATATATATATATACATGTAATATTTTATTAATTATACATGCAACTGTAATTAATGAGTACATTTGTTTACTTCTGTAAACTTTACAGCAGAAATAAATGTTTACAGCCTGATACAAAAAACTGTTTTGGTCTCTATAGCTAATTTCCCCGTTCATTACAACTGCACAGGGGGTGAATTTTTACATAACTCACCTGTTTAAATTACATTAAGGCTTAAGGTTATGCATATTTCAGGCCATGCCCGCTTTGAGTGACAGGTGGGTGCCATCACAGGTGGCTGGTTTCAGTAACCAGGCTTCATTCAGCACGCCTCAGATTGTCGGGAGCCGACCACAATGAGCTTCACAATGACTCTTCAGAAACCTTTGGTTGACGTTCACTTTTGTTAATACAGTCTATGATACAACCAAGGGCAGCCACTCTTGGCCCAAATGCTCACACACCTGCCCAGTGTGCCCGGACTGGTAATAAGAATCAATGTAAATGAAAGGTCAGCAGGCACCTTTTCACGAGTTCCTGAAGCCTGCTGGCTCGTTGCATTCTGTCAGTTCATAACAACTAGCAGACACAGTCTTCATTAAATCTTCTTGAATGCCTGATGAATGGATGAGTTCATTAAGCGCAGCCTTTCTTTTGTTTCTTTGGCAAGCATCCATGTCAAAACAGTGGTAATGGCCTCTGAGGTGATCTAAGTGGAGAGTATTTTGTGTCTCCACTGAGTTCATGGACTCCTTTGAGTTCAGTGGCGCTCCTCACTGAGAGTACTCGTGTCAGCTCAGACATGGTTCACAGTACTTCCTTGTTAAAAGCTGATCGTAAAGCGTCTTGTAGACTTGCCGCTTCAGACCTGTCGCGCGACAATGTGACGTCACAGGAGTGCCGTAACTATACTTGCGCTGGTGGTCACGACACTATCTAGTGCATCTTCTCCTGAAACGAGTGTCGCAAACTGAGTAAATGTTACCGACTTTGCGTATTTCTATGGCACTAGAAAGAAGAAGAAGAAAAAGGTAAAACATAGGACTCTTTTTGATTTTCAAAATCGTCGCGGAGTTCTTCCAAATTTTCCGGCATATGGCCTCCCTTTTTTACCAACCAATTCAAATGGCGATTTCTCGCCCAGAAAAATGTGGAAAAATCTTCCTGTGCCCTCAATGAAAGGAATCCGTAAGATCCTAGAAACCGCTCTTTTGCCGGAGCTCCGTCGATTTCTTTGTGGGCCAAACATTCCTGCTTTCAGTACTAGATAATTAATAAGAGGTTGTTAGGCGCCGAACCTTGTGAACAACTCGTCAAAGTCTTGAGCTTGCCTCTTATCAATAACATTTCCATCATATAAA
>NW_023339785.1:529572-547324 GCF_004916995.1 Morone saxatilis
ACAAATTTACAGAGAACCCCAAACAGTACCACCATGAGCCAGCCACTTGAGACAGGGGCCAAGGAAAAACTGCCTTTTAAAGGGGCAGAAAACCTCCCGGACCAGAAAGAGAGAGAGAAGAAGACAGAGAGAGACAGAGAGACAGAGAGCAAAACAGATGTAGCAGCAACAACTTACATTAAATAGTCAATGACCGTACGATCATGAAAAAGGTTTGGAAAACGACACAAGAAGCAACGAATGGGGGGACAAGTGAAGCAGCAAACAACAGTAAAAACTTTAAGCATAATAATACTTAATAATAACCAAAACAATGAACAGATATATCGTGGATTTTAGCAATGGAAATCCCAAAGCAGAGAACCATGGCAGGAAGGCCCCAACCAGGGAATCCATTTGAGAAACTGTTGAAAGAAACGAATTAAAGCCAACAAGAAACTTCCGGGAAAAAGTGAAGTTAGTAAATGCATTAATGGACAAAAATGATTGCAAGAAAAAGAGAAGGAAGAAAGAGGAAAGCTCAGTGCACCTGGGAAAAATCCCCCGAGTAGTCTAGCTATACAACCATAACTAAGAAAGTTCCAGGACCACCCTGATCCAAGCCCTAAAATAAGCCCTATCAATAAGAGGAAACGTCTATAAGCCTCTCTTAAAAAAGGTTGGAAGAGGGGTCTTGCTCCCAGAAACCACAACTTGAAAAGCGCTTGGTTTTTCCACAAGAAGAGGAAAAGTTTTGGTAACTGAAAAGGACTCTGCTCCTGTTTTCTTAACTTTTAAGAGATATAGGCACCACAAGTTAAGCCAGCGCAAATTCCAGAAGAACGTAAGATTCTAAGAGGGGTAAATAAGGGTATATGAGCTTCTTCCAAGATATGAAAGGGTGAATGAGAGCTTATGTAGAGAGAATTTTAAATTCTATCTAATTTAAAACAGGGAGCCCAATGGAAGGTAGCAACAGAGAAGGATTGTTGATCTCTTTTCCTAGTTCCTGTCAGTACTCGTGCTGCAGCGTTTTGAATTAATTGGAGCGTCTTAATGGACTTATTAGGGCAACCTGATAATAAAGAATAGTATTTCAGCCTAGAAGTAACAAATGCATGGATTAGTTTTCTGCATCCAGATGTGACAGGATGTCTGATTTTTGTAACAGTGACAATCAGTTTATCCTTTGTCAAGACGATTGCAAGCAAAACAACAGCGCATTAAGTAATCTAGCAGGAATGTGTTGCCTTGTGACACCAGATGATGAGAGCTGTCAGTACCTAAAGATCATTTGAGGATTGCACTGCAGGGTTTTAGTAATGAAGCCTCAACTTCAGAGTATTTTGTCTTAAAGGTCCAGTGTGTAACATTTGGGTAGTAGCATTAGTGTATACTTACCTGAATACAGGAAATGTTGTGCTTTCGTTACAATGAGATGTTTTCCCCTACAGACGCCACTGGTTTATTTCCATGTAGTCTGCCATGTTGAACCACCATGTTTCTACAGTAGTCCAGAACAGACACACCAATAACTGGCTCTAAATAGGGCCTTTCACATTTTTCACATCCTGACTTTCGTGAATACCCTAGTTTCTCTTACACGCTTCACAGTCTGTTCTCATTCCCCGGTCATCAAATGAGCAATGTTCAGTGGGTTGCAATCTACAACTTCACAGCTAGATACTACCTGCCTGACCTTGTGGCAGTGCCGGTAGTACTAGAGCATCCGCTGCCACAGTTCAGGAAGACGGCCTTTCAGTCAGCTTTCTCTGTGAAAGTAGTGAAGAAGAGAAGTTCCATACCCACATTAGAGACTCAGGAAGCTTTGCAGTGTTCAGAGCTTCGGCTTAGGTCAGCACAAAAATAGTTCTTCCCTTGTTGTTCCACCTTCCCAAAAATGTGATAAAAGGTAAAATCTTCTAGTCCTCCTTTTGTTGGGGACCACCTACAATCCTCTCTAGGACCCCTGTTGGTCCCACTGCCCTAGTGACTGCTATGGACCAAAATACTCAGTCTACACAGATGTGTTTCTGAGGATTGTCTCAGTTTGAATGACTGCAGCTGTCTACACAGACCATGTAGCAACCTGAAATGTATTTTAACTCCATGTACCTTCTTCTAACTTCAGTGTGTAACTACATTGTGTACTGGGCTGTGAATACCATCCTAACTACCCTACTGTGGCTGAGCAGCGGCAGCTTGACACTGGCAGAGGACTGAGGCTTCTGATGTTGTTCCTGGGATGTGTTGCTTTTGCTTTCTGGCCGGTGCAGACAAGGTGTTAGTGTTGTTCCTCCTTCAGTTACGGTACAAATGAGAACAGTGTGTGCCATGACTCACTCAGTTGTTGGTAATGCTACCGACAAATGCACATTTACTCCATCATGGAATGGAATTTTACTCAAAGCTGAAAGTAAAACTAAATACCAGAAGTCCAAAATTGGCACTCTCATAATGATTAAGTAGGAGTTAGAGTTAAGAGAGGAACTAAGCTGTCCAACCTAAAATGATTAATTTGTGTTTCTCCTAAGCTGAGAGCAGCTCAGTCTTAAGGCTGTTTCTGTGAGTGTGTGTGTGACCCCTTACTCTCTTAAACAAAACAGGAAATGGCTTTACTGTGGTCGACAATGACAGCAGGGCTACATGAGTGCGTAACGTATCTCTACTGAATATTTAACACAGTCTAATATTACATGTTGTGGACATTGTGTTGATTAGACTCCTCTGAGATTAAATCATGTGACAGCAGCAACAGGCCGAGGCACGTTTACACAGACATCCCGTGAAAAAGAGGGTGACAGCGAAGCTTAGGTTAAAACAGCGAGGTTAAAACAATATAATTAGGAGTAGGTGAAGGTTTCAGTCATGGTCGGATAAGAAGATTTAAACCGTCTGTAGAAAACTTGTTGTCATGAGTTGGGTAAATATATCTCTATCCTTGGGAACTTTCCACTGCACGTACTACCACAATTTATCTTCCATTTATAGTCCTTTCTTGTCCATATATGTTCATGGTGCACTCTAAAAAAGTTATGTATTAAATATTCTGTTGGCTGGGGCACCAAAAAATACTGTAAAATAATATAAAATATCTTGTAAAATACAGTATAATAATTAAAATACAGGCTTAAATTTACAATAGTGCTGTAATTATTAGATTTTTCTTATTTTAATCAGAATTTTAAAAGCTATACAATTGTAAAAAAAAAAGTCACTATCTGTGAAATAACAGTAATTATTGTTGATTTCATTGATACATTATTTACAGTTTACCAATGCCTATACACTGATAAAAAAAAACCTTTATTCAACAGTTTTGTGGTGAAAACTTAAATAATTATACAAGATATCTGTCAATTAACAAAAAAATCCATGTAAACTTGTTTTTACTATTGTCATTAGTTTTACATAATTTTAGAAATGTATTAACAGTATTACACATTTAATCTTAAAAAAATTTCATATGCAAAATGTACATATTTTAACTTTTTATGTGATGAAAAGGAATTTTATATTTATTTACAGTATTTTACATTCGACATGTAAATTCACAGGCTATTATTGTAATTTTATTAACGTTTCCATGTATTTAAAAAATGCAGGAAAAAAATCTGTAAAATAAACACGAAAACCCTGTAAACTTTATATAATTTATATAGGATTTATATAATAGACTGTATCACTATTCAGGCATTTTAATAGCATTTTAAACCTTACATTAGAAGGGGAGTAAGAGGGGTGGGGAACATAAAACTGCTACTGAAGATATGGTTAGGGAAAGGAAATAGGATTTACTCAACAACTCTTTGCTAATATCGGTGGCCTCGTCCGCTGCAGGTAATGCTGATCACATTTTGGATTTTGTTATTATTTATATCTTATGGCTGTGTAGCCTCAGTGGTCCCCTATAGATTCATGTACGGTACAAAATACTGCTGCAGTGCTGCTCAGTGATTCCTCAGTACCTGATGAAGAGCCGATCTGGGCTTGTACTTTTCCTTCATGTCATAATAAGAACTTTTAACTGGAGCAGATGACAGTGTTGTGCAGGGGTATACATTCCACTGGGGATTAGGGGACATTTTCAAAATCCTTTCCTTTTTGGTTCCCAGGGGCGGATCTAAAGGGGTGACATAGGTTGGCAGCTGCCACCCCTAAAAAAAACATTTTCATTACATTATAATAATGTAACAGTAACACTTTATAAGAAGGGTAAAAATAGTATACTTATGATATATACTCTGTAGAAACATGATGGCTCAATATGGCAGACTCCAGAGGTGACCTGCTCCCTCTGTAGATAAAAAAGGCTCATTCTAAGATAACCAAAACACAATTCTAATATGATTCGATTGTACACTAATGACACATAGTTATGCATATTATATTCCATTTCTGTCAATAGATCCTCCTAAATGTTACACACTGGACCTTTAACTGATGATCTATTAAGTGTGAACGAATCACAAAAAGTCACAGTGACTTGATCATTTGTTAGTGGTGAGCAACAGGAATTCATGACACATATCATGGGTCATGCATTAGTTAGGATGTATTACTCAGTATACTGATTTGTACCCATATTAAGTGCCAAATTCCATATGTACAAATGCTTGATAAGATTGTATTGTACAAATGTGTCAGTGTATCAGCTTAAGCCGTGTACCATGCGACACAACTTAAACGTGATGTACAGACATTGTGCTGTACATTCAGTGAATGAGTGGAGCTGATTTTATTCATCATCATACCACTGACTGCACTGCTGACTTACACTGTGAATTATCACCAAACATTTATTTGAACTCACCAAGATGATGAAGTAAAAATAAGCTGTTTAGAAAGCAGTAAGTTGGCTAGAATGATAGGTACTCATCAATGCTTAACTACCCTAAAAACGGTGTTAGAGAGTGTGATAAGTTTTGTTGTGTGTGTTGTGTGTGTGTGTGTGTGTGTGTGTGTGTACGTGCGTGAGGGGCGTCAATGGACACTGATAAGCCAGCTGGAGGAACACTGATAAGTTGCTATATGTTAACTCATAGTCTTATGAGTCTTACATACACACACAGTGTAGTGTGTATGTGTGTGTATATTTACTGTTTGCACATTCACAATACATGTTATGTGACATACAATACACACAATGATATACATATATGAGTCTATATGATTGATTATGTACAGTACCTACAAGTAAAGCAGAGGATGTATTGCAGGTGTAAACTAGTGTCATTTTTATGAGCTTCTGCATGTGTACGTGTGCTTTTTCATTGTTGAACAAGGTTCCTTCTTTTTTATCTGTTTCTCTCTTCCTTCGCACACACTACCCCTGTGCCTCCCTCTTTCTCTGCAGATAGACAGAAAGGTGGGGCTAAGGGGAACCCATACTGTACAGGAGGGGCACACACTATCCACCGGTTTTAGTTGCTTATCCAACACCCCAAATCTCAACAGCATGTTTTCTGTGTTTCTTAAAACTGATCATGCTGACGTTCCCATGTTCGGATGTGTCCTCTGTTGACAGGCAGGAAAATGGTAAGAACAATCTGTTTGTCAGCCATCACGCATAAAGAATGACGTTACAAGGATAATGTTTTTTGCAAGGCTTGAGAATTTGTAGGAGAGGTTATAGCTTGGGCAAAGTTGCACGAATGGCACATTAAAGCAGTCTCTACAGTAAGTACATCACAATAAGATACAGGTATATGTATATGAAAATGCATGACCATTGCAAAAAGAAGAAGAATAAAAAATAAGACATTAAAGCTCAAATACAGTTCAGATGTCTGCAGATTTGTAATGGTTGTGTCTTAATGTCATGGTGTGGTATCTGCAGATACTAGACAAAGTTTTGGTTAGTTTCTGTTCCTCTGTTTGCTTTTTGTTGAGCTATAGTCGCTTTCAATTTTGTTGTTTAACCCTGTGGGGTCTAACGGGGATTTTGATGTTTCTTCTTAAAATTATCTTTAAAGGGACTTGCATAATATGATATACCCATGTGTTTGATAACAAAATGCGCAGAAGGACCTCAGCTATGTGTATAATGAGGCACTATTTGTTGTAGAGCACTGTGTAATTTGACCCTAAAACTGAAATTCTTCAAATCTCTTGGAAAACACACACTTCAATTCATAAAAATAGTTGAATATTTGAATAAAATATGTGTAATAAATAAGTTTTAGTAGAGTCTACAGATTCAGATAGAAACATTGCGAAAATGCATTGTATAATGTGTAAGTCTATAAATAACTAATATGATGTTTTAAGTAAAGTAGTAAATAAGTAAGTGATAATAATAAGTAAGAAAATATTAGTTTAAATAGGCATCTAGCTGTATTACTTTATGAGACACCGCCCCCCTGTAAACATGCTTTAATCAGTATGTGGTGGACCATCAGTTGTACATGGTAGAATTAACCACTAGGGCTTCTTATGTCAACAATTGGTTGTGGGCAAGTTATGTACTCTGTCATATGCAAGTGCTTATATTTAATAGTGACTATACATGTCAGCTTACAGTATTATGTCCAGATATCAGCCAGTACTCATGTGCTGGAGCAGTACTTGAAGACAGGTTTGCTGTTTGTCAAATAAGTTAGTTGTAATTTAACACATTTATTTAGGAATATGCACCATTGAAAGGACCAGTGTGTAGGATTTAGAGGCATCGGGAAGTTTCAAATTGCAACTATCTGAACACTGCTTGCGCCAGTATTTGACAACCTGGGAATAAGAACGGGCTGTGATGTGTGTAGGAAAAACAATGGCGGCCGCTAAACTCGAGAAAAAAGTGAAGGGGCCTATCTGCAGCCAGTGTTTGATTTGTCCATTCTGGGCTACCGTAGAAACATGGCAGATTCCATGGTGGACTCCATAGAAGGCGACGCGCTCCCTCTGTAGATACAAAGCTCATTCTAAGGCAACAAAAACACAACAATTCTTATTTATTTAACAAATTTCTCCCCCGGGGATCAATTAAGTATTTCTGTTTCTGATTTTCAGGTGATTATACCAATGAAAACATATCTATGAATATTACTGTATATTCGACCTTTAATTATGGTCTTGAAATGATATTTTGACACAGAACCATGAAGTTGGTCTTGTCTTAATAATGTTCTTGAGTATAGTGTATGTTCCCAAACAAATGTGCACTTAAAGTTAAAACGCCACCCAATGAATCTGGGAGTTTTGGGGTTTCCATAAAAATGGCCCATATCTGCCTCTACCACTGGAAGCAACATCAGCACACAAAGTAGGACTGTTTTTCAGGGTTTGGGCTAGGTCCCTTAGTTCCAGTGAAGGGTCTTCTTCTACACGATACAAAGACATTTTAGCCAATTAGGCGCTTCCAACTGTGCCAACAGTTTTGTGAAGGCCCTGTGCATAAAGAGAGGTCCATGTTGGCATGGTTAGATGAGTTTAGTGTGGAGGAACTCAACTGGCCTGCACAAAGCCCTGACCATTAGTCCATGATCTTGTTTTGGCTGAATGGGTGCAAATTCCCCCAGACATATTAAAAAATCTTTTGGAAAGCCTTCGCAGAAGAGTGGCGGCTGTTTTAGCTTCAAAGGGGGGTCCAACTCCATGTTAGTGCGCATTGGTTTTAGAATTGGGTATTTAACAAGCTCATATAGATGTGACAGGCAGGTGTCCACTGACTTTTAGCTATATAGTTCACCTTGATGGGGCTTTTTCATCTTTTGAACACAAGCTAGTTAGCAGAGCTTCGGGAAGTTCAATGTTTCAACAAACCTGTTGCATTTAAAGCAGCCTAATATTTTATTTTACCCTACAATGCTAATATTTGTTGGCTCTCATAAATGTCTGCTAACATTTATTACCATTAATAATAATAATGCTACCAAATGTCACAATGCTAATATTTTACTTTGCCATAACCATTACAGAGCAAATGCTTTCTTTCACATTGATGTAAACAAATAACAACCAAAAACCATTATTATTTTAGTATGCAAATGTAGCTAATCTATAATTCCGTAATTAAAAGTAGCAGTCTTGCCTTGTAATTCTCTACAGTTTCTCTTTTGTGGAGCAGTGTGTATTCAGTCAGAGGAGGTTCAATAAAAGTGAACAGTGCAACAAATCTAACAAGCTACAGTAGTTTCCTCTTGTCGGGCTCTTCAGCTCTTTCAAAGGTTAGCTCTGTCAAGACGACCTGCCATTGGTCAAGCGGTATAAATTTGCAGATCTGAGTTCACCAAAAGCTGAGCTTTTGAGCCTATAAGCTTTATCAAAGGCCTACTTCGTTAAATTGTGGAGAGGGTGTTGCCTCAGAGACCACACTGGAAGCTGGTTCACAAGAGAGGAACTTGGTGATTACTGAAGCTTGGGCTGCTGTTCGTACTTTTATAGACTATAGGAACCAAAGTCACCTTTTTCATTAAGAACGTAGTGTTCTAGAGGGGTAATATTGTACTATGAGCTTCTTTCAGATGATGAAGGGGGCTGCCATAGGCTTCTTATATGGAGGAGGAGGATTTTATTCTATTCTATTGTACAGGGGCGAATTGCATGAGAAGCTGTACAGGAGGATGTGATCTCTTTCTAGTTCTGTCATGTACTCGTGCTGAGGCGTTTTAATTAATGGAGTTCTTAAAGGACTGCTGATTAGAGGGCAACCTGGATATAAAGAGGCAGTAATCCAGCTAGAGAGTAACAAATGCGTGGATTTGTTTTTTACATCTGTCTGTGATTAGATGGTCTGATTTTTTTCATATTTCGTAATGAAGAAGGCGTCCTGAGAGGTCTTGCTTTATTGTGGGATTAATGACAAATCTGATCAAGGATACTCGAAGTTTCATAACAGTTGCACTGAGGCCAAGGGTAGATGCCATCTAGAGTTAGCTATATCTTTTAGAAGTGGAGTCTCTAAGTTTGGGCCAAGTACAGAATTCGTCTTTTTCTGAGGTTTTACCATCGAGATTGCGCTCATCCAGATTTTTTATGTCTGTGAGGACATGTTTTTATTTAGATAATCGATTAATTTCATTTGGCTTGATGATAGTATAACTGGTATCATGTCGCATAACAATTAAAGGGTTAATGGAGTGATTCCTGGAGTAATGTTGCCTAAGAGGGCGTTATAAAGTAAAATAGTTTGGTGCCGATACAGACCTTGTGGAATCATGACTAACTTGTAGTTTTATTGAAGATATCGTGTAACATGTTACAAACTTGTGACTGATCTGTAAATAGACCGTTAAATCAGCTTAGTGCGGTTCTTTAGATGCCGTTGATGTCAAGTCTCTGTAAAGAATTATTTTTGATGGTCAGTGGTGTCAAATGCAGCACTAAGGTCTAAATACAATTACAGAGGACAGAGTACTCAATTCCAGGTGGAAGAATTAAAAGGTCATTACTTAACTTTAACAGAGCTGTCCTGTGCTGGATGAACTCTAATCCTGACTGAAAATCTCATAATAACTGGGATTGTTATGTAGAAAGTCACACACTGGTTTGGAACTACTTTCTCAGATATCTTAGAGAGGACAGGGGAGGTTAGAAATTGGCTCAATGTTGCTATGCCCTGGGTCAAGAGTGGGCTTTTTAGAAGGGTTATTACAGCTTCTTTTAAGGCTGTGTATATCCTGATAATAACGAAAGATTAATATGGATATCGTCAGTAAGAAGTGCATTTAAGGGTACACTTCTTTAGCGGAGCCTAGTTGGGTTTGGGTCTAATAGACAGGGTGATGGCTTTGCGGAAGAATTATTGAAGTTAATTTGTTATATGTTCTAAATTCGAAATAATATATCTGAGTTTACATTAGTTTAAGTTCTTAACTTGGAGAGCAGTGTTACGTAGTTGGAGGCCATTGGGTGACAAATTTCTTCTCGTAATATGAATATTTTATTATAGAAGAGCGTGCATGAAGTCCTTGCAAATTTGAGCGTTATTCTAATAATTTCAAGGCGCATTTCCTGTTCAAGTTTCTGTTTAATTGGCGAGTTTGGTGTTGATACCCGGTGCTAGTTCATGTTTAATGATTTCCTTTTATGAGGGGCTAGATCTAATGTTGTCGTAGTTGAGCTGCAGCAGCTTTAACAAGATTATCAGTGTTCGGAGGGACATAAATGTGTTTTCATTAGGTGTGGAATTCATAGAGGAACAGTATGTAGCCTTTTATAGTCTACGACGCAGGGGTCTCTCCGTAGAGTCCCCATTTTTTTTACAGTCCCTGGACAAACCAACACTGGTTCTAGATAGGGGATTTGCATTTGTTCAATGGCCACTTGGAAGTTTATTCCTGTTGGTGTTGCGAAGGGGAGGGTGAGCGAGGGATGCAATTACACCTCTAGATGCCACTAAATTCTACATACTGGACCTTCGATAATGGCTGCATGCTGCTTCACTGGCATGGTTTACTGGGTAGCATTAATGGTATTAATCACACCTGTGCTTTTCTTGGGATAACAACTCCAAATGGCTGCCTTCAAAAAAGCTAAAAAAGGATTGCTACTTATTACATGGAAAATGTTCAAATGCAGTTAATTAATTCAGCTCATTAAGTTAATTTATATTGATTTATAAGGGAGATTGTGTTAATCTGATTGGGATCTCTTCCTCCCTTTCTCTGCCCTTCACAGACTGACTCTTGATGTTGACCAGTCTGCAACAGAAGGCCTGAAGATGATTTGAACCAACCGGAAAGCCTGTATGTTTTTATTTTACTTACTCTATATTTCTGTCTCTCTCGCTGAAGGTTTAGGGTGGGAAATGTTAAAGTGTTTAAGCAACTACAATAAGGCGATTTTAATCCTAAGAATTCTTGTAAAGTCTATTGTCCTCACACTTTCTGAAACCTTCACAGCTCAACTGCAAAGACAACAGCATCATTAATTATTACTCCATCAATATAGTTTTTATCTAGTTCTTACACCACATTCCCATTTTCGGTATTTTATTAATTAGAATTTGTCTGTAATATGTGCTGCTATATAATGTCAAAGGCTGTCATTCTCACCTTTTTTTAATGAGAGCAAAACATAGCAGTATTTAACAGAAATAGATGAAACAGTTACAAGACAGTTACACAAATATATGTTTTTTGACTCTAATTTCCAAGTTTATACATCTATTGAACAGATCAGAGTCTCTTAAAGGACCAAGTAAAACAGTCTCACTTCATCATTAGTTGTAACTTAAAATGCTGAAGGTACACAAAATGATTTAGTCTAATCTCTTTCTCCATGACTCAGGTTGAACCTACATTATGACTGAATTAGAGGCTTCAGGGGTGGTGGAACATACCCCAACCTACATGATCTTTGTGGTGGTCTTCCTCTTCTTCCTCACCGGACTGTTTGGCTTCCTCATCTGCCACCTGCTGAAGAAGAAGGGCTACCGCTGCCGCACCGGAGACATGGACGATGACGAGGAGGATGTTGAAAAACTTGGAGGAAATGCAGACGGTGGGTTGAGAAAAAAAGTACAATAAATAAGGAGGTCACATATAAAGATCAGTTTACCAGTGTTGGGTACTATTCAGCCTGTGAAAACAATTATATAATGTTTTCTGGGCTCTGGAGGAGCTGTAATGTCTGCATATCAAACTGGGTGTGTGGAGTTTGAAAGGTACGGACAATTACCTGGCAGGGAGGGTTCTACAAAAGATTGCATTTTTTTGCATTACAGTTAATGTAGGGTCCAGCCATTTTTGAAAAGAGACCCATTTCTCAGCCTCTGCTGCATTGATTTTGACAATGTTTTTATCTGTCTCTTGTGATTACTCCAAAATGAATTGGTGTGCATTACTAATTTGCTAAATGAATTACCCATTTCAATGACCTTATTCACCGTATCTGCTCGGAAAGTGATCCTGAAAGGTAGACAGAGAAAGAGAGAGACTCTTTTCTATATTTCCCTACAATAGAGAGGAAAGACTGTTAGTGAAAAATGTTTTTTTATTCTGATCATCTTAGTGTTAATAATCTGTTCAGCTGCATGTTATTTATAGCCCATATACATTTTTTCAAGCCTTTACATTAGCTCAGTGTGTGAGTAAAATGGATAATTAAAGGAGGAAATTAACATTACCTTAATAGATTTTTTGGCCACTTGGGGGCAGTGAAACAAGCTGTAAACACAACGCTGACATATTATCTAATGCTTCGGTTATAAACTGCATAATTTGTGTGTTGCTTGAACGTTTGGTAAAATATAAAAGTTATATAACAACAACAGTTGAGATGTTAGTGGTAATAATTGTGATAAGGCCGAAAGAGGATATTTCCATCCCCTTCTCTCTCCCCCGTACACTACAACACTCCTACAGAAATACACAAACACTCACAAACCCATGTGATCTTCTTTGAAGTCTGTATCACAAGTACTCTCACACACAAAGTTATTCAAACATCCACTCACTTTGATACATAAAACTGTGCACACGTATGGACATTCACACACTTATAAACACACACAGAGACTCACAGCACAAGAAGTAGAAGCAATAGATGGCCTCCACCATCAAGCATAAAAACTATTTGAAAAAAACTGTATCCATCTCAACAAATGATATACTCAAAGTGGACACCTCTGCTGCTGGATTGAGACTGTTACCAAGTACTCCTCACCAGTTTGGGGACCTTTTGTAACATAACAGCCTGTGAATTTTTAATACTTACAGCATTGTAAAATGATGTTAAAAAAATTGCAGCATGTCTTTCCAGACCATTAATTCATTAATTTATTTTATTCTAATACATAAAACACACAACACAGGCCATACATAAGCACACAAATACCCATGATGGCCACACATCATGACCAAACCACACACCATGAGATCAGCATCACAACCAAAAATATCCAAACAAACACCCAAAACAAATACCCCAACAAGCCCCAAGTACCCCAACGAAATAATAATAATAATTATGACATGAAATGTACATATCATCCCATGCCTAACTGAGAGACAGTTTGGATGTGGTCATTGTTTATCTGTTTGTTGTTCTGCTGTGTTTCAGATGAGGATGAAGAGAACCAGGACACGGTGGAGCAGATCCTCAAATGTATTATTGAAAATGAAGGTGACAAATATAAGAATTTCTTCACTGCCTTCTACACAATACATCACACATGATGGGTGCATTTATGAATAAGACCTGTTAATGTGATGTTTAACAATATGATATTTGATCATTTTGATGCCAGAAAATACAAAGTGACATATCCATAGCCATGCATTGATATGGTTTCTTCTTGTTGTCACTTCCAGCTAACATGGAAGCCTTCAATGAGCTGTTGGGAAACCACAATGTCTGTGTGCGCCATGACCCCAGGTGAGAGCATCTAACAGAGTCTGTATTAGTGTCTGTTGACTGCATGTATATTCACAACAAGGAAACATTTTTATTTTTAATCTTGATTAAAGTTGTATTGCCTGTGCTGCTGCCTACTAAAAGTGACTGCTGCATGGGTAGTTGTACACCAGTGGCCCCCAATTACTGATGATGGTACCTTATATAGATGGAGATCTCAGCGTTATTCAAATCTTACATGGGACATTTGTTACGACTATAGACAGAAATAGAGAAGAAAAGGACAATGGTTCCAAATGGTGACAAAGGTGAACAATTTGAATTTTAAACTGTTAAATTGTTAGTGATTTTGCCTCACTGTTACTACTCTAAATAGTTTGAACAACCAAACGGAATTATTTAAATTAACATTGCCAAAATTATGTTGTCAATGTACCTTTGCAAACCTCCAGTGTGCAGGTGTTATGGGCACACCTCCAAAATCTCAACAATACATAGCATGGACCTGCACGTCAAGCAATCGGGGGAAAAGAAATTCCTCTTCAAGGCACTTCTTCAACATTGCCCACCATTTGCGTTGATAAATCTGAACTCTTTCAGGTTTGTTTCACAGATATAGGGAATACACTGTCACTGGGGTGAAACTGATTTCTGTTTCCTGATTTCCTCTACGTCCTTTTTACATTGTGGTTTGCTAAACATGTAGATGCTTAGACACATATGTCTAATCTGTGCAGGTGGAAAAAAAACACAAATGCGAACGTGTCAAACCCAAACGTTTGCTTACGTGCAGCCAGGAGAAGCATAATTCCAGCTTTAGACTGCTCACATCACATATAATATATATATATATATTGATGAAAATAATAATGTCATTTTGATATTCAGGTTGCGTAAAGAGTCCATTGGTGGTATTCCTCCCCATCACCACACAGTCCACTCAGGCACCGACCACAACTCCTGCCACCTCTGTGCTCAGGTCCGGTCTAAAAAGGGCAGACGACAAAGCCGAACCCCCCGCTCCAAACAACGCCCTGGAGAGCAGACTGTCTTCTCTGTTGGCAGGTAACAACACATGATTAAGCCACTTGTCCAGATTATATGCTGTGATATAGTGGTCAAAATATTTCATCCTACATGTATCATTATCCATTCAGGTTCCGGGTGATACATACTGACAAGAAGCTCCATGGAGGTCCTAATCCATTGGTCAGTTCAGGGGACCAGCTGGACCAATCCCAGGACAGCGAGGAGCGGAAGGAGGGCGGGTACAATCTGAGAAGCATGTTTAAGGATGTCCATCCACCTTCCGAGAACTCTAATGGGGTTGCTCCGAATGTGGGAAAACGAAGGAAGAGTCTAACCATATTCGGGCTGAGGCGGGGCAGCGACCCCGTTGGCATTAAAGTAGGGGAGGGGACAGGTAGGGAAACTGGAGGTATTAGATTTGCTATTCAGCCACAACCTGTCGTGCTAGAGGAACTGCAGTCAGAGAGCACTGATGTCGACCCTGAAAGTGGTACTAAACCTGGTATCAAATCTGAAAGCAAGCCCTCAAAGAGTTCTGCTTCACCTCAACTAAAGGCTAAAACTTCAGGTTCTGTTAACTCTCTCTCTTTCCAAAGTAAGAATCAGGCCTATGACTCAGGCTATGCTCCTGAGAATGGCTCGAAACATGGGCCGAGTCCTGAACTTCGTACAAACCTTATGATCAAACCTTCTATTGGGAGTACAGCAGCTTCTGCCGCCAGCTCTCTTCCCATTCCAATTCCTGCTTTTTCTGGACAGACAACAGAGAAACCAGCAGATGTGGAAGATAAGGTGCTAAAAAATAACGAGGCTTATGATCCCGGGCCGCTACAGACTTCTACACCTATCGTCCCCATGCATGGTTCAATACCAGGTTTTACTCCTGTCATTCCTACTGGTCAACCTGAACCCTATTCTAGCACAGATTTTCCAGTTACCCAAACTCCTCCCGACCCAAGCTCCAGCCCAGATCTGGAACCAGGTTTTGGTGCTAGCCTAGCTTTAATAAGCTTAGGTTCATCCCCTCCATCTTCGGTCTCAATAGAGACCCCATCTTCAGTTTCTTTGTTAAAAACTCCTACCTCACCCCTGGTGGTCACACCTAGCCCCAAACTAAGTTCAAGAAACATGCCATCAGAGGCTGCTAGAACTGATTTTTCTCCTGCCCTCACTCCAAGCCCCAAACTACCGTCAAGCCGAGCAATGTCTAGCCAATCCCCTATTCTATCTTCATCCTTTGGAAAAAGTGCTAGTCCATTACAAGCCCGAACTCCCTCACCCGCTCTTACTGCTATCCCCAAACTTGATTCCATGTCAGTATCACCACAAACCCCCTTCTCTTCTCCAACTGACGAAAACCCGTCCTTTGGAAGTTCACCTCGCCTGACTTTAAAGTCAGTAAGTGTAACCAAAGGGGATATGGTTTCAAGCCCATTATCTCTAAAGGAACAAGACCTAGAAGGTGCCAGAGTCCCAAAAACTGAAGAAAAGACAGAAACAAAAAGGGTTGGGATTCTCAAAACAGCTAAACTCTCACCGGTTCAGGGAGAGTCTAAAGGTTCTGCCCTTTTCTCTCCCATTGATCAGCTTTCTAAAGACAGACTGAGTACTTTGCCTCTGTCCCCTTCCAGTCCGCTGTCCCCGTCCTCACCTATAGGGAGCAGAGTAAGTAGTGTGGCCATCATAAAAGCCAGCCCTGACAGCAAGCGAGAATTTTCTGTTGTCACTATGATGGAAGAGGAAGAGTCCTCTACTTCAGTAAAAGACAGGGAAGTAGAGACTTCTGAACTTGGTGTTGAATCAGAAAAAGCAGGAATAAGTCCAGCAGTTGGTCGGGGTGGACAGGTTTCTGTTTCAGAAGTTGGACAACCTGAAAATCAATGTGGAGCGACTTCTGGAGCAGATGGTAGGACAACGGTGAGCCAAGAGAAGGATGATATGATGGAGATGGAAGATATTAGGGACTGCAAAGTGACGCAGGTTGAAAAAGCAGAGAGAGTTGGAAAAGAGAGTGAACATTCAGTCAAACAGGACTGAGAGGTAAGGTCTCATATCAAGATGGTGGATAGTTCAAATTGTTCTGACAATCCAAAGAAGTGAAAAGGAAAGAAAATGGAGTAGCAGCGGGACCGCAGAGGCTGGTTAATGACTAATGGAAAATCCTCAGATACTCTTCCACTGCTAGATTGAAAGGATAATAGGATGTTGCATGATTTAGCCCTTACACCAGAAATCACACATATAATTTGCATAATGGCTAACCAATTTGAAAACCATGTTTTTGTATTTTAGATTTTTGCATGTTTTTTCCTACTTTTGCAGGCAGCCATTGGCTTCCATTTATTAGTACATTAATAGTCTGAGCCTGTTTTGTTGGGATCATGAAATACTGTACGACTCAGTGATCATGATAACAGTAATACAAAACCTAACAAGACAAAGAGTCTACAGCCATGCTAGTAGATCTATGAGGCTGTAGGCACAAGGGCTGTTTGAGCTTAATGCTAGCGTCAGTATGCTGCTAATGACAATGTTTTCCATGGTCACCATAGTTTATAATGCTTACATTTCTTAATTACCACTAAACCCTAAGTACAGCTGAGGCTGATGGGAATGTCATTAGTTAGCAATGCAGGGTGGCATTTTCCTTTGACTAATAGTTTTGTGTGACAGGCTGACCACTTTCTTATTGATTAGTTAACATGTAAGTGTTGACTTGCTAACACGCTGTATGTTTGAGTCTTTAACCAGAGGTGTGTGATTAATTTATTGATTTGTCATGATAATTTATTGATATATAAAGGTGCTAACGACTGGCACCTCTAATTTCATCTATTGATCCTCCTGATTGTGAATCAAGATTAACAGCAAAAGCACAGACAGTCGCTCTATGAGCAGCTTGGCCAATGGAGATGTATCAATTTAGTAACTATGTTTGACCCTATCTTATATTGTAGTTGCCTTTGGCAATTACACTATGTTGCCAGGTGGATAAAACAGCCTTTTCATCGTAAATATTCCCCCTTATTTTAATTCACGCTTCATTTTATGGCACAGTGAAGAGCTTCACCATGAGAGTATAACCCGTATGGATGTTACACTGCCCTCCACAGATCCACCCTCCACTGCCCGTTAGTGCTAGTGAAGCAATAAGGGATAGATCTCTCACTGGCTTCCCACCTTGTTAAAACACTAACAGTATTCTTTTTTAGCACTACCGAACACAGAGCCAGAAGAAGATGAAGATAAATACTTTATTGATCCCCTAGGGGAAATTCTTCTTTTAACTCTTTTTTATTTTTACACACACACACACACACTTGTGGACATGCAACAGGCGCGGCCGCCCATGAGCAGTTTGTTGGGGCTTAGGTGCCTTGCTTCAAGGCGCACCTCGCAGTGCACAGGAGGTGAAACCGGCAACCCGTCCTCCACGCTACCGAGTCCACAC